>NW_022111324.1:12602769-12621715 GCF_000313985.2 Echinops telfairi
GCTTGATTACCTTCAAGCCTTTAAGACCCCAGACGCTATGATTTTTGATAGCCGGGCACCATCAGCTTTCTTCACCACATTTGCTTATGCACCCATTTGTCTTCAGTGATCCCTTCGACACCTCGTGATCACACAACAGGCTGATAGAGAACCAACTTTTAGTTGCATTAATTTTCCAGTAGTTTTCTACTTTTTCCTCTCATGAATCTCAGCCCTGATTTTTATTATTTCTTTTCTTTTGTTCTTAGTAAGATTGTCCTGTTGACTCTGCTCTAATTGCTGTATGTTTTGTGTCAGCATATCAGTCATAAATATCTCTTCCTTTTTCATCTGTGCATGTATTGCTGTCAAACTTCCTCTTATAACTGCCTTTGTTGTGTCCAAAGGTTTTAGTACATCATATTCTCATTCTCATTGGTTTCTAGAAACTTTCTGATTTCATCTCTGATCTGGGCCAGTACCCACTCCTTTTGCAATAGAGAGTTATTTATCCTCCAACTGGTTGTCCTTTTCTCTTGATTGTCCTTTTGTTGATTTCCAGCCTCATGGCTTTGTGATCAGAGAGAGAAGTCTGTATGATCTCTATGTGTTTAAATTTAACAGATTCAACTTGTGTCCCAATGTGTGGTCTATCTTGGAGTACGTGCCATGTGGGCTTGAAAAGAATGTGATTGGTTTTGCATTTGGTGAAAAGCTCTGAAAATGCCTATCAGGTCAAGTCGTCTAATCGTAATGTTTAGATCTGAGCCTCCTTGTTAAGCTTATTTCCCTGTGATCTTTCTCAGAGAGTGGTGTATTAAAGTCACTTACTATAATTGTTGAGCCTTAAATTTCTTTTTTCATCTTTTAAAGTTTTTGATTGACTAATTTTGTGGAACTCTCATTGGGCATGTATATATCTATTTTGTTCACTTGTTCTTGGTCTGCTGTTACCTTGAGCATTACATAGTGCCCCTCCTTATCTCTTGTTATGGCTTGCACCTTGAGATCAATTTTGTCGGAGATTAGAATTGCAATCCCTGGTTCTTTTAAATTGGCATTTGCTTGGTTTATTATTCTCCAGCCTTTGATTCTCAGCCTAATTTTGGCTGTAATTTTGAGATTTGTCTCCTGTAGGCAGCAGATTGATGCGTTGTGTTTTCTAAGCTGGTGTGCTAATCTTTGCCTTTTAATGCCTGAGTTCAATCCATTGATATTCAGGGATGGACATCCATCAGGGGACTTTGTGATGTCCTCTTATACCTTTTGTATTGGGTCTGTTCCTACCTCCCATTCTTATCAGTGTAATGTGCGCACATGTGCGTGTGCGTGTGTGTGTGTGTGTGTGTGTGTTTGTGTTTCATTCTTGACTTCTTTCCACCTTTAAGATAATGCTATCTTGGGAGCTGTTTACTCTTTGTTGCCATCTGGGTGAGGTTGTTCTATGTGGTGGTCTCTTATTTGTGTTTGGTGAGTGCTGTTCTGTCCATACTGGGTCAGCAAGGATCTTTTGTAGGGCTCGGTTTCTTGTAACATATTCTTTAAGTTTTTCCTTGTCTGAGAAGACTCTTACCTCTCCATCTATATTGATAGATAATTTGGCTGGATAGAGTATTCTTGGGTTTGCGTTATTTTCCTTCAGGTTTTGGAATGTTAGTCCACTCTCTCCTTTTCTTCATAGTGTCCACTGATAAGTCTGAGGGTATCTTTATTTGAATACCTTTATATGCGACTGCTTGTTTTTACCTAGCTGTCCTCATGATTTTCTCCTTTTCCTCAAAGTTGGATAGTTTAACTATTATGTGCCTTGGTGACTTCTTATTGGGATTCAGTCTAGCTGGTGTTCTTTCAGACTTCTTAATGGTTGCCTGGCTTTCATTCATTAATATGGGGAAGTTTTCCTCCAAGAATTCCCTTGCTATTTTTGCTGTTGACGTCTTTGTTGTGTCTTCCTCTGGTGAATCAATTACAGTGAACCCTCGCCACTTCGCACTTCAACTTCCGCTGCTTCACTCTATCGCGGTTTTTGCGTAACAGCGCATGCTCTGTCATTACTGCCACTGATTGGCTCATACTGTACATGCTTGATGCCATAAATAATATAATAAATAACAAATGATAATTGTAACGTCCAAAATGTTTTACTGTATTTTCCCTTTTTCATTTAATAAATTGGGTAATACGAGTGTAATGGTGACTAAAGGGTGTTTTTTCATGTCCTCTATGCTCTAACTACGAAAATATTTGATTTACAAATAAGGAATCCTACTTCGCGGAATTTCATTTATCACGGTAGGGTCTAGAACCGATTAACCGTGATAAACGAGGGTTCACTGTATTCTGATGTTGCACTTCTTCATAGCATCAGACATATTTCTCAGGTTTTCTTCAGCTTCTCTGATGATCTTATTTGACTCTTTATCATGTTTGTTAAAGTCTGCTTGGCTCAAGGTCACTGGTGTTGGTTCTCTGCCTCCTCCAGTCAGTTGGAGAAGTCCATGAATTTGCTACTGGTTTTTGTTATCTTGTCCCTAAACTCTTGTATTTCCCTTTGGTGTATGGATGTTATCTCCTCTATCATTTCATCCTTTTTCTGTATTGCTTCCCTCATATCCTGTATGACTCCAAGCAGCTTTATGAAAATTTCTTTCTGTGGCAGATCATGGTCTGCTTCTTCTGTGCATGTTGTTTGGTTGAGGACTTCTTCCAACATTGCCTTTTGTTTCTCCTGTTCTTTCATTGAGGCCATTGAGGGTGATTGCTGTTTGTATTGTGTTGTTTTAGAGGAGGCCAGCACCATTTTCCAGAGAGTCAAAGAGCACTGGACTATCTCTGGGAAACCTGTAGGAATGCTTCTTTGAACTGCTTGCAGCTAACTGTTCCCCTTGCTGCCCTGTTGCACTCACTTTGCATTTCACCTCACTGGGCATGGGGCAGACTGGGCACACTGTCCGCAAATTGTCTCCAGTGCTGTCCCCTGTAGCGCTATAGAATAGTGAGGGAACATCGTGTCTCATGGTGGGGCCGGCCCTAGGGTCCTCTCTGTGCATTGGCTGCTCTGAGCAAGGATGTTGTCCCTGGAGCCTGGTGGATCATGATGAGGTTCTCTCTCTCTCTTTCCCTCCTCCCTTTTAGTTCATTCCGAGTGGTCTGAACAGAGCTGCCTCTCTCCCTGGGCTATATCTTCAGTGTTGTCCTCTGTGTTGCCTTCTTCTGGGGAGGGGATCAACATAGCTTGGCTTGGGCCAGGCTCCATCATCCTTTCTGTTAGTTTGCTGCCCCATGCCAGTGTATTGCCCTAAAGGTCTGGAGCTCTGGAATGGTGTCTGGGCCCTCTCTTGCTTTCCTGTAGAGACATAAACCATACCTTCCCTGTGGATGTATTAGTGCCCTGTTCCCCAACACCCTTGTGGGGTTTTTTCCTTTTATTTTCTAACCCCTCTCTTTTCTCCTCCTTTTTAGTTGACTGCCATTTGCATCTCTGAGTTGGGTCAGATCCCTGCCAAAGTGCCTGGACCTCGACCCAGGGTTTATGCATTAAGTCGCTTATCCTCTTTGCCCATTGTACTTTTTGAGCTTACCTCAATGGACTCATGTTGTTCTTGTCTCTTTGTGCTTGTCTAACTACACTTAGCATAATTTCCTCCAACTCTTTGCATGAGACCATGTGCTTCATGAGTTCATCACTGCTTTTTAAGGCTGCATAGTATTCTTTTGTATGTGCATACCAGAGTTTTTTAATCCATTAAAAGTACATCAGTTGGTGGACATTTTGATTGTTTCCAGGTCTTCAGGTTTGTGAACTGCACCACAATGAACATTGAGCGCGCATTTCTGGGCTTAGTCTGTTTCTTACTTCTTCTGGGCATATGCCCGGAAGGGGATTGTTGGATCATAGGTAGCTCAATTTCCATTTGTTTTAGGTATCACCAGATTGATTTTCATAGTGGTTGCACATATCTACAGGACGACCAGCAGTGGATCAGAGTACCTAGCTCACCACACCATCACCAGCATCTGTTGCTTTATGATTTTTTTGAATTGGGCTATCTTTGAGGGTGTTAGGTGGTATCTCATAGTTGTTTTAATTTGCATTTCCCTTATGGCTAATGTTTGGGATCATTTTCTCTATGTTTCTTGGCCATTAGGATCTCCATCCTTCGTGACACGTCTGTTCAGGTCTTTTGTCCACTTCATCAGTGGGCTCTTTGGTTCTATCTTACTGTAGGCTAGCAGAATATTTGTATATTTCAGTAATAAGCCCTTTGTCTGATGTGTCATTGCTAAAGACGTTTTTCCAGTTTGTGGGCTCTCTTATTACTCTCTTGGCGAAGTCTTTTGGTGTGCACAGGTGTGTTATCTTCAGTATATCCCACTTGTCAATTGGTGCTTCCTCTGTTTGTGTCCTTCCCTATTTCCGATAGCACATGTATTCCTGTGCCAGAGTTCTTAGGTTTGTCCCAATTCCCTTATTGATGGTCCTAATAGTTTGGAGTTTTACTTGGAGCTCTGTGATCCACCTTGACTTTATTCTTGTGCATAGAGTGAGGTGAGGGTCTTGCTTCATTTTCCTGCAGGTAGATAGAGCTCTAAGTTTTAGAAAGCAAAGATGACACTTGGAAGGCTAAGGTGAGCCTAAGGCAACCAGTGGTGCTTTCAGTTGCCACATACGCATGTGAAAGCTGGAGAACGAGTACAGAAGACCAAAGAAGAATTGATTTTGGTATTGGTGAAGACTATTTAATAGACCATGGACTTGCCAAAAGAACAAACAAATCTGTCTTTGAAGAATTATAACCTGAATACTTCTTAGAAGCAAGGATGGCAAGGAGGCTTTGTCTCACGTACTTTGGGCATGGCATCAGGGGGTATCAATCTCTGCCAAGGGACACCTACCTATTAAAATAGAAGGTCAGCAAAAAAGTGGAAGACTCTCAATGAGATAGAGAGACACAATGGCTTCACCAATGACGCAACCATAAGGATGATTGTGAGACTGGCATAGGACTGGGCATGGCGTCATTCTTTTGGACATGGTAGTCACTGTGAGTAAGACCAGGTTCTGTGGCACTAACAACAGCACCATTCCATCAATTGTTTGCTTAAAAATACAGGCATGAAACAGTATGATAACCGCTAGGTATAAACACAAAATAAGTATGACATGATTGCTGCCCTTAAAGAGATCCCAATCTACTTGAATCGGTTTTTGTTGTTGTTATTTGCCCTCATTTGATTTCAACTAACAGTGACCCTGTATGGTACAGAGTCAAACTGCCCCGCAGTGTTTCCTAGTCTAGGATCTTTATGGAAACATATTGCTAGATCCCATCCCCTGTGGTACTACTGGTAGTTTCAAATAACCAACCTGTCAGTTAACAGGCAAGTGCTTAACAATTGCTTCACCAGGACTCCTTCTTGAAGAGTTTCAAATTCAAAATCTCCCTGCCATTGAGTCCATTCTGATTCTAGGACCGAGTAGAACTACCTTTGTGTGTTTCTGAGATTGTAACTCTTTACTGAAAGAGAAAGCCTCATCTTTCGCCTGAGGAGGTGGTTTCAAATAGCTGGCTTGGGGGTTAGCAGCTCAATTCATAACCCACTATGACACCTGGGTTCCTGATTGAAGAGGCTAGCTGAACATCAATAAGCAAAGGACTCCTGATTAGCCTCTAATGAAAATGTGTGGGCCATTTGAGCGTTGTTGTGGTAACAGGTTTCTGACATGGTCATCAGTGTAGATTTCAGTGTACATTTTATATCAGATATCAGAAGTGAAACCTGATATAAATTTCAAGGTTATGAAGCTTGGACATTTGAATCTACCCAGCAGCACCAGTATGATTCTAGGAAAATTGGAAGTAATAAAAATGAAATGGAACACATAAGGAGAGCTGTCTTAAGTGTGGTTGAGATGAAATGGACTGTTATTTGGCCATTTTTATCGGATAATCATGCAGTTTACTATGTTACCAATAACAAAGTCAAGAATATAACATCACATTCATCATCAAAAAGGACATTTCAAATCCATCTCAAAGTACAATATTGTCTGTGATGGGATAATACTTATGAGCATACTAGAAATCTACTAAACGTAACTATTAGTCGAATTTACTCTCCAACCACTAAAGTTAATGATGAAGAAATTGAAGAATGATACCAACTTATCATACGAATGATAAATTTCAGTCTGAAATTTATCGAAGAAGCCAGATGCAGTGGTAATTATTGGCAACTGGAATTAAAAAAAAGAGCCAAAAAGAAAGGAACAATAGTTGTAAACTGTGGCTTTGATGATAAAGATGAAGCAGGAGATTGCATGATAGAATTCTCAAGACTAACGACTTCTTCATCACAAATACCTTTTATCAGCATAAACGATGACTGGACTTCTTCAAATGGAATACACAGAAATCAAGTTCACTATGTGTGTGGGAAGAGACTATTAGAAGCTCAATATCATCAGCCAAAATAAGGCCAGGGTTTAATTATGGAACAGACTATCAACTGCTCATATTCAAATTAAAGTTGCAGAAATTAACACAATTCCATGAGAATGAAAACATGACCTTGAGTATATCCTACCTGTATTTCAAGAACATATCAAGAGTAGCTGTGACTCATTGAATACTAATGACAGAACACCTGATAAGCTGTGGGATGATATCAAGAACATCATGCCTAAAGAAAGCAAAAGGTTGTTAAAAAGATGAGAAAGAAAGAAAAGATCAAAATGGATATGAGAAGAGACTGAAACTTGCACTTAATTGTAGAGGAGCTAAAGCAAGTGGAAGATATAATGATGCAAAAGAGCTGAGCAGAATATTTCAAAACGCAGCTTGAGAAGCTGAAGAATTGTAATAAAATGTGCCAATACCGGAGGCAGACCAAAGGAAGGACGTGTTTGGCATACATCAAAAGGTAAAAAGAATTGGAGAAAAAAGTCAAGCCTCGACCTACAATATTAAAATATTCTATGGGCAAAATATTGAATGATGCAGGAAGCATCCAAAAGAGATGGAAGAGGTACAGAGCCACTTTATCGAAAATAGCTGGTCAATATTCAACCATTTCAAGAGATAAAATATGATCAAGAACCAGTGATACTGAAAGAAGAAGCCCAAATTGTACTGAAAACATTAGCGGGGAAAAAACAAACAAGAATCCAGGAATTGACAAAATACCAACTAACATGTTTCAACAAACTGATGAAGCACTGGAAGCACTTACTAGTTTATGTTAAGAAATTTGGATGACAGCTACCTGACCGATTGACTGGAAGAGATCGCTGGACTACCCAAAGAAGGCTGTGGCATCAGGATTAGAGAAAGACTTATTTACAACCTTCATTATACAGACTATAAACTTTGTTTGCTGAATGTGAGAAAGACTTGAAGCACTTGTGATGAATAACAAGGATTGCGGCCTTCAGTATGGATTAGAATTCAATGTAAAGAAGACCAGAATCCTCACAACTGCCCTTATAGATAACATCCTGATAAACAGAGGAAAGACTGAATTTATCAAAGGTGTTATCTAGCTTGGTTATATAATCAATGGGAGCAGTAGAGTCAGAATCAACTTGTTGATAATGGGTTAGAATTGCCTTCTCTCAGAGCAGGCATTCCTAGAAAGTGTAAGCAACACAAACATGACAGTCAACCGAAACTATAATTTTGGGTAAAGCAGCTGATATTTTAAAATAGAATTTCTATTTAATTCATAAATTTATGTGACTATTAACTATGTTACTCAACACTCAGCATTGACTACTAGATATTTTCAAGTTGATTTAACAAATAGTTACACGCTATGCAAATTTCAATGCCCAACACTACACTAGGCATTGTAGCTTATCTCTCACTCCTTTTACTTCTTTCCAAAGTAGAAGAACATACCCATGGCCATTCTATGATTCCTATACCTAGCCTTTGATTTCACTGCCTTTTAGTTAGAAACTCACCCAGCCTGGAAATAGTAGAGAAATTAGAAATCAAGAAAACTAGATAGGAGGTCATTTATGATCAACTGTTTGTGAGATGCCAGGGATTGGGAACCTAGTGCATTGGGGCTGTCAAACAAGGGGAAACTATGATATAATGTTGAAATGGTAAAGGAGATTAAAGAAGACTGTATGTCATAAATGATAGTGAACTATCAGACTGGTGACTGAGAGCATGCAAAGTATGAGTAGACTCGGTAGCAGAAACAGATCGGGCCAAATCAAACTCCTTGTCATCTACTAGATTCCCACTCATGTGTTATTCCCTTGTGGCTCCGTATGTGTAAGAGGAGAGAAATTGTTTGGAAGGATAGAATGTAAGATAGAAATGATAATATGCAATATTCAAAGAAATGCAATGTTAAATACTTAAGTCATTATACATTTAAAAAATCATTTTATTGGGAGCTCATACTACTCTTATCACAATCCACACATACATCCATTGTGTCAAGCACATTTGTACATTTGTTTTCCTTATCATTCTCAAAACATTTGCTTTTTACTTGAGCTGTTGGTATCAGCTCCTCAATTTTTCCCCTCCTTTCCCGTTACCCCCTCACTGATGAACTCTTGATAATTTACAAATTATTATTATTTTGTCATATCTTACACTGTCTGGCATCTCCCTTCACCCACTTTTCTGTTGTCCATCCCCCAGGCAGGAGGTTATATGTAGATCCTTGTAATCGGTTCCCCCTTTCCACCCTACCCTCATTCTACCCTCCCGGTATCACCACTCTCAGCACTGGTCCTGAAGGGATCATCTGTCCTGGATTCCCTGTGTTTCCAGTTCCTATCTGTACCAGTGTACGTCCTCTGGTCTAGCCAGATTTGTAAGGTAGAATCGGGATCATGATAGGGAGGGGTTGGAGGAGAAGCAATTAAGAACTAGAGGAAAGTTGTATGTTTCATCGTTGCTACCCTGCACCCTAGCTGGCTTGTCCCTTCTCCGCGACCCTTCTTTAAGGGATATCCAATTGCCTATGATGGACTTTGGGTCCCCACTCTGCACCATTATACATTTTTAATAGCTACATTCAAAATAGTAAAAGTAAAGAAAATTACATTTACTAATATGTTTTACTTACTCTTCTATATTAAAAAAAATTATCATTTCAACATATGGTAGCTGAGGAAGCTTCAAAAAATTCGTGGAAAAATTCCTTTTTTTTTACTTCCATGTTTCCATGAAATTTTTGGAAACACCCCCTCATATAATCAATATAAAAGTGTTTAATGAGCTATTTTACATTCTTTTGCATGTAAAATCTTTGGAAGCTAGTGTGCATTTCATACTTTCAGCACATATTCCTTTAACTAACAACCTGTCAGACACCCTGTAGTCACCTACTTGGTGACTGCCATATTAAACAGCATATCATTAAACAGATTAATGGAATGCCCCATAATAATGTAGCAAATTTCTTAATTAAGCCAGTGATATGACTCACTGTTATTTTGGAAACTACAATTCTGTATATCCTTTCCCTACCTCAGTGCCTTTTGTTTATTTTAGTTATTTCAGATCCAAGAGATTCTCAAAGCAGAGCATCATTGTTTCCCCAAATCAACAAAAATTTCAGAAATACCCATGATATCCTTTCATGTTTCAGTGCTGTCTCTAATTCTTCATTTGTCTTACAGCTTTAATTAAACAAAGCAGTCTGAATCTTCTCTTTCTTCTTCCTTTGTCAATCTTAAACGCTTGATTATGAAACAATTTAGCAATGTGTCCTCAGAAAAACTCAGATAAATGATACTTAGTTCTTTGGAACTGGAAACTATATTTTTAATGTTCTTTTACCTACATATGTGTTTGTTTCTCCAGTGTTTAATATATGACATAAACATACTAGCTTTTCAGTCTTCATGATATGCTAAAGAATGCAGTACAAAAGGGCGCCTACTTCTATAGAAACCAAGCCAAGAACATTGTGTTCCATCTTTACAATGAAATACAGATTTCCCATTAAAAGACAAATCCATCATTTCAAAGGTTGAATAGGATGGTGCACAAGAATAAAAATCCATCTGCTTAAATTTAGAGCATTGAAAATAAAAATTTTTTTTTTTCCTTTTTAAATGTTCCCTGGGTCTCACACATTTTTATTTGATTATGCACTGGATAGATTTCCGTTCAAGCTAGGCTCTTGCCTATTAGAAATCTGCCCTAAACTAGCCTGATGATTGTTTTAAGTAAGTTAAACTCAACTATAGAACTTCATTCACTTGAACTCGGTAGTTGTTTGTTTGCAAATATCTTAGTTCTTGCTACACGTGTCATTCGTTTTAATAAAAGAAATTGTGGCATGTTTTAGAAGTGATTTCCCTTTCCCAGTTTAATCTTAAGTTTATCTCATTCCTATTTAGTTTCTGTTTGTTTTATTTTTATTTCTCCTTTTCTCTAAAGAGATTATTTGCCAATGAAGCTATGTATTCTCCAACCAAATGTCTTTAAGTGTTTCACTTGGTCTTATTTTATGCCAATGAGAGGACCACCTTTTAGTCATTCTTATGGTCTCTGTGTCAGTCTGGGTAGGCTAGAGAAACAAATCCATGGACACACATATGTGTATAAGAAAGAGCTTTATATACAAGAGCAATTGAAAATTGAGAAAACATCCCAGCCCCGTCCAGATCAAGTCCATAAGTCCAATATTAGCCCATATATCTAATAGCAATCTATAAAGTCCTCTTCAGACTCACAAAATACATGCAATGATACTGAATATAGAAGATCACAGACCAGTGGGTAGAAATTCTTTGGATACAGTGTCATTAGAAACATTACAGCGCTGGCAGAGGTCTCTGCATTAGGGTGGGTCCATGTGTCTTGTCAGCTGCTATGTCTCCCAGGGTGTGAGTAGAGAGTCTCCCACCTCCAAGGAGGAAGTACTGGATTTCCCAGAATTCTCAAGAAGTGGCCATGCCCACACAGGGGCCTCATTGGCTATGCTTTGATTGACAAGCTAGACTCCACCCCTACACTCTTAATCCTCAAATTGACGAACAATTATATATCTACCACAGACTCTGTCCAATTTTTCCCTGCATAAGTTAGCATTATGTGGCTGGGCCAGTTACTCTCCCTACATCCTCTGAGGTCTGCATACAGTATGGCCACTGCAAGTTATCTAGGGCACAATGAAGAGCTGTCCATGTTATTGAGCCCAGTCACAAATTTTCAAGGAAGTACTTTATAACTGTAGAACAAAAAAATGTATGTCAAGCCTCTTTGTACATAGCATGCATTTTATTTTTAGTGGCATTGTTGTTGTTAGGTGCCATTGAGTCAGTACCAATTCATAGGGGCCCTGTGCACAACAGAATGAAAACCTGCCCTGCCCTGTACCATCCTCACAATTGTTCTTATGTTTGAGCCCATTATTGAAGACACATGTCAATCAGTCTTGTTGGGGGCCTTCCTGTTTTTCCGCTGCTCCTGTACTTTATGAAGCAGGTGTTCTTTTCCAGGGACTAGTCTCTCCTGACAAAATGTACAAAGAAAGTGAGAAGAAGTCTTGCCAACCTTGCCTTTAAGCGGCATTCTGGCTGTACTTCTTCCAAGACAAATCTGTGTTTTCTTTTGGCAGTCCATGGTACTTTCAATATTCTTCACCAGCACCTTAATTCAAATGTGTTGATTATTCTTCAGTCTTCCTTGTTCAATGTCCAACTTTCCCATGCACATAAGACATCTGAAAGTACTATGGCTTGGTTTAGGTACATCTTAGGTCTCAAAGTAACCTCTTTGCCTTTCAGCACTCTCCAGAGATGATTTATCCAATGTAATGTGTCATTTGATCTGTAAACTGATGCTTCCTTGAGCATTGATTTAGTTGATTGGTGTTAATGGTATAATAAAAAACCTATTAATGCCAACTATTAATTATTCATTGGCATTAATAGTTGTTTGTTGGAAGTATGGCTGATTGTTCATGTTTTCCTCTGGAGCTGAGTCATCCTCTTGCTCAGGAGTAGCACAGGATGCTTGCTTGCTAGTTCGTGTGTGCACTAGAATGCCCCCTAATCGGTATTTGAAGGCGCTCTGGTGCATGGTGAGTTCAGGTGGGATGCTAACTGAAAGATTTGTGAGATAAAGACAAGGAAGTATGCTTCTGTGGAGATTTACAGCCTCTGAAACCCTGTGAAGCAATTCTATTCTATCCTAGAAGTCAGAATCAACTGGAAGACAGTAAGCTTTGCAATTGGTAATATATAATGATTAAGTGCTTGCCTGCTTACTGAGAGGTCTGCTGTTACTGAGAGGTCTGCTATTCAAAACCATGCTGTGGATCCACAGGAGGAAAAGACCTGCTTATCTACTCCCATAACGATGCAAAAACAAACAAGAACAAACACACTGCCCTAGAGTCAATTCTGATTAAGAGTGACCCTGTAGGATAGAGTCGAGCTGTTCCCGGAGGTTTCTGAGACTGTCCGTCTTGACGGGAGTAAATGCCTCATCTTTCCCCCAAGGAGCAGCTTGTAGTTTCCTAACTACTGACCTTGTGGATAAGCCCCTGCGCAATGGGCTGCCAAGGCTCCTTCTGCAAAGATGACAGCCTGGGAAACTCAGTGGGTTAGAGAGGCTCTGTCTACTCTATCATATAGGGTGGCTTTGCGTTGGAATCGAATCAGTTACACAGAGCAGTAGGTATTTGAGATCGCTAAGTGGTACAAATGATTTACACTCCACTGATAACCTAAAGGTTGGCAATTTTAACCCAAGTGGTATTACGGAAGAGCAGGCCTGTCGATCTGCTTCTGTTAAGAGTGCAACCTAGAAAATCCTATGGCACAGTTCCACTCTGTAAAATGTGGGGTCCTCCGGAGGCAGAATCTGCTTGGTGGCAATTGGCAACAAGAGATATTTACTAGGTTTCTTAACGTGAGTGTTTGGCTTTCTGCTACTATCTGATTGTTCAGCATTTGATATTAAGGTAATATTGCCTCTATACTGCCCCTGGAAGTCAATGTTTCTAGTCATTCTTTGGCATTCAATATAGTTTGATCAGTTTGATCGTATTTTCAGATCTTTATCTCTTCAGTGTGCATTTTGTTCCTGAAAACGGGTTCATTTTAAAAGAGCACTTGTTTCGATTACGGTTCTGTAACCTGTGAGAGCGGAAAGTTGGCGGTGGGCCTTGATTTTCCTGTCTCCCAAGTTTTCAACCTCTGGTAGGATACAGTCTTGCCATTTTTCTATTGCCGAGTTTAGTTGACAGTATTTGAGTTTTCCTTCTCTAGCAGGGTTTCCACTTTACACAGGTTCTGGCTTTTACATTTTTTACTGCATATCAGTCTAATGCTCAATGGACTCTGCTCCTCATAGAGGTCAACAATACTATGAAATAACATTCCATAGACACGTATTTTATTCTAGACTAGAAGTAATTTGTGTGTGTGTGCGCATGCATGCGCGCGCGCTGAATCATAATATACAGGGGGCATTTCATACTGGGGTCCTTGTGCTTTCCTTCCTCTGCCAGCGCTGGCTATCAGAATTGCTTAGGCTGCAAATAAAATATGAAATGAAACCCATCTGGCACTTCTCCTTGAATTAGGACCAGAACATTTTTGCTAAATATTAACAGATGGCTAAATTCTTAATATCAAACTAACATTTTAAACCATCTGAGGGGACCCAGATGAGGGGAAAGGGTGGAAGACCACGTGTTTTCTCCATCACAGAGCCCTTCCTGTGTGTTTCCCTCTCCCCTTTCTTCTGACCCACATGTTGAGACTCTGGAGTCTCCTACCTCAGATAGTTTTTACTCCTGTCACAATTGTGCAGTCAAGTGTTCACCCTCACGGGTGCTATGCTGTCATTGGCATGACTGAAGATCTTTTATTAAAGCCATTTCTTTCTTTCTTTATCACACTCTCTTTCAATAGGAAAAAGAAAAGAAATACATGCTTCCCTTGGACAACCTGAAAGTTCGGGATGTGGAAAAGAGCTTTATGTCTAGCAAGCACATCTTTGCGCTTTTTAACACGGAGCAGAGGTAAGAGAATGAAGTTGTTTCTGCTTTCAGATGGCTCCCTCCACTCCCCCCCACTCCTCAGATATTTCACATGATCCAGAGAGTATGTTTACAACTAGTCCCTTTGGTCCCCCTTCAAAATATTATAGCACTTCAGTTTTCCTTTGGTGTTTGTATTCTTTGCTTCTACTCTGCCCTATAGGGTCGCTATGAGCTAGAATCAACTCGATGGCAATGAGTTTTAGACCATGAGTTATGACTTAAAACTTGACCCTGAGTTATGATTTAGAATGAGAAGGACCTTCAAGTAGTAATTACTTTATTCTTTGCTTTTCTATCAGACACACACACATGCTACTTCCATTCTTAAGCTACATTTATTACCTTAAAATCTTCTGGTCCTGAATTTATTGTTTACAAAATTACAAAATTTATTGTTTAAAATTATTCAATTTCTATAGTATTTATCCATCATGGAAGGAAATGACTTCATATTCACATACACATATAATGAGAAATTCTTAAATTGGTGGATCAAGTATTTAGATGATATGAATAATAATAATAATAGTACCTTACAGTTTTTAAAGCAATGTTCATATTCATTATCTTTATTTTTTCCATAACAATAGCTTTGTTAGTTTTTTTTAAAAATGAGACTTAGGTGGTTATCATTTTATACATTAGAAAATTTAGGTTCACCTGTGGGGGTCCAGGCTCCACAACCAAATGGGTTCAAGGGCTGATTTTGTAATTGAAGGGTAAATTAAAGGAACATCAGACAAGAAATGTAAGTGCTCACCTCTTCCATGGCAACCAGAATCAGATGAGGGAGTAATGGATTCTCTCACAAGCTTATATAATCTTGGGCATGCAAGCCATGGTAAGCACATACTTAACAGGAAGGGGTTGTATTAGAGGCATATATATAACAGGAGGGGGACAAGCTAGGGTTATATATGCAATAGGAAGGGGAGGTACTAGAGGTACATGTGACAGGAAGGTACATATGTAACAAGATGGATGGGTTCTAGAGTTAAGATGGCAGCCTAACCTTGGCTGTCTTTGAGCTGGCTTGATCTTTATGATCCTTATCAGAAGGGGGTGAGCCATACTTAGGGTTAGATGGTCTGACTGCTTTTGATGGCAGATAGCCTTCAAGCAGTTGACCTTCAAGATTATAGTAAACAACCATGTGCTTGCAAGCAGCGCCTTAAAATTGGCCGTATTGGCCTTTAGAGGGGAACACTGTGGGGAATAATTTTACATAAGAGAATGTGACTGGGACACATCTCCTACTCACGAACTTGAAGGCCTCCCAGACTTCTTAACAGATGAGCATAGTTTGTCTGCATATACTCTCTTCCTGGTTCTCAGTCTCCCACATTCACCAACCTGACTCTTTGAAATCACAAAACTAGTACATAAGGTAGCTGGAATTCCTATCAGGATGTCCGGTTCTAATTCCACTTTTCCTTCAACTCATTTCTTGTGTTTTTCTTGCTGCCATTCACCAACAACATCAAAATTTCATTTTGGACCAATCTTTATGGGGTACATTCACTGTTTACTGAAACCCAGACGTTAAATAAAGACATGGAGAGGTAACAGACAATGACAGAGAGATTTGTAAAAGGATCACCATTAGGAAAAGAGATGTTTTTCTCCCTTGGAAATTAGTCAGTTGCTGAGAGACTGAACCATTAGTTAGTAAAGAATAATTTTAACCCATTCCTCTAGCCTTCCTTTTATCTTTATTTAGCCATGAGCAAAGCTACTTGATTTGGTTCAGTGACTTGCCTGGGGTCAATCACAAAGTAAATCACAATAGCAAGAGAAGACTTCTTCCTACATTCCCAGTCAGTTGCTCAGAGTGATTCATGACACAAAAATACTTGGAGAAAACATAAGAGGAAGGCTCTTAGAGAATCACGGGGAGTGCGAATTAAATACTGCTCCCTTGCCAAATACAAAAACGGGATTTAAAAAAAGAATTAGTCTTATTTGAGGGTAGCTTGTGAAAAACACTGAAGGCTCAGAAAGCTTGCTGGAGAGAGCAGGAGCGAGTGTTTGATACTGAGGACACATCAGTATATTCATGGGCCTTTCTTAGGGCAGTGGAGGCCTGGAAGACCCTGAAGGATGGCTCAGAGGTGTGCTCAGCCTTCTTGCCTGGAAGAAGGGTAGGACAGACACAAGACTACCCAACAGGAAGTCAAAGTCAGTTTGAACCCTTGGTGACTCTGGAAAGTGTAGATTATAAAAGATGTTGGTACACTGGAAACACAGGGAATCCAGGACAGATGATCCCTTCAGGACCAGTGCTGAGAGTGGTGATACCACCAGAGTGGAGGGAGGGTGGGGTGGAAAGGGGGAGCCTATTACAAGGATCTACATATAACCTCCTCCCTGGGGGATGGACAACAGAAAAGTGGGTGAAGGGAGACGTCGGACAGTGTAAGATATGACACCATAAAATTTATAAATTATCAAGGGTTCATGAGGAGAGGGAGGAGGAAAAATGAGGAGCTGATGCCAAGGGCTTAAGTGGAGAGCAAATGTTTTGAGAATGATGAGGGCAACCCATGTACAAATGTGCTTTATACAATTGATGTGTGTATGGATTGTGATAAGAGTTGTATGAGCCCCCAATAAAATGATTTTTTAAAAAAGATCTTGGTACAAAGTAAAAATAAGAAAGCAGTTGAGTATCCTTTTAGATGAAGTACAACTGCGGATTTTTTTTAAAAAGAACAAAAGTCACCAAAATCTGAAAATTCTGGGTTTCTAGTAACCTTGGTTTTCTGGAACGCTGGTGTTCTCAAATACGAAACACCAGCACTGCTTTTGAGAGAACCCCGTGAGAACGGGGAGGTCCCACCTACAGGCACATGTACCATCGTCTTTTCCTTTGAGACCTTGGTTTCTTTTCAGTATTTTTGTACTAACTAGGATGTCCAGTACAATGTTGAATAGAAGTGGGCACTCTGCGTTTGTCCTAGTCTTTTAGGAGAATGGTTTAAAAATAATTTAAGTACATTTTCAGAGGTGCCTGATAATCAATTTAGAAGATATCTTTTGTACTTAGTAATGAAAGTTTCTGCTTTTAAAATCAGGAATAGGTATTGAATTTTATCAAATGCTTTTGTTGCCTCAACAGAGATGATTATATGATTTTTCTTCTTTAATCTGTTAGTAGGTATAATATATTAGCATACCTTTTCATGTTAAACCATCTGTGGTCTGTTGGAATTATGCTTAGCTAAATTGTGATATTTTGTTATTTATTATACATTCTTGTTTTAAATTTTCTATTATTTTATTTAGGCTTTTAACATGTTCACACGACAGATTGGCACTTGAATGTCTTACCTAGATATTTGTGCTGTCTGACCTGGTTTTCATATCATAAATTTAGGTGAGAAAAGGCCCTAGCTTTTCTTTGGAACCATTTGTGTAAAACAGGGATTGACTTTTAATTAAATGAAATGCTTGGTGGGATGTATCTGGCCCTGGTGGTTATTATTGGAAAGTAGACTATTAACTTGTGATTTAATTTCTTTACTAAGTATAGAATTGTTCAGGTTTTTATCAGAGGTTTATTAAAGATCTCTTTCAACAATTGTGAATTTGAACATTATACTAGGTTTGCTAATTTTCGCTCCATGTATCTCAAGGCCAGTTGATGTTATTACATTTATACAAGTTTAGAATTATATCTTTCCTCTGACATTTAAAAATAATTTTGTGGCATCCCTTTTTATTTTTAATGATGGTCTTTACCTAAATATATAGTCTACTCTGATACGAAAGAACCCTGGTGGCACAACGATTAAAGTATTCAACTGCTAACGGACCACACCAGCAGCTTTGGGGGAGAAACCCCTGAAATGTGTGACCCACACGGCCGAGTAGAACTGCCCCTGTGGGTTATACTGCCAGATCCCCTTTCCTGTCGGGCTGCCACCAGACCATTCAACCGCTGCAGCTGGCAGGGCTCCCTCTGCCATGATCACCGCCTACAAGACGTTGTCTAGAAAATTCTGAGGCAGCCATGCTCCGTCAAATGGCGTCACTGAGTCAAAAGCAGCTCAACAGCTTGGAAAGCCAATAATGTAGCGACATTGCTCTTCTTTCAGGCAATATTAGCTTAGTTTATACCCTTTTATTTATTTTTGTCTTCTTTAGGGTGGTAATGTTATTGTATATGTCTATTATCAGAGAATATTTTTGTTTGTTTTTGAAAGAATGTGAAATGTTTTCAGCTAGTGTTAACTGTGCTTCTTTTAACCTGGGCATTTAGCCACTTTACATTTTTATTGTTTTTCCTGCTGTATTTTAATTTAATGTAAACATTATATTTTAATCTGCTTTTTTTTTGCTTTGCTTTACTATACTTTCTACCCTCTTTTCATCCAGCCCTCTTTTATTTTTGACCTTTATATTTGACTTAAAATTTGAAATTAATCCCCCTATTCTCTTTCCAAAATGATCTTACAACACTTTGACTTCAATAGCCCCTATTATATGGTTTTTCCTATTACAGTTATCCAGTATTTGAGGTCCACCTATTTTTTTTACCACCTTAGTCAATATTGATACAGTGGTTACAACAAAGGGCTCACGCACAGAAACCCGTGTGCGATGACACAAGACTGGCCACCGTTCCATTCTGCTGTGTGTGGGAGAGGGTTGCTGTGGGTTAAAACCAGCTTGATGGCAACTAACAGCTCAATAACAAATATGGCAATTTATTCATAGAGACAATGGTTTTTTAAATTTAGTGACGTAATTATTCTGTGTTCACCCCACTTGAATCCT
Source organism: Echinops telfairi (assembly GCF_000313985.2). Lineage (NCBI taxonomy): Eukaryota > Metazoa > Chordata > Mammalia > Afrosoricida > Tenrecidae > Echinops > Echinops telfairi. Next base: position 12,621,565 of record NW_022111324.1, read on the forward strand.
AGTGTTTATTTTGGCTCGTTTTCCTTCATACTAAAGTATACTCTTTAAGAATCAATCCCCAGGCCTGTCTGGATAGGACAGGCTGGATGAACAATCTGGAGGAGAAAACAACGGGACTGACAGTTCCGGGGGGGACTGGGAGAGGGGGAGG
>NW_022111324.1:12623024-12636173 GCF_000313985.2 Echinops telfairi
GGGGGTTTAAATGGAGAGAAAATGTTTTGAGAAACGATGTACAAATGCGCTTTACACAATTGATGTGTGTATGGATTGGGATAACAGTTGTATGAGCCCCAAATAAAATGATTTTTTTAAAAGAAAAAAAAAAAGAATCAATCCCATCCACACTATTATGTGCTGGTTGATTATTTCTTGTTAGTTATCAGCAAGTTGATCAGACTTAACAACTCTCATCTCGGCCTTTGTTTCCTTGAGAATATCTTTATCTTGCTCTTGCACGATACTCTTGTTAGATAGTAAGATATAGGTTGAAAGTTACTTTATCGCATCATTTTAAAGTTCTTATTCCTTTCTATTCTGGCTTCCATGCTGCTTTCATGAAATGGGTTGTCATGCTTATTATTGCTCCATATTATGAATAATCTTAACTTTCTCACTTGTTGATTTTAAGATGTCTATGATTTTAGTAAGGAGCCCTGATGGCTTAGTGGGTTATGAATTGGGCTGCTAATTGCAAGCTCAGCAGTCAGACCCCGTAGCTGCTCCATGAGAGAAAGATGAGGCTTTCTGCTCTTGCAAAGATGTACAGCCTCAGACACCCACAGAAGCAGTTTTATTGTGACCACTAAGAGTCAAAATCAACCTAATGGCCGTGAATTTCACCTTGAAATTCTGAAGTCTTAATATGATGTTGTTATGCTTGTGTTTTGTTTTATGTGACCTGCTTGGAATTCATTGTGATTTCTAAATCTGAGGATTTATGTTTCTCATCACTCCTGAAAGATTGTGTGCCACCTTCCCTTTAACTTATTTCTTCTCTTTCAGTTTTTGCCTTTTTCTCTCCTGCTGCAATTAATTTTAGACATACACTGGATTGTTTTATACCATCCTTTATGTCTCTAAAGCCTCCCTTTTGCATATTCCTTTGTGCCTCATAGGGAGCCCTGATGGGTGGTTATACAAGGTCAACAGTTCAAAACAACCAGCCACTCCTCGGGCGAGAGATGAGGCTTTCTTCTCCCATAAAGAGTTATAGTGTCAGAAATCCTCACAAGGGCAGTTCTACTCTGTCCTACCGGGTCACTGAGTCAGCATTGACTCTATGGAAGTAAGTTTGTTTTTGGTTTTTGTACCTCATTGTGGGCCATTTCTTTAATTCTCTCTTTTAGTATGTTAACACTCTTCAGTTCGGACCAGGCCAAGATACACTGGCCTGTTATCTCTCTTAGTGGATAGATTTTAGTTTTCTAATTCATCTTTTCCTGAGAATGTGCCCTTTGGAGAATCCTAACCTTGTGTAAACCTCAAGATTGTTTCCTGCCCTTTTGTGGCCAGTGAAATCCAAGCTTTTTAGTTTTGAATTCATTTCACACAGGGACAAAAGTGGCAAGAGGTGTGTTGTCCCTTCTGTTGGTATTTTGTTTGTTTGTTGTTGCTTGCTTTTAAGAAATTTTTCATTTTGGTGAGAACTTTAGAATAGTTCAGAATAATGACTTTCTAGCAACTTAAGATGTCCTGTAACGAAGTTTTACGTGTCCTGTTCTGCCATTTTGACTGAAATGAAGTAGCCTTTTGTGGCCATTAGATTATAAAATCCCAAATATGTACCTACCTAGTCCCAGGGATGGGTATTGTAATCAGTGTAAACCTGAAAGAGCCACCTGTGACTCACTGTCTGTCGTGTCCTTAAGTTTTCATTTGCCTGGGAGAGGGAGACTGCTCCCACCCACCAATTCTTTCAATAAATAAAGATTTCTTCTGTTACTCATTCCAAAGCATTGATTCGCCATTCCTGCATGTTCCATCCTGCCTGCCAATATTAATGCTGTATGTTAAATATAAGGTGGGGTCTTATTTGCAGGACATTTGTAATGACCCCTGAATGTCACAGTAGCCTTCATTATTCACTGATAGAGGATATAAACGCTATGAATTCCAGGAAGAATTGAAAAATGGGGGAAATGAGTCCAGTTGTGAGGCAATTATATATGAAGCAACTGGGTTGTTCATTTAACTAGATTACAGGATGACGTATTCCATTTAGAATTTCATTGCTGGAGGAGAGCAGAACATAAGATTAAATCCCAAGGAATCGAATGGGATCTCCCAATGGAGAGTCACCCTAGGAGGAGACCCTTGTTAATTCTTGACAGGAATTGGTGGAGAGGAAATAGAATGGAATACCAGAAAGAGAGAATAAGATTAGCCAAAACAAATGAATGGAAATGGTACTACTGATAAATATGTTGCCAGCCACTTCGGATATCTGAGATGCTCATTTCACATGCAGTGAGTGACAATGATAAAGCCATTTCTTTTTTGTTTCCATAGAGTTCCATGAACTTATTTTGTCCATGTAGGCTTATGTATTTTCATATTCTACATAGAGGAAACCATGTGTCTATAAAAAGCCAATATGCTTCAAATAATTCTGTTAACTAAAGTGATATTCTTTCCACCACTGACACGAATTCTGAGGTTATTTTTCTGTTTTTAAAATTTTCTTTCTTTTAAGATGTAAATCACAAGAGGAAAACAAAATCTATGCTGACCTTTTGATGAATTTATCCTTGGTTAATTTGGAAGAGACTTTAGGAGTGCTTCTACTACTTTGTGTTCTCATCTCTGTCGTCTGTGGCAGTGTTCAGAATCAATTTACTTATTTATCACTCAATGGTCACATGTGAGAAGTATTTCCTTGGGGATAAGAGGTTTTGTGTGAACATTGGGGATTGGAAATGATCTAAATATAAAATATCACCTTTTTTTTAAGGGTTCCCTGAAAGATTCTTTTGTCTACCCTCCTCACCACATAGGTTCTGAAGCTCACATTTTTAGACCCTTCAGGACATCACAAAAGCAGTTGGTGACGGAGTCAGAGTAGGAACCCAGGTGTGACGTCTCATGATTCAGGGATGGTTCTGACACCACAGTTTATCGCCACTAACTGAGTAATGGTAATTCCACATCTGGTTTTAATTTGAATTCTCCCTCAAGGAGAAGAAATGAAGATATTTTTAACATTTCCTAACCCAGAGATCAGTGGTTCAAAGCCACCAGCTGCTCCGCAGGAGGAAGACAGGTTATCGGCTCAGAAACTCCGCGGAGCAGCCCCGCCCTGTCCTTGGGGTCAGCATGAGTTGGCATGAACTCAGTGGTAATGCTTGGGAGCTGATGGGTACTCGTGCCCTGATTCCTGAAAGCCCAGTTTAGCCTTTCGCTCTGGTATGGTAGTATCATTCCTAAGAGCTCATTCAGTTGCTATGTAAGCTTTCCACAATAAAATATAAAACAGTTACTCTGGGATCCGGTCATCAGGTGTTTGGGAATGGATCCATTTAACAACTGCCCATGAAAAGCTTCCAGTGTGCTAGTGAATTCATAGCATCTTTCTGAGGCTGGTAGCCAGAGTTTTGAGCCATTTCACAGGTTTTAATGGTAAGGTTTTGATAAACAAAGGACTTGTTGGTAGTAGGGTGGCTTTAGCGCGGGAGCAGAGCAAGGGCTGCACAGGGCTGACTTACCACGTAAGAACGTGCCTTCTTACCAAGGAAAGACCAAGCCTTCCCTGCCCCCTGGGCACCTTGGGAGGCAGGGAGGCCGGCATCTTAGATACCTGAGGAGACAGGCATTCTGACACTTTGTCTTCGCATCCATTGCATCACAGGATCCTTTAAAACGTCTAAGCTAAGACTCTTCATTTCCCTGTGGCCTGGTCTAACTCCAGGATTGGAATGTCCCCGTAGGTTTTTGTTCCATTTCACGTTGTTAGCAAGGCCACGATTTCTCTGTGAGAACCACGTCTAGTTAATGGCTGCCCTGTGTGAGTCTGCCCTTTGCCTGGCAGCCCTGCAGGTTTTAGGTCAGGCGAGGGCCCATTTGGTTCAGGGTATGTCAGCTCTGGTAGCCAGAGGAGATCTATTTCTGTCCAGGGGGGCTTGTAGGACAGACAGACACACGGTTCTTTCTGAGCATGCCTTAGGGTTGTGGGACTTTGTTTTCCTTTAAAATAAGGCATTCTTTCTTTGAGGCTGTGTTGTGGCTTCAACTCAGGATACAGTTTATCAACGTTACCAAGTGTTCCAACTCACCTGTCCTCCGGTCCCACAGAAAGTGGCCTTAGGGTGTCCCCCGGCTCCACTGAGTCCCCAGCACATTGTCAGCAGCCAATCAATGTCACATAGTGCTGCAGATGAGCGAGGGGCATTGAGGGAAGAGCAGCTCCTCCTTCGCGTTGTTGAGCAGCGCGTTTCCCACTGGCCAGGTGCAAAGGCACTGGAGTCCAGTCTTCCAGGCTTAGGAAACAAAAGGAATGACGAGAACAAAAAGAAAGTATGCCCTTCACAGCAAGTTTACTTTTCTTCTAGGATTTCAGAACAAACACGTTGCCCGCTCCCCACCTAGTTCCCGGAACAACTATTTGCTGATGGGCAATTCCCTACTCCCACCACCCCCTTCACACAAACACTGTGGCTTGGGACAGAAGTGTGGCTCCGTGTGGGAGCCGTAAAACGGCCCAGCTGCAGTTCATTAATGACAAGAGAGCAATTCTTCGTTGCAAACCTGCTGCAGAAAAATCTAGGGTTGCCTCTAAGAGACAGCATGAAATGGCCCTGTAGCGGTCATTTGCGAGACAAAGCCTGGCAGCAGCTCGCCATGTTCCATCTGGAAGCGGCTGAGCCAGCTGACCAGGTATCTTTACCTGGGAGTCAGGACTCTCCCATCAGCAAATTTTAGCGTTCTTGCTTGACAAGAAAGCCAGCCATTCCAAACGAAAGAGCTGGAGTCACAGCAACCGGCTTGTCTGACCTTTAGGTTTTCAAATCAATTTGTGTTGTGGTGAATTATGCTAAGGGTAGAGTCAAAGGGAAGGATATGCTACGGCTTCGTTTCAGCCAGTGTGGTGGCGATGTGGGGTAGACAGTGCTGAGGCCAGCCATAGGCTAAGCAAGCATGCAGGCTCTCAGTGGGCAGCCTGGGCCAGCTACAGAAATGAATACACAAGGGTGTGAAAATTTCCCTAACTGGGACTAGCCAGAGGACATTTCTAAACACCCGGATTGCTTTGGCAGCTGTAAAGGCCTCTCAAAAAAAAAGAGAGAGAAAGAAAGAAAAGGAAGGGGAGGGGGGGAAATTAAAGGGATGTGTAACTATTAGGCTTTTAGAGGTGGCCTGTAGAATGTTTTAAAACAAACTGCTTGTTGAATGGGAAAAAACAAATATAAAACCTTACATCAAATATTAAAATAAACAGAAAAAGCTCAAAGAAGGCAATGGTTCAAATCTGTTGCCGTTTAAATGCAGCTCCAGTTGACCAATGTACCCCCTGCTCTCTCTGGCAGGCACAGTGTTTCCATCGTCTCCAGTGTCACCATAGACAAGCCTCATTTATTACTTAAACAGTAGCCCCTTGCCGAGGAATCATGTGCTTGTGTGCGGGGAGTGGGGGGGCTGGCTGGAGGGGGGAGAGCTATGAAAGCAAAATAACACGTGGATATACAAAGCTATCAAAGATCATTGAACTATTAGAGCACACATTCAAGGATACTAAAGAGAAGCCTGATTTTTTTTTTTAACAATAGCCAGTCCCTTTACAAATCAGAAATACCTCTCTGTGACTTAGTATTGCCTGTGTAATATGTTTTTGTTTTCCCTCCCTTCACTTAGTGTGAAAGCCAACTCGCCCGTAAGGAATGTCTTTAGTGACTACCTGCTGAGAGAAAAGATTGTAAAGGTCTGGATTCTGTGTATGTCTTGAATGTGACTTACATTATCCTGCTTCGGTTTGCTGCATTCAGAGGGAAACTATTTCGTGGCATGTGTGATTAATTAGAAGCAGCACACACGGCCATAGCAGAGGGGACTGACATGGCGCATGCCTGAGTAGAACATGTCAGTCACACTCTGCAACTCACCCCAAATAGATGCGTGGTTTCCTAAAGAAAATATTTGCAGACTTTGACTGCAGTGAGGGTGGGTTTTTTTTCTCATTTTGCTAAGTTTGAAGCTGCCGTGTTCACTTCCTAGCGGTGTGTGTTAAAGCCATACTTTGTTGAAATCTTTCCTAGTCAAATGCATCCTTTTAAGAAATTTTCTAGAATGATTTTGCTTGAGTTGATAGATTGATTGTTCATGTGGTATGCTAAATTAGGAAAAAAAAAACCACATTTCTGCACTTTGCTGATTGCTTTGTTAATTTAAAAGTAAGCTGGCCATGTAAAACCTATGCCAGTGATTCTCGAGTTTTGGGTCTCAGGACCCTTTCCACTTTTACAATGTGTTGAGGGCCTCAAAGGGCTTTTGTGTTTGTGGATGATGTGGACTGTGTCGGGAATTTTGTGAGTTCATTGACATTGCATTGCTGCCTTCTATTTGACATAGTGGGAGTGATTTACACCCGGGAATTCGCTCCTCTGAAAGCCATTTGTTAAACATTTTCCAATGCATAACTGATTATGTCCAATGTTAGATTTTAAAACCGAGACATTTTCTGTAAATGTGTACAAGCATTGTGGAGAGTGATACGGTGCTACCTCAACTACTGGCAATAGGAATCCCACATGAGGCAGTAATACCTCTGCTGGGTGTATACCCTAAAGAAGTAAGTTCCATAAAATGAACAAACATAAGCACCCACATATTCATCACCTCACTGGTCACAAAAGCAAGAAGTTGGAAACAGCCCAAATGCCCAGCAGTAGAAGCATGGATAAAGAACCTTTGGTACATACACACAACAGAATTTTATGCATCAGTGAAAAACAATTTCATACAATTCTTATCACAATCCATGCCATGGATGGACCTGGAGACCATTATGCTGAGCAAGTTCAGTCAGTCACAAAAGGACAAATATTGTATGAGACCACTACCATAAGGATACAAACCGAGACAAAGACTTGTATCCCAAAGGGAGCAGACTTCGGAGGTTACCAAAGGGAGGAGGGCAAAAGAGGGAAGATCAAATGATGGATGAGACGGGGGCCGGGTGTTGACTTGGGTGAAAGAGAGGATGTGGGACCATAAGAGGGAGAAGAGAAATTGGGTGAGGAGTAGAATTTGAGAAGGGAGTTGATGAGTGGTTTAAATTGTTGAAATATAGCCCCCATACACATCTAATTCACAATTTTAAAAATCCATGTAATTGAAGAAGATAGAATAAAAAGAAGCATTTCATAATTTAAAATTTTATTTTTATTGAAAGTCGCATGCAGAATATACAGCAATTCAACAATTCTACATGTATTATATTCTTCAGGTTATATCTAATCACTTTTAAAAAAATTTTATTGGGGGCTCATACAATTCTTATCACAATCCATACATACATCCATTGTGTCAAGCACATTTGTACATTTGTTGCCATCATCATTCTCAAAACATTTACTTTCTACTTGAGCCCTTAATATCATCTCCTCATTTTCCCTGCTCCCTCCCCACTCCCTCATAAACCATTCATAATTCATAAATTATTATTATTTTGTCATATCTTACACTGTCCGATGTCTCCCTTCACCTGAATTTCTGTTGTCCAGCCCACAAGGAGGAGGTTATATGTAGATCCTAGTAATGGGTTCCACCTTTCTGCCCCACCTTCCCTCCACCCTCCAGGTATTGCCACTCTCACCACTGGTCCTGACGGGGTCATCTGTCCTGGATTCCCTGTGTTTCCAGTCTTATCTGTACCAATGTACATCCTCTGGTCTAGCCAGATTTGGGATCATGATAGTGGGGGAGGAAGCATTTAAGAACTAGAGGAAAGTTGTATGTTTTATTGTTGCTACCCTGCACCCTGACTGGCTCATCTCCTCCCTGCAACCCTTCAATAAGGGGGTGTCCAGTTGCCTACAGATGGGTTTTGGGTCTTCACTCTGCACTCACCCTCATTTACAATGATATGTTTTTTTTGTTCTTTGATGCCTGAAACCTGATCCCTTCAACACCTTGTGGTCACACAGGCTGGTGTGATTCTTCCATGTGGGCTTTGTTGCTTCTGAGCTAGATGGCTGCTTGTTTATCTTCAAGCCTTTAAGACCCCAGATGCTATATCTTTTGATAGCCGGGCACCATCAGCTTTCTTCACCACATTTGCTTATGCACACAATTTGTCTTCAGCGATCATGTTTGGAAGGTGTGCATCATGGAATGCCAATTTAATAGAATAGTGTGTTCTTGCATTCAGTAAGTACTTGAGTGGAGGTCCAATGTCCATCTGCTGCCTTAATACTAAACCTATAAATATATGCACGTAGATTTATTCCCCCACATCCTATATAAATATATTTATATAAGTACATGCCTATATTTAGACCTCTATAAATACCCTTTGTAACCTAGTTCTTTCCTCTATTTCCTTTTACTTTCCTCTTGTCCCACTATCATGCTCTGTCTTCATTTGAGTTTCAGTAATTTCTCTCAGTTACATTGCCCATGCTGAATCCCTACCAGACCTCTCACACCCTCCTTGCCATTAATTTTGGATCACTTGTTGCTCCCCTGTCCCTGGGTTGGTCAACACCAACTCCTTCCCCCTGCCTCCCCCTCTCCCATGTCCCCCTGGAACCATCAGTCCCGTTGTTTTCTCCTCCAGACTGTTCATCCAGCCTATCTTATCAAGATATATCTGCATAGATAATAATATGCACCAAAAAACAAGGCACAACAAGACAAAGCAATGAATGAGAACACAGCAATGATAACAAAATACCAATGACCCATAAAAGAATAAATTAATTTAAAAAGAAAAAGAAAAAATTTTAAAAAGAAAGAAAAAACTGTTAATTTATCAAGGTCTGATTTTTGAACTCTAGGCGTGTCCTTCAGTCAGGTCCAATGGGGTGCCACACTCTGGCCCCAGAGTCTGTCCTTTGTACTCCCTCGGGAGCTCCGTGCTCTGCTCCCCCTAGTTGCTCTGCCGCACACCTGTAGTGTTTTGCCTTGGTGTCTCGGAGTCAGTCCAGGCCAGTCCCAACACTGAGCCTCCAGTGTTGTCCCCCACAGGGCCCTGGGTCAGCAAGGGACATTGTGTCTCATAGTGGGATCAGCCATATGGTCCCCTCTGTGCACTGGCTGTTCGGAGCGGGGATATCGTCCTCCAGGCCTGGTGGGCCAGGATGTGCTCTACTCTCTCTTCCTCCCCCTTCATTTGCTCCTGTGTGCTCTGATCAGACATGTCCCTCTCCCTGAGCTGCAGCTTCAGTGCTGTCCTCTGAAGCAAATTCTTCTTGGGAGGAGGGGAAGTTGTCCACGTAGCTGGTATGGGGGCCGGGCCCTCAGGCACCCCCACTGGCTCCCCTCTCCATGCTGGCTCGCTGCATTCGCATCCCGGAACACTGAGTTTAAGTCTGGTCCCTCTTTCCCTATGGAGACACAAAAAGTACGCTCCCCTTGGGTGGGTCAGTGCCCTATTCCCCCACCGCACATCTCTCCCCCCACCTCCTTTTTAGTTTATGTAATCACTTTTAGCCTTACTTTCTGAATTGTCCTTTCCCCACCAATATAAACTGATTGGCCCTAAGTTTCCTGTCTAATTTTTCACATTGCTTTTCTCACTTTGTTCCCAGAGAGTTTGGGGTTTTGGGGGTTTTTGGAAACATGGTTCTCAAGCAGACATTCTTTTCTAGGTCAACTAAAAGTATTGTTTGTTTGTTTTTTAAGCATTTTATTGGGCGTTCTTACAGCTCGTCTAACAATCCATATATCAGTTTTATCAAGTACATTTGTACACATGTTGCCATCATCATTTTCTAGACGTTTATTTTCTATTGAGCCCTTGGTGTCTGCTCCTCTCCACTCCCCCTCCCTCCCCACCCCTACTCTTGTGGCCTCTTGATAAATGCTAAATTATTATTACCTTCATATCTTACATCAACTGCTGTCTTCCTTCTCCCATGGTTTCTGTTGTTCATCCCACTTAGGGCGTGAGGGGGATGTGGTTATGTGCTGATCATCGTGATTGGTTCGCCCTGCCCTCCTGGTATTGCTACTCCCTTTCCTGTTCCTGGATTCCATGTGTCGTGAGCTCTTATGTCTGATCTGTACCTGTGCACATGCTCCAGTCTACCCCACTGTGAAAGGCAGTACTAGGGTCATGATAGTGGCAGGTGAGGAAGTCTCAAGGAACCAGAGGAGTATTGTGTGTTTTATCAGTGCTATGCTTCACCCTGATTGACTCATCCCTTCCCTGTGACCCCTCTGTGAAGGGATGTCCCTTTTTCTACAGATGGGCTTTAGGTCTCTGCTCCAACCCTCCTCGTTCTCAACAATATGCTTTCTTTGTTTGTTTTGGGTCGTCTGATGCCTATTACCCCTACCCTGTACCAGCGACACCTCACGATCGCACAGGCTGGTGTGCTTCTTCCATATGGGCTTGTTTCTTCTCTGCTAGATGGCCACTTGTTTAGCTTCAAGCCTTTAAGACTCCAGATGCTATATCTTTTGATAACCGGGCACCATCCACTTTCTTCACCATTTTGCTTATGTACCTATTTGTCTTCAGCAATTGTGCTGCGAGGGTGAGCATCACAGAATGCCAGGTTGTTAGAACAAAGTGTTTTTGTATTGAGGGAGGGCTCGAGCAGAGGCCTGAGGTCCATCCACAACCTCAACGTATTGCCATATAAAGATATGTACATAGGCCAATACCTCTATTTTTATGAATTAATGTATTAACATATGTACACACCTATGCTTATACCTCTATCCATAGCTTTGCTTCCTAAATCATTCCTCTATTTCCTTTGACCTTCCTCATGCCCCACTATCATGCTCTCCCTACTTCTGCCTTAATAATTCCTCTCAGCTAGATTGCTGTTGCTCCAACACCCCCAGGATCTCTATGTCCTCCTTATTGTTGATTTTAATTCCATACTTGTTCCCCTGGCTATAGCATCGTTGTTTGCTCACTGCTCCCTTCCCCTGCCACCTTCTCCCCTCAGTCCCTCCAGGACCAAGTGTCCCATTGCTTTTTCCTCGAGCTTGCTTCCATGCCTATTTTATATAAGTAGATGATCCAACAATTACAGAGACCAAACAAAAAGAAAACAAAAGGTTGAAAAAAGAAAAAGGAAGAAAATACAGACATAATTCCTGTTCTGTCCACTGACCTTTATGACTGTCTCCCCATTGGTCCTGAGGAAATTCGGGGAGCTGTCCCTCCTAGCCTTAAGTTCATTTTGGGGACTCCTCTGGGGCTTTGTGTCTTTTCTTTGCTCCCATTGCTGTTCTGTTCTGATCCTTCTTGGCCTGCTTCAGTGGGGGGAATGCACACTGGACTAACTCCCCAACACGTGTCCCCAGTATTGTCCTCTGTCACGGGATGGTCCAGTGAGGGGACATCATGTCTTGAGCTGTTGTCAACCCTACAGTCCTCTCTGTGCCTTAGCAGCTCCATGTGGGGGCATTGTCCTCCAGGCTCAGTGTGCCAATATGGGGTCTAGACCATGCCTTTCTCTTTTTCCTTCCTGGTTTGCTTCCATTTTTAAGACACCGTCAGGAGATACTTTTGGTTTAAGGCTTACAAAGTATTTCAGGGCAATATCTTAGTGGTTTTCCACAGACTTCATTGCTTCAGAAAATTTAGAGTCTATGATAATATGAAATTCTGCACATTCACCCTTTTGGTGAAGATTCTGCTATAGAATCTTTGACCAAAATATTTAATAATGGTAGATAGACACCATCTGGTTCTTCTGGTCTCATGATGAAGGAGGCAGTTGTTTGTGGAAGCAGCCACCCATTACATTCCTCCTTCCTCTACCTGACCTTCCTCTAAATAACAGCAATCGACTTACTTCATGTTAGCATAATAGCATAATTTTTAAAGATTTTTAATTAGTGATGAATGGCTTTGTAATTTTCAAAAATTCTTTAATGGCTAGCTTAATGGAAGACAAATCGATTGTCATATCTCCTTCCAGCTATCCATTTGTGGTCATATGTGTTGCTTTGATTGAACTATACCAAAAAAATATAGCTCCTATCCATAAGGAGTGAGAAAGGGAAGGATATTTTAATAACTTCTTCAGACAATTGTAGGCATTCTTTCTTTGATACCTCAGCCAATCTCTAAAGTGAGTATCAGTTATATCAGTGAACTTCATACTTTGGTATATTAAAGTCCAGTAGTCTATTTTATTTTTTGAATGTATCTTTCATTTACAAATGGTTTTGTAACATGATACATTTGTCATTTGGAAAAGACTGACTCACTGAGGTCTACAGATCTTCCAAATATGAGGATTTGCTAAAATATTTATGGAAAAAATAGAAATGAAAGATAAAAATAGAAATGTTCTTCTCCATCATGGTCACAAACATTTGTAAGTGATGGTACTATCCATCCTCAAAGAACTGACGTTCTGGGTATTTAGCCATGTCAGTGCAATCGTTTTGCATAATTAGATAAATGAAAGAGTTTTGTTTTGTTTTGTTTCTTAAAGTCAGATTGGGAAACACAAAGAAGTCAGAACGAGCCAAATCAGGACTGTAATGTGGATGACTAATGATTTCCTATTGAAACTTGCAACATTGCCCTCGTGAGATGGGAAGAATGAGTTGGAGCATTGTTGTGGCATAGAAGGACTCTGGACACTTTCCAAGATAATTTTCTACTGAAGCGTTGGCTAACTTTCTCAAAACACTCTCATAACAAGCAGATGTTATCATTCTTTGGCCCCCCAGAAAGTTGATAAGCAAAATGAGCATGAGCATGACCATGATGCAACCAAAAAAAAAAAAAAAAAGGTTATGTTGTCATGAACTTTTCTCTTGCCAGACCTGCATTTGCTTTGACTGGACCACTTCCACCTCTTGGTGGTCATGGTTTTGATTGTGTTTTGTCTTCAATACATGTTTCATTTTTTGTTACAATTCTTCCAAGAGATGTCAGGATATTGATCCCACTTTTTAACAATTTTAAATGAAAACTCTGCTCTCATGTGCAGCTGATCTGGGCATAACAGTTTTGGCACCCCTCCAGTGGAAATTTTGCTCAGCTTTAATTTTAAATGTGTAAATGGAACCAATTGAGATGTCTGAGATATCTGTAGTGTTGCCTATTGATTGTGCTGTTAATATTCAGTCCTCTATAATTAAGACATTAAGCAAATATTTCCTCATAGTGAATGATGGGGGGAGTGCAGAGTGGAGATCCAAAGCCCATTA
>NW_022111324.1:12636670-12656800 GCF_000313985.2 Echinops telfairi
CGCTTTACACAATTGATGTGTGTATGGATTGGGATAACAGTTGTATGAGCCCCTAATAAAATGTTAAAAATAAATAAATAAATAAAAAATAAAATTGCAAACAAAAAAAAAGAAAAGAAAAAGAAAATATTTCCTCATAAACTGATGTAGACAGTCTGCCACTACAGGCTTCATTTTCAAGTTTTATCCAGTCTAAAACATTCATTTTATCCCATCCTAAAACAAGTTATCTATTTGTAAGCTGCTGGTACCTTTAGCCTGAGCCCTGGTGCCATAATGGGTTATGCATTGGGCTGGCAGTTCAAAACCACCAGCCTCTCAGTAGGAAAAACACGAGGCTTTCTTTAAAAAACAAACAAGCCATTTTTTTGGGAGTTCATACGGATAACAATTCATCGTTCAATTAGATCAAGCATAATTGTATAATCGCTGCCACCATCATTTTCAAAACATTTTCTTTCTTCTTGAACTCTTTGATATCAGCTCCCCTGTATCCCCTCCTTCCCCACCCTACTCCCAGGAAGGAATCCTTATTATTATATTATATATTGTTATTATTATTTTGACATATCTTACACCACCCAATGTATCTGTTCACCTACAATTCTGTTGTTTGTTTCCCTCGAGTGGGGTTATGCAGTCATCATTGCTATCAGTTCCGCACCCCACCCCACCCCCGCTTCCCGTGGAGCAGAGACAAAGTGGGCACCCTGCAAGACAAGTGGACAGTCCCTCACAGAAGGGTCACATGAAAGGGATGATATATCCAGGGTGCAGTACAGCACTGATGAAACACATAGCAATACTCCAGTTTTTTAATATTTCCCCCATATTATTATGGTCTTAGTTTCACCTCGTTGATCTTGTGAGACCTGAGTATATTCATTTATATAATTAAGAAAATTTGGTGCATGAAATCCACGCTAGATAAACCCTTCAGAAATGGAAGCGTTATGGAAGAGAGGCCGCCTACTCCTGTAAAGAGTTCCCGTCTCGAAGTTCAACAACTTGCAGTTCTTCTCTGCCCTGTGGGGTTGCAATAAGTCAACGTTTCCTTGAGCGCAGTGAGTTTGGGTTTTGGTTGCTTTGGGGCACTGTCCCCCGAAACTTCTCGTAAAGTAGGCACAAGCTTCTACACAAGCTTCGTAAATTTGGCATCTGTTCTTGCTCCAATTTTAGCAGAATTAATGTTGCTGTTATAGAGGCTCTTTTCAAACTGATGCCTTCTTAGGGCCACAAATTCGATCGTTGTACAGACATAAAATATTGGTATGAGTGGCTAAAATAAATCAATAAGGCCTAGTTCAAGGGATTTTTTGGGTGCAAAACAATTTTGAAATGCATGAATAGCTTTTTTCATAGTAAACATTTTTCTGAACTTCTCATATGCACACAATTTATTATGTAATAGTAAAAAAATCACATCAATACCAGCACTAATTTTATTAGCAAAGAAGAAACTGTCAAGTCCATGATGGTAGATATACATTTTCTAAAATTATGAAGTCAGATTTTTATCATGGCCCAGGGATACTGTATGATGTTTTCCTTGAAGTGAACAAGCTCATTTCACGTATTTTTAGATAATGTCTACTAAAAAGGGAAGTTGTCTCTCAGTCTTTCAAGTGAAAATGGTTCATAGGAGAAAAAAGCAGCTAGTTGAGTTTACAAGGTGACTTTTCTTCAGGAATCCAGTTCAGCATGTAATGAAAGTGCTTATGTACTTGCCATGTAGGGACACAGAGTATTAAACTCTAAGGACTAGATTAATATTTTTTCTACTTAATCAAGGATATCCTTCTGTAAAGCTGACAATTACGTTAACGGTGTGTTACAGTGGGAATACAAGGCCTTTGTGTACAGATTTGTACACTGTCTTGATTTGTGCTAAGGCACCACCAATATCACCCACTGTTGCTTTTGTACCATCAGTGTGCATATCAACACAGCTGTTGCAAAAGTGAACAAAAATTCTGCACTCTATGTCAGGAGAACTCACGTTTGTGATGAGAATTCACATAAAAGAACATCTTTTATTAGGAGAATTAGTTGATGCTAATAAGAAGTTAAAATCAAGACCAGTGTAGTCATGCCTTTTGATTTGAACGCTTTATAGCAAAGGTATAATTTTGCAGATGAGACTTCTACCTCAAGAGTCATGTCAGCAACTACATATTTAATTATTCAAGTTACCCTGTCTTTGGAAAGTGATGGCAATTTTCTTGACTAGCTTGCTTTATCTAGCAAGCATTCAGTAATGCCAGCTGCACATGTCCTTATTAGTAACTCAACTGCAATGTGTGCTCACCCGTTAAGTCACCATAAGATGGTACACTGATGTGTTTTTCTCTAGTTTTCAAAGCTCTAGAAATGACATTTAGCTTTCTAATAAATCATCATGTCTCCATTTAAAATATTTGATTCCTTTTTCTTTATATCTTCGATGATTGGGCTGAAAACGATAGCTTCGCTGGCATGAAAATACTGTTTTAAAATATCTGCTGTCATAAGGCAGTAAGACAAATGACAGAAATCTGTATGGGAGAAAGATGAGGCTTTTTACTCCTGTAAAGATTGAGAGTCTCAAAAAGCCAAAGGGCCAATTCTACACTGGCCGTAGGGTTGCCATGAATCAGAATTGAAGTGAGGATAGTGAGTTTCTTATGAGCTGAAAATAGCTTCAATTTTATTTTTGTCTCGTATTCATAGTTTTGTCCTATTTTTTTATGAGATGCCTCCCTTCCAACAGTATAAAATGGTAATGGGTCCGTCTTTTTTACCATCTTCAGATGTAGCTCTGTGAATTTGTCTTGTAGCTATAGGTTGAGAAAGTGGATCTTCAAATCTCCCTTTTGAAGTCACGGATTCATTTTTAAATATGAGAAACATGTAAATGCATGTTATTTTAATTATGAATAATTTATTAAATTATTTGTATTTAAGATAATTTTGGGGGTGTCTCTTACAGCTCTTAATATAATCCATACATCAGTTGTATCAAAAATATTTGTACATATGTTGCCATCACCATTTTCTAAACATTTACTTCCTATTTGAGCCGTTGATATCAGCTCTTATTTTTTTCCCTCTTTCCCCCCACTCTCCCAACCTCATGAACCCTTGATAAATTATAAATTATTATTATTTTCTCTCCTGGATTCTGCTTGTCAAGAGCTCTTATCTGTACCAGTGTACATGCTCTGGTCTAGCTGGATTTGTAAGGTGGAACTGAGGTTATTATAGTGAGGGGGGAGGAAGCATTCAAGAACTGAAGGAATATTGTATGCACCTTGACTGGCTTCTTCCATTCCTGTGACCCTTCTCTGAGGGATGTCCAGTTGTCTACAGATAGGCTTTGTGTCTCCACTCTGGCTCCACTCATTCCTATCAGTATGATTGTTTGGGGTCTTCTGATGCTTGCTACCTGATCCTGTCGACACCTCATGATCACACAGGCTGGTGTGCTTCTTCCATGTGGGCTTTGTTGCTTCCCAGCCAGATGGCCGCTTGTTTATCTTAAAGCCTTTTAAGACCCCTGGACCTTAGCCTGGTGCGCCAAGACTTAAGGCAACACACCGGCATGTAGCAGTGAACTAACAGAGTGGTCTATGGAGCCAGTCCCAATCCTAGCTACATGGGCCCCCTTCCAAGAAGAATGCACTACAGAGGACAGCACTGAAGATACAGCCTAAGGAGAGGAGTAGATCTGCTCAGACCACACTGGAGCAAACTAAGAGAGAAGGGGAGAGAGAGCACGGACAGTATCCTGGCCCACCAAGCCCCAAGGATGGCATTCCCGCTTGGAGCAGCCAAGAAAACTGTAGGGCTGGCCCCACCATGGGACACACACACACATGAGGGAAGCCCTCACAAACCCATAGCATTAGTGGGGACAACACTAGAGACACAGTGGGGGAATTGTGCCTGGTCTGACACACACACCCCACTGCCAACTGGGGCAAAACAGGAAGGGAGCACAACATAGCAGTACGGGGAGCAAAGCAATGAAGTCTCCGAGGAATCCCAAAAATAGACTTTGGGGCAGGGCTTGGCACTTCATCAGACTCAATCAGAAAGCACTTATAAGGGTCAACAGACTGGAACTTTATATAGGCTTTTTTTTTCTTTCATGTCTATCTATATAAGATAAGTAGCATAAACAATCCTGAGGAGAAAATGGGATCGACAGTTCAAGGGGACACGGTGGGGTAGGAAGGGGGAAGGAAGTGGGGCGCCAACAAACCCAGGGACAGGGGAACAACAAGTGATCTAAAATCAATGGCGAAGAGGGCATAGAATGCCGGGTGGGGCTTGACCAAGTGCAATGTAGCTGAGAGGAATTACTGAGAGCTAAATAAAGGTCAGACATGATAGTGGGACAGGAGCAAAGTAAAAGGAAACAGGAAAGAACTAGGAGGCAAAGGACATTTATAGAGGTATAAATATAGACATATATATATAAATATATTTCTATATAATGATAGGGATATAGGTCTATGTACATATATTTATAGGTTAAGTATTAAGATTGCAGAAGGACATTGGACCTCTACTCAAGTACTCCCTCAACACAAGAACACTTTGTTCTAATAACCTTTGTTGCTTCTGAGCTAGAGGGCTGCTTATTTATCTTCAAGCCTTTAAGACCCCAGACATTATATATTTCAATAGCTGAGCACATTTACTTGCACCCATTATGGCTTCAGTGATCGTGTTGGGTAGGTGAGCATCACAAAATGCAGGCTTGTTAGAACAAAGTGTTCTTGTGTTGAGGGAGTTCTTGAGTTGAGGCCCAGTGTCCATCTGCAACCTTAATTCTTAACATATAGATATGAGTACATACTTCTCTTCCCCTCTTGTTTTATTTATATGTGCATTTAGTCCATCCCTAAAGAATGCAGGGTCCTGGGAATTTGACCATGCCCACACAGCCTGTTCACATTATTAAATATTTTTTTAAATGGGTGCCCTTAAAGATTCAACCATGAATCTATCAAAAGCCAATATGCTTAAAATAATTCTGTCGATTAAGATGATACTATTCCCACCACTTACATGAGTTATGAGCTATTTTCCTGTTTGTTTTTTCCTTTTTTGTTTCCTACTCTTAAAAAACATCCACTTTTCTTCAGTTTACAATGTAAGAAAGACTGCATTGGCATGGTTCAATTCCCACAACCCTTAGTTCTTCAGGGAATGACCAAATAGCTGGTACCATCATTTACCAAAGTCGCTGACCTTGATGGAGTTTATATTGAGAAAGAAAGTTAATCATTTTTATTTATATTTTTAATTCCAATTTTGCATGCATTTTTGAAGTCTCATATATATGTCTAGAAAACTGTCTTCGAAAAGTAGGCTGAGGATAGATATTACCTCATTTGTGAGACTGTTATTGAGCTCTTATTGCATGCCAAGCTCTACCGTAGCTGCTAATATGGTGGCCCTTGTGCCCTACAGCCCTGATTCTCATAATATATATGGAGGAGATGGATATGGATATTTCTGCCAATCATGTTACATATCAAATGAGATTTCCCAAAGTCTCAATACTCAAACCAGTCCTAATACCTGTATGAATAATTAAAAATGCTTTGCAAAAAAAATTTTTTTAAAACAATTCTCTCTGGAGTAGGATTTATTGAGTAGTGAAAAGACACTCTTCAGAAGGCTTTACAGGTCTTCAGTAGAGACAACACAAAATAGAGCATTAGGTGTAAGATGGGAAAGCATGAAGAATCATATACTTAAAGAGAAATGATTCAAACTCTCTGTCTAGAACCTTGGGCTCTGGTTGAGTGCATTGCACAGAAAGGATGTTAGTGGTCTCTGTGGACTAGTCCTTGGAGCAGTGTTGCTGCTGTGCCCTGATAAAGGAGAGAGGCCCACAAACAGGTGGACCTCACAAAGATGAGAACATACTCACCACTTTTTGTGCAAAGCCACAGCATTGTCCACTTAAGCCTTCTACGTAGTAACTGCTAAGTCAGTTTGAAGGCAAGGTACAGTTGATTAATGCTATTTTACCTCTCGAGGAGCCCTGGTGGCATAGTAGTTATGCATTGAGCTGCAATCCAAAAGGTCAGCAGTTCGCATAGTAGTTATGCATTGGACTGCAATCCAAAAGGTCAGCAGTTCAAAACCACCAGGCACTCCCCAGTATAAAAACAGGACTCTCGACTCCTGTGAAGGGTTACAGAGTCAGATAGTTCCATCCTGTCCTGTAGGGTTGCTATGCATTGGCATTGACTCAATGGCAGTGAAATTTTTCTCTCTGGATTCTAATACCTACTGCAATGCCTACACAGAACTCACAGACAAAATGCATGATTAAAGGGCTTGTTAAGGAAGTTAACAAGTTGCAATGCCCATGAGAAGTGCTTAGGGTTGGGTTATCAGGACATAACATGATGTTCTTTCAGGTCTGTTAATAAATGCCCAAAGGGGCATACCACTCTACTAATTAAATACCTAGAGGCACCCCACTCAGCATGCCTGCCTCCTGAACAAAATCACTCAGTTTTACTTGCTTTGTGGGTTTGGTAAATCCATCAGTTCGTTCCATGCTCTGCCTCCTGGACCTGTGCTGCTCCTCTGTCGTCCCTGTCATGTGGACCCAGGAGATTCACTATGCCGGGGACCTTGGATCCACAGGAAGCTCTCCACTCCTGGCTCTTGATGGTAATGGGTTCCTTCCTCCCGCTTCGCATTAGGCTCATTTTGTACACAGCAGGATGACCATGCAGGGAATCCTGTTCAAAGTGATTCATAAGTGAATCCTAACAGTATCGCAGGAAAAGGTCGTTTGGTGGGAGTTAAGAGATTTTGGCCAGAAGAGCCACTTTAACTAAGTCACTGCTCCTGTGCAATAGAGCCAGGGAAGATTCTGCGAGTGAAAACAAAACAACCGATGAGGTGAGAAAACTACCTTGCAAGATCATGCCAGAAGGATTAGACTGTCTCTGTCCAAAAACTGAGAAGGATGTTTTCCAAGCATTGATTAGATTATGTGACTGTCATTCCTCAGCCACCTCCACACGAAACTGTAAACTATTAGGGTGAAGAATGACCTTTTGCATACAAAATGTAGATGGCTCACACCGCTGCGCTCTCAAGGAAAGACTTCATCGGTGTCTGGAGACAGGATAAAGATTCTTTCTTAGCAAATTATATAAAATTATGGGTGCATCAAACTTCATTCTCCTTGCTGAGAGAAAGCATCTCTGAACTCTGGGCCATTTCTGAAGGCTTTCTCTCTGATGTGTGGGTTGTTATTGAGTGGGCTCTGCTTGGATGTGATCGAAAACTGTCCTGTGGTGTGTTCTCCTCAAGGAACCAAAGCTGAAGTACCAAATGTTTACGGAAAGTGCTCTGTAGCCTTATGTTTCTTAGATGCAGAGATAGTTCTCTTCTCTGCACAGGGTCAATAGCCCCATTATTATTATTTTTAATTACTAATGCTGCGTTTTTTATCACAGCTCACAGTTTATTAGCACTCTGCAGAGCTGTGTATTTCTATTAGTGTTTCACAATAGGTAACACATACAGTTGTCTTCAGAGAGGCAGTCACGACTCTTGGATATTCTGTGGGGAGAAGGCAGGTGTCTGTGACTCACTAGCCCCTTTCCTCAGAAACATGCCTGCTTTATCTGCCTTCAGTTAAAAATTGGGAGTATCAGCATGTGACTGGTTGCATAAGTCTATAAACTCAGCTTGTGTCACATTGCACCATTGACTTTATTCCCTTTAAAGTTTGGCCTGGGTTCCATTGTGAACCACAAGGCTTCCTGATGAGCAAAGAACCCCAGCAGGCCCTAGTGACTGATTTAATTCGAAGGTTAAAATGTTCTTCCTCTAATGGTTTTTATTATCACTGTGACTCTTCCTGGGATATGAGATCAGACACCCATGCTTAACTAACCTCGGGGGTTAGGCCAGTTTGTTGTTGTCATTGATGAAATTTGCTTAGCTCATTTTCACTAGCAATCTGGGTTTTTTAAAATCATTTTATTATGAGGCAGGGGCTCATACAACGTTTATCACAATCCATACATCAGTTGTGTAAAGCACGTTTGTACATTCATTGCCCTCATCATTCTCAAAACATTTGCTCTCCACTTAAGCCCCCGGCATTAGGTCCTCATTTTTCCCCTCCCTCCCCGCTCCCCCTCCCTCATGAACCCTGGATAATTTATAGATTATCATTTTGTCATATCTTGCCCTGTCCGACGCCTCCCTTCACCCACTTTTCTGTTGCCCGTTCCCCAGGGAGGAGGTCACATGTAGATCCTTGTAATTGGTTCCCCCTTTCCATCCCACCCTCCCTTTGACCTCCCAGTGTCGCCACTCACACCACAATCTGCTTTTATAACCACAACCACATCAGATCACATGTGATTTTTCCCCTTTCAGTGTGGGAACGAATGAATGTGCAGTTGAGCAAAGGTGGATCAGCTCCATCACCTTTGATGCCTGCAAACACTTACTGGAAAGCTTGAGAAGAGTAGTTGTGTGTTGGAAAGAATAAGAGTTGGGAGTATTTATGATTTTGTCAAGTACACAGATGTTTATAGTAAGAACTCCTTCCTTTGAAATACATCAACATAAAAATATTTAATTAAGTAGATTTGGACTGTTGACCTCTATAACCAATGCAAGGCCTTTGTATCTCTGCATGTGCCCAATATACCCATGCAACAGGAGTCTTGGTGTGATCCAGGGCTGCTAACTGAAAAGTTAGAGGATTGATTCCATAAGCTTGTCTGAGGACAAAGATGTAGCAGTCTGTTGCCATAAAGACTGGCAGTCTTGGAAACTCTGTGGGGCGGATCTACAGTCCCATAGGATTGCTATGAATTGGGATCAACTTGGTCACAAGTGGTATGGGTGGTATAGTACTACCTTCAGTGCCTGTGACAGTGCCTGATACGTGGTAATTAGTCAAGAATAAATGAATTTTGGAATTGCTTCTTAGTACCCTTAGGTTTATTGGATTGTTTCTCATTTGTAAGCTTCAGTCAACATTTATTTAATTGTAACTGAATTTTCTGTGAGGATATCAAAAAGTAATATAGTAGTTATATGGCACTTTACAATCCACTTTTGCAAATTTATTTTATTAAAGGTTTAAGAAGGTATCCAGAGTGATTTCAAGACAATATTAGGAAGGAGCAAGAAAAACCATTATAAAATATTTACAGAGTCCCCAAAACTAAAAATTAAGAAAAGTAATGGTATTCCAAGTTTTGCACACAGAGAGGTGAAAATAAGAGTTGAAACCAAACATCAGTAATAAAGTTATCCTGAAATATTATTGTGAATGAGGTTTAAAAAAATGGAACGGAGTAACACTCCTCATATGAAACCCGGCATGTGGGGAGTCATGGCCAAAGATAGAAAATTATGTTCAGGAAGCAGAGTGTTTTGCTTTGATGGAAAGAGAATATTTATAACAGGAGGTTATAAAACTGGGTATGATAAGGTGGTGGGGTTTTCCGGTGCACTATGTAAGAGCATACTTGAATTGTGGGGAGTTTTAAGCTGATCTGAGGAAATTTGAGGCCGGTGCATAAGAGCTCCTCCTGATTTTTACCACGAGAGACGGCAGTGGGACAGAGAGAAATACACTTCTAATGAAACGTAAGATGGATTGAAAGGATAGGAGAAGTTTGTGGCCCTGATCTATGGGATGGTAAAATGGCATGATTCCAGATAAGCCATGTACTTGAAATTTGTTCCTCTTCTCCTTGGTCCACAAATTAAACATCACAGTGGGAATCTTAAGAGTCACAAGGAAAATCCTACCCTAAATGGAGATCAGGTAAGCTATGAGCCAAGGCATCTCCTCTCCCCTTAATTTAAGGGACCTTGAAGTGTGCTGAACAGGCAGGCAGCATATTTTCTAGGCCAGCTCTTTTCTCTTAGAATATGCTTTAGAACCTTAAGTATTAATACATAGTATTTGACACTATGGATTAATTTATAAATAGCTATTGTTCTTGATAATAACACAGTAGTTTTTAAAACATAATAGCCCAACTTAATCATGCAATTTCTTCACAATATGGATTCAGCTGGTTTGTCGATCCAACTCCATCCTTTGAGGTTCTGTCCTCAAATACCAGCTCCTTTGTGGCAGTATTGTGCTGCTTTCTTCCTCTACTGACACTCTGAAAAATCTAATATGTATTCTTTGAACACCTTTCTTTACAATTTTAGAATTGTGTAATATGAGAATTGAGAGGGGCCAAGGCTTGTCATACTACACAAATCAGCAAGACCATATCTCAAATACATTAGAAAGATGGAAACCAATTATATTTGCTTTCCTAACTGCTTATGCCAATGGTCCACCCACCCCGGGGCAGAACTGTGGAGGAGCTGGAGTTTGTGCTTGGTCTTGTCCACTGCTCAGCCTCACTGCGCATTCTGCCCACCTCCGGTTCAGTCTTCCTCTCTCGGTTAATTCTATGTCTGGGAACTAGACCTTGTGAGCTAATAACACTCTGGGGGAACTGTTACATTTCGCCAAAAATCTCTACCACCACATTAAATATTTTGTACACATTATTTCAAAACCTTAAAACAAGCCTCTTCACACTAACCCCATTTATCAATAAGAAAGTCAAAGCTATGAGAACTTCAGTAACTTGGCCTGAAACCACATAATTAATAAGTGCCAGGATTTGAGTTTGTCTGACTCAGTATCCTGTGTTCTTTCTACCATAACAAACTGATTTTTGTGGAAACCAAACCCCTTCCAGACTCAAAAAAGACTAAAATTGCCAGAAGCATAACTGCTCTTAAGAGTTGAGTCGGGGGTAAGGATATCCCCGGTGGAATGCATCTGTTAATCTACTCCAGGTATAAAAAGGCCATGCTGACTTGATCAAGAAGCATCTTTTGTTAGACTATTGAAATAATAGACTTTACTTGAAGATAGTCTCAGATTCTCTGTTTGCAGATACAATTCTAATCCCCAATTCCCATCTGCTAACTGAAACCCCGCTGGAAACTCACATGTGTCCCTCACATGGAGAGAAAAGACGAGTACAGTCCTCCAGCCAAGGCTCTTGAACCGCTGGTGGGGCTGCCTTGGCCTTGAGACTTCCCCTTTGGCTAAGAAATGTTTTTATGCAAGAAGAGTTCTAACAGCAGAGAATCCGATTCTCTGCACCTGTTTTACTCCAAGTTTCCAGCCACTTCAGAGTCTCACTAGCCACCGAGAGAAACATGATTAACAGAGACCTCTTTGAGTTATCAGAAAATTCTTGCCAATATCTCTTTTTGTGCCATATTGTCAGTTTTCTCTGATTTCGAACACCCCCACCCATCACCCACTAAGGCTTTCCTTGCTAGTTTCACCTTCAAGCTGCTTCCCTTCATCTTATGATTATCATTAATCATTTTATTGGAGGGCTCTTACAAATCTTATGGCAATCCATCATTCAAGTTCATTAAGCACACTTATACATACGTTGCCATCAACATTTCCAAACCATTTTCTTTCTACTTGAGCCCTTGGTATCAGCTCCTCATTTTTCCCCTCCCCACCTCACTTTCTCACCCTTGTGAATCCTTGATCAATTATATATCATTGTTGTTATTTTGTGTCTTACACTACCTGTTGTCTCCCTTCACACACATTTCTGTTATTTGTCCCTCTCGGGGGTGGGCTATATATGTCCAACCTTGTCATGGTTTCCCCCTTTCCTCCCCTCCCCCCTCACTCCTCCTCTCCCTCCCCCCCACTCCTCGCTTTTAACCTCATCTGTATCTCCTTTCGCCCCTTGGATGCTTCCTCAGCACGCCACCTCTTTAGCTGGATCCTGGAACCAGATCCCGAGCCGTGCAAAGGAAAAAGTAGCAGATATCATAGATCTTTTTCGTTGTTGACTGATTCTCCATTGTTACATCCTGAAACCATTTTTTCCTCAAGGGTGTTCTTGCCTATAGAAAACAAGCTACTCGTGACTTTGTTGAGATTCAGGGGGATCGTTTTCTACACCTAGCAAGCAAAGAAAGCAGCAGATTTCAGTGGGATATGCTACGTTGTCTTCTCCTCTAGCTAAATTCTGTAAAGGGATTTTGGTGTAGCCTTTGTATTTTCCTGTGGTTAAAAATCTGCGATGCTTCTTTTGCAATCGGCTTTGTTCTGTGCTGCATGCAATTTTCTCTTTTATATCTTTTTTTTCGTCTAAAAATTAAATCCAGTAATATTTGAAAGAAAGAGAAGTGAAATAGTCTCCACAGCTGCTAATTTTCCTGGAAGGCAAAGACATCTCAATTTTAAAGTTAGTCTTAAAACATGAAATCATTGTTCTGTGAAACAGCTGTCTGGTCAAAAACTCTGTTGTCGTGTCCATTTTTAAACGGCAATTTAAAAAACCACTCGGACCTTTGTAAAGATTCCCTTTATCTATGTTATGAGTTATTTTCAGTCCTTTGAGTAATTGTGAAAATGATGAAACTCACTGGGATAAAACAGATGTCTGTTTTTAGTTTTTGTTTGTCTTGTGGGGAAGAGAGAAATGTCATTGGAGTATTGGGATATTATTCAGTCCCTTGCTAATGAAACCTAAATTAATAATGGTTTCTTCCCATTCTATTCACCATGGTTTTTGTACATAATGCCAGAAATATAAACTTCATAAGGTCAAGGACTTTGTTTCTCTTAATGAACATGCCTTCCTTAGGGCATAGCACAATGCCTGGCCCAAAATAGTGTGCCTCTATAAATGTTTATCGGTCAAACTAATAAATAAATGAGTACCATAAGGCTCATTATGCACAATGTATGTAATTAGATATATAACTCATTCATCTTTCAATTATCTTCTATAGAGACACCCGATACAGAAACTTTCCTTAACAGATACTTTAAGGGTGTAAACATAGCTCAAAATCCTTTGTTAGGATATTGTGGATTTCTCACTGCGGTAGGTCAGGTTGACTAGAGAAACAAATCCAGTGACATTTATACATGTGTAAGAGATAGCTTTGTTATTTTATTTTAAGAGGGAGCTTTATATCAAAGAGAAATTTTACATTGAGAAAACATCCTAGCCCAATCCAGATCAAGTCCATAAGTCTGTTTTGGCCCATAAGTCCGATACTAGTCCATGGAATCCCTCTTCAGACTCATGCAGTCCCGTGCAATGATGCAAAATGCAGGAAGATCAGACTGGTGGGTGCAAAGTCTTATGGATCCAATGGTGGTGGAGGCATCTCAGCACTGGTGCAGGTCTTTGCTTGGCTCAATGTGTCTTTTCAACAGAAAGGTGAAGTAGTGAGAGAGGAAGTTCCCAGAAACCTCAGAGAAGGCCATGCCCACAAGAAGGCATCATCAGGTTGTGACCTGATTGACAGGCTAAACTCCACCCCTATACTTATTTATCAAATTGACATATAATTATGTAACTGCCACACTCACCCGTGGTTTTGTGCAACACCTAAAGAGAACACTGAAGCTGTTCACATTTTTACCCCGGAGGGACATCGGGGCATGCCGTGAGTCTTCACTCACATAACCATCACCGCCATCATCCTACGGCCCCAATCATCTCTCTGCTGAAACCGTTTGAATCTTACTCTTCCGTGCAAGACCAGAGTTGCTATTAAAATGCTTCATTTTCTTTTCATGTAAATATGTATATGCCAATATAATGGATATAGTTGACTCTTGAATATGTTTTATAAATAGTTTATATAATATTCATATATTTATTATAAATAAACATATTCCATTTAAATATTTATTTATTTTAAGAGTCATTTATAGCTGTTCTACTGGAACCTATGCATGCACCTAAAATGTCCTCCCTCAACTAGACACTGAGTAGTTCAAGCGGGCCAGGATTTGGGGGCATTTTAATGAATATACTGATGTTGGGGGGGTGGGATAAACAATTCTGTATATCAGAATATACACTCTCACCTTTGTTTCACTGAGGGAAACAGTGAGATGCCTCAGAGGGAAACTCGAGGCGGTGTTGACTGCCCAGAGTGGATTTCACTGTGTTAGAGCCCATCGCAGGTAGCCTGATTCAAACAGCAAGCCAAACGTCCCTGATGCTCCCAGGGCATCTTTTTGAAGCCTTAGGTTGAACAATGACATGAAGACCTATTTTAGCATGTGATGAAGATCCGTGTAAAACTTTCCAAGATGAGTTCATGGAATGGACTTTGGTAGAAGGAGCCAAAATAATATTAAGAGATGAAATAATTTGAAGATCATTTAAAAGACTAATTCTCTGGGAAGTCATTGTATAAACCCACTGATGCTGTGATTCTGACAGTACCTTTCATTCTCCTTACCTTTGCCTTCATCCTATCCTCTCTGACAGTACCTGGCTGATTGCACAGGTAATTTCCTCCAAACCCACACTCTAAGAATGCACATCTCTCTTGCTTTAGGTGTTTGGATGCTAACCTGGATCAGTTACTATCTACGTATCTTAGGGATATAGTCTTGCCTTCCTGACCTACACAAACCTTCTGGGATTAGGCGCCATTTCCTCCAGGTTTAGGTTGTTGTTAGGTGCCAGGGGGTTGGCTCCGACACGTAGCTACCCTATTTATAACAGAACCTACGATAACATCACACCTATTGTTATATTTGTGCTCAGTATTGCAGCCACGGTATCAATCTATCTCACCAATGGTTTTCTACATTTTCCCCTGACTTTTTATTTTATCAAGCATGGTGTCCATTTTTCAGGGTCTCAGATGGCTTGGGACAGGACCACTTCTCCCGTATGGCATGGATCAGGCACACCATTGTCCTCCAAGTAACATCTTTGATCTTTAACAGTTAAAGGGGGCCTTGTACTTTCACCATACTTATCAATCTATATGTATGCTGAGTAAATAATTTGAGAAGCCCGGCCTATGTGAAGAAGAATTTGGTATCAGAATTGGTTGAAGACCCATTGTAATAGGCAGATGACGAGGATCAACTCTTCAATCTGGATTATAACTAAATATAAAGACAGCAAAAAATCCTCCCAACTAGACCAGTAGGTAACCACAACATAATAAGTGAAGAAAAGATTGAAGTTTTCAAGGAGTTCATTTTACTTAGATCCACAATCTACACTCGAGGAAGCAACATTCAAGAAGCCAAGAGACATTGCATTGGACAAATGTGCTGCTGCACAAGCCCTCTTTACAGCAGTAAAGAGCAAAGGTGTCCATGTGCTTCATAAATCTTCGACTGTAGACCCTCTTTAATGGATTCATTTTTCAAATGTAAGATCCCACATAGAGTGATTCTCAATTGTTGAGAATTGCTGGAGGAAAAAGGCCAGACCAGTGAAGAATGGATGGCACTTTTTTCCAACACATGATAAGGCACTAAACCAATGGGCCTGGAGCGGCTTCTTATTTACTTCTCTGGCTTTAGAAATGCTGAGCTTAAGCAAGTCATTACCACAACCTCTTCTGACCTAACAAACAAGACAGACTGAGAATAATTGTGGTTCTCTCTCTGCTTTCTTCACCAGTTGCTTTTTATTCCTTGCTAAAGTCTTTCATTGCTTTGGGCAAAATGAAGTTTGGATTGCAACAGCAATTCTTAAAAAAAGGATATTGTAATATTGGCTAATTTGCCTACCAATGGGTATGCTCAACTAGACGCATGACCTGTGGCTGTTTGGCTTGTCCTCCGATGGGAAAATATTTAACAAAGCTAATGAGCTGTATTAAAATAAAATAAACAAATTCACATGGCACCCAGCATTGCAGCCACATGTAGTATGGTTATTATTTATGATCCTGAGACACCAGTCCCACATAGTCAACTGCCTACTGGGCATTTTCACTCAGAAGCCTTCTGTCACTTCCTCTTTAAACCATCTGAAACCCAAACCATCGCCCTCCTTTCAAACCACCCTCACTGTAGGAGTTTCAGGGGACCAGTGAATCCTACCCTTTCGAATTACTCCCCCCCCCCCATTTGTTTGTTTTTAGAAAAGTGTACACAGTAAACAAACAGATAAGGCATGAAACAAATGGACTTCAGATCTGTGGCTATTTCTTCATCCCACCCCACCCCCGTAATCACAGCCTCAGCTGGGCAAACACAGGCCTCCACCACAGGGCCGAGTTCACCACGCCATCTCGGAAAAGGAGAGAAATGCACGTATCCTGCAGGCACAAGCTTGCTCAATTTCTCCATTAGACCTCACCAATCAAATCAATCCTTCTCCCCTTGAGGGGAGGAAAAAATGTAGGCTGAGGGAAGGAGGACAGGAGTCAACGTCCCACCAAGAGACCAAGGAGATGAAGTTGCCACTGATTAATTACTCCCAACTCTTCTGTTTTTATTTAGATGCCTGCTTCATTTGGATGACACCACATGATGTTCACCATTGGGTGTGAACAAGAATACTGAAGAATTAAATAGTCTATATTGTGAGAATGTCTAGCCATTTATAGTGGGATCTTCCTTTTTGTGACCTTTTAGTCATAAATGAGACCCCCTACAGTGAGAGCCCAAACTCACAGGGTTTGCTCTTGACCATGATGAATGTTGACATGAACCTGGCACCATGGCCATTGGCAGCCAGAGAAGGTCAGGACCAGTGGTGACTCAGCTGACTCCGCAGCTGCACTTACAGTAAATGGGTTTTGCAATGTTCTCTCTCATAGTTAAAAATAATTTTCCTACAAATTTAAATTTTTGTTTTAAATATTTATCCATGGTCCTTTTGCTCTTCCTCACTATGTCAAGAAAAGGAAGCATCATATAAAATCAACTTAGATCAAATAACCTTGTCCCTTTGGAATGAATCATGATACTTGGAGTCTATTATTGAAGTTTAAATTTAAATCGTTTCATTGATCTAAGAGCATGATATTGAAAAACAACGGAAAAAATTCTTCTAAGGAAATGAAGAGTCCTAGGTTAATACAGTTATTGGTGTTTGCTTCAGTCTTTCATTCATTTATTAATCCCAAATTGTTTTCTGGGCACTGTGCCTAGAGTGTGAAGAAGAGACATGTGGCTCTTACTCATGGAATGTACAGGATCTGAGAGGATGACAGCAAACAATACTTATTTCAACCATTGTCTGTGACTGTTCATTCCAACATCTGTGGGAACTTGTAATAGAGCCACCTCTCCATTGTGTGAGGTGAGCAACGGTTCAAACATGAACGAGAAGACCTACAGACATTACCCAGGGAAAAGGAGAACGGAGGATTATTTCACACAGGTGGAATAACATGCCAAGACACTTGAGGTTGAGAGAAATTTGGTGTATCTGTGCTACCACGACCTAAATCCTGGCAAATAAAAGTCAGGGGAAGGTGATTTATGGCCCTGTGCCTGATGCTACCAAAATTAGTATTTATTTTAAAGCCATCGTTGAAAGGTAGTAATGCCATTAGATTTGTATGTAGAGTAGAAGCAGGGGTGAAATGAGTCAGGTACCAATGAGTAGGTTTTGTAGCGGTCAAGGTGAAAGGTGACGGTGTCTTGGACTCAAATGGAGGCAGTGGAGAGGCAGTTGGTGCCGTGTACTTGGTAATGCAGTGGCATAACTGACGGACCGGACGTGAAGTGGGAAGAATGAGATGGGAAGGTGATACCAAGCATCTGATGTGTGAGCGCCATTTACTGCTGTGAGAACCCTTCAGGAGCAAGGAAGCTCTCGGAAGAACAAAAATGTGAAAATGGAAACAGTGAAGCAGCCACTGGAACTTAGAGAAGAAGGGTAGCATTTGTGAGTGATCACTTTATACATGGGTGCTGAATAAAATAAAATTAGCCCATTGATGGTAATCCTGATAGAAAACTCTCCTGTGAAAAACGTGAGACTGTCAGAAGAGCTGGTACCCAGAGCTGTCAATGAATCAGTCTTCCACGGTCCAAGCAAACGGTGGTCTGCGTTGCAGATGCACGCAGCCTGGTGGATTTGGTGGAAGTATGAGGGTTCTCATCGGATTGCATGTATTTTTTACAATGAAGTCTGAAGTGTGATTATCAGCTAAATGAGACTGGGGAAGGGCTTAATGGAGAAAATTAATGGTATGAAATAAATCCCTTGATACGGGAAGAAAAGGTGTTTATCAATCAGCATTATCAAAGGGATATCAAGAAAAGTTGACTGCCTCTTTGAAACTTATAAATTTGGAGTGAGTGTAGTCAGCATAATTGTGTGGGGTTTCTTTGTTGTATTTGGGACATAAGGAAATAATGAATGAGATTGCAGTTAGAAAATACTCTGATTATATTAAATAGTCGTGTAAACGATCAGAATGGGAGTCGAGGTTTGCAGGGTAATGGCTACCGTGGTAAGCAGGGCTTGCAGAGAGGGGTGAGACAGTAAGGAGGGTAATAGCCAGTGTGAACATAGTACCAGTCAATCAGCAAAAACATTGGCGTGTACATTGCCATCCATAAGAACGCAATGGAAATTTTGATGGACAAGCTTCTCATCAGTACTCTGCTACAAAACGTGTCTCGGTGCCATAGAGCCAATTCTTGACTCCCAGTGACCCTAGAAGACGGGGTAGAACTGCCCTTGTGAGTTTCTGAGACTAGTTCTTTATGGAAGTTGAAAGCCTTGTCTTTCTCCCAAGCAGTGACTGGTGGTTTCAAACTGCTGACCTTTCAGTTAGCAGCCCAATATGTAACCACAAAGGTATAATAAAAGATACTTACACATATTTTCAAAGAAATAAGTGGTCAATAAGAATGCTCTGAACCTTGAAACACAGGTTAAACCAACCTTTCTTTTGGATAGAATTAACTAAAAATATTATACTTAGATTTTTATAGTCTTTTAGAGTATTCATGAGGGAAAACAAAAAAATGGTACTTGATAGTGGATATATGAAGGATTTTAAACAAGATGAAATATTATTGTTGATACCCAATGAGTGTCAGTTAAGAAAACTAACCAGATGAAATTTAATAGCGCTAAATGTAATTTTACTGTTATGATTTTTTATTAAATCATTTTATTGGGGTCTTGTACAACTCTTATCACAGTCCATTGTGTCAATCACATTTGTACATTTGTTGCCATCATCATTCTCAAAACATTTGCTTTCTACTTGAGCCCCTGGCATCAGCTCCTCATTTCCCCCCCTCCCTGCCCCCCTCCCTCACAAACCCTTGATAATTTATAAATTATTATTTTGTCATGTCTTACACTGTCCAATGTTTCCCTTCACCCACTTTTCTGTTGTCCATCCCCCAGGGAGGGGGTTATATGTAGATCCTTGTGATAGGTTCTCCCTTTCTACCCCACCTTCCCCTTCCCCTCCTGGTATCGCTGCTCTCATTATTGGTCGTGAGGGGTTTATCGCTTCTGAATCCCCTGTGTTTCCAGTTCTTATCTGTACCAGTGTACATGCTCTGGTCTAGCCAGATTTGTAAGGTAGAATTGGGATCATGATAGTGGGGTGAAAGAAGCATTAAAGAACTAAAAGAAAGTTGTATGTTTCATCATTGCTGTACTGCACCCTGACTGGCTTGTCTCCGCCCCACAACCCTTCAGTAAGAGGGTGTTCAGTTGCTTACAGATGGGCTTTTGGTCTCCACTCTGCATGCCCCCTCATTCACAGTGATATGATTTTTTTGTTCTTTGATGCCCGATACCTGATCCCATCAACACCTCATGATCACATAGGCTGGTGTGCTTCATCCATGTGGGCTTTGTTGCTTTCTCAGCTAGATGTCCACTTGTTTATCTTCAAGCCTTGAAGGCTCCAGACACTATATCTTTTGATAGCCAGGCACCAACAGCTTTCTTCACCACTTTTATTTATGCACCCATTGTCTTCAGTGATCCTGTTGGGTTAACACAACAAAGTGTTCTTGCATTGAGGAAGAACTTGAGTAGAGGCCCCATATCCATCTACTACCTTAATACTAAACCTATAAATATTTCCCCATCATCATATATAAACATATTTACATATGTACATGCTTGTATTTAGACCTTTATAAATACCCTTGGCCTCCTAGTTCTTTCCTCTATTTCCTTTTACTTTCCTCTTGCTCAGCCTTCATTTGGGTTTCAGTAATTCCTCTTGGTTACATTGCCCTAGATCAAGCCTTACCAGGCCTCCTACATCCTCCTCACCATCAATTTTGAATTGATGAACTTGTTGTTCCCT
>NW_022111324.1:12657198-12671515 GCF_000313985.2 Echinops telfairi
TTCTGTTGCACGCCCTTAGTGTTTTGCCTTAGTGTGGTGGAGTCAGGGAGGGCTCAATTTCCACACTGTGTCTCCAATGTTGTCCCCCGTAGGGCTATGGGTCAGTGAGGGATGTCATTTCGTGGTGGGGCCGGCCCTACGGTCCTCTCTGTGCATTGGCTGCTCTGAGCAGGGGTGTCGTCCTCAAGGCTTGCTGGGCCAGGATGTGCTCCACTCTCTCCCCCTCCCCCTTCATTTGCTCCTGTGTGCTCTGATCAGACATGTCCCTCTCCCTGAGCTGTAGCTTCAGTGCTGTCCTCTGAAGTGAATTCTTCTGGGGGGATACTGTTATGTTTTAAAATGTCTAGCTACCTTCAGTATGAGGGAGGCCTGGTATTAGAGAAAGTAGAATACAAAGAACTTAAAGACAATAATAATAATGCATTATAATAATTTCTGTATTTTTGTAGCCTTTCCTTATATTGGACATTGCATTAGGCCAGATTCTCAAACATAGTGCCTTATTTAATCTTCACAGTTATGTAGCTGTACATTGTTATTATTCCCATTTTTTAATGTGCAAACTGAGATTCAGAGGTGATGTGTTACACAATATCATATAAGAAATGGATCAGGTTGGATTTCAACCAAGAATGTCTGATTAAAGAGCCCTGATGTCATAATTGTTAAGTGCTTGGCTGTTAACTGTAAGATCAATTATTTGAACCCAACCTATAGCTAATGATCTGCACCTATAATGAATAGAGCCAAGAAAACTGGGACATAAATGCCCTAGCCAGTGCTCTTAATAGCATCAAGAATACTAATAAGGGAGGTAAATACAAGATTCTTATCAGGCCCTGCTGCAAAGTCACCATTTGGCTTCTTATTGGAATGATGAAGCATGGTTACAGTGGTGAATTTGAAATCACTGGTGATAATAGAACTGGGAAGATTGTGAGAAAACAGGTTAAACGAGGGCAGATCAACGTCTCAAGATTTTATGTAGAGCTCTTATTTTTGAGAAGTGTTTTGTGTTAGTTTGCCTGCACCATTGATACTCAGTAAAACTCCACAAAAAGACCTTTCCCTGCGTGGGTCTGGTAAGAAGGTGGGGGAAGATACTGAGTATTCATCTGTGAGTAATTACAAACAGGATTCCCTGGCATGCCATCCTGCTGTGTATAAAATGAGACCCCTGAGAAGGGGAGGGGATGTGATCTCATCACCAGCAAGAGCCAGTAATAAAGCGTTCTCTCGGGACCCAAGATTCCTACACAGTGAACCTCCTGCCTGATATTCAGATTTTGGGCTCAACAGCACCCACCACCACATGAGACATTTCCTCAAACTTTTGTGAGTTTGTGGGATGTTGCAGAAATTTGCAGAACCCAGAAACATGAGGGGATATACTCAAGGCAGGAATGGGAGAAAATGGAGCTGAATAGTGTCTTAGAAGAGTTAGACATTTGGGGCGTCATCAATCCCCAACTCCTTATGACTATTCTGGTATTAATCCTTCTAAAAATGACTCAGTTTGGTTTCACTGTACTGTTGATCTCAGCTGGCATTAGAGAGCAACAGGACAAAACACACAAGGAGGAAAATCTTGCAGTTCTTTCCTAAAGATAACATGCATGCACACAAGTAAAATGCCCATTAAGGTGCCAGGGGACACCTATGAAGCAGTGCTACTCAGTCACATGGGGCCACTGTGAGCAGAAATAGATTGTTGGAACCTAATCGTAGCAGTAGGAGCCCTGGTTGTGCATCAGACTGCTAATCACTAAGTAGGGTGCCTAAGGTCAGAAGTTTGAAATAGCCAACCACTCTTTGGGAGAAAGATGAGGGAGTCTGTCCTGTAGGGTCATTCTGAATTTGTTTTTGTTTTTTTGGGTTAATAGTAACCGCAGCATTTGTTTGGTTCAAGAATTTAAGGGGTTTCCTATGATCTACTTACTGCTCAGCCTGGCTGGCCAAACAGCTAAAAAAATTTTTTAATTTTTTTTATTTTTAAAAGCCTGTATTTACTAAAAGTTTACCAACCCAAAAGCAAGCAAAAAATTCTATGAAACCCTTTCTGTGGTAACATTGCACTTGAAGATTTGTGTTCATTTCCTGGGATCTTGTTTTCTGAAAAATCCTTTCATAAATGAGCAAATTCCTGAGAAGGCAAGAAAGATGCTGAGTTATGTAGAAACGTCTTCATTTGGGAAACATTTGGGAAAATTGGCATGTATCGCCTTGGAGACCAAAAGACTTGAACAACTCAAAGTACCTGATCTCAGACGTATGAAAAACTGTCACATCATTTCATTTAATCCCAAAGGCATTTTTTCAACAGAAGAGTGAAAGTTATACCTGGGCTCATCACATGGTCCTGTTCTCTTCAGTGTAACATGTAAATCCTTTTTAATCTGCGGGATAAAATATGTCATGCTTCTTTATAGCTTAGAATGACTTTTACTTCTTCAAACTGTAAGGCACCGAGTTCATCTCGGCTTCATAGTGAGATCATTCCAAAGTTCTTATCTGCATGATGGCTGTTGAAATAGACTAGATCAACAAACAAAAACTGTCTTCTGTACAAATTAGTTTGGGTTCACTGTACAGTGACAGCTTGGGGTGAGAACCTGGACCCAGCACCCACAGAATTTAGAAGACTTCCAGTAAATCAGCCCAGTTCAGTGCTTAGCCCTCGATCCAGCTCTCCTTGGATGTCTAGACAGTCTAAGATGAATACTTCAAAAATGGGCAAAAGTGAAGCGCCAAAGCCACCGGGAGCCTTTGACCCTCTTCTCATGTTTCAACCAGATAATTATTTTTCCTCTCAAGAATTTGGCTATCCTTTGAGGGGGGAAAAAAAGTCAAGATTTTCCATGTGAAGAGCCCCTGAAAGAAAATACTCTGGAGAAAGGTCAATGAGATTGGGCCAAAGCTGAATTCTTCAGATCTGCTTAGACAGTGTGGAAAGTCTGCAGCCTCCCTCCTTGTGCTTTCCAGCTGGCAAAGAGCTCCATGGCATTTGTCCAGCTTTGCCTTCTCCATACCTTTATACCTGGAAAGGGTGCTCGCCTGGTTCCCTAGAAATGCCTCTCTGTGGAAATCCAAGAGTTAGCCAAAAGCTGCAATCGAGGTTTATTTAATTGGATCATTAGAAATGGATACGTTTTTATTTTGTCAAGAGAATGTTCTCCCTTAATTAGGATCTTTCCTTCCCTCCTGCTTTCCTATTCTCTTTGAAAATTGGGTTTCCGCTTGTAAGTCTACATAGCTCACGGATGTTATTGCTCCCCTCCGACACTTGTCTACTGACTGACTGAACATCAGCCATGAGCGTGAGTTCCTTTCCAGACCTCCGAAGGGTGACTAAGGACCATAGTCTCGAGGGTTGCACCAGTCTCTATCAGTGTGCTATGATCGTAAGTTTTGTTCTACATGGTTCTCCTACTCTATCCAGGACCTTCTAATGTGGTCTCTTTCAGAACAGATGGTCTGGTATTAGGGCATTACTTAATTCTGGGCTCGGGATGTTGGAGAGTGATGTTCCCAGTGTCCATTGGATTGTTTACCATGTGGCTTAAGTTTTCATCATTCATCCGGACAGGGAGAAACCAATAGTCGCACATTAGATGACCACTCACAAGTTTTTAAGACCTGTGTTAGTCCGGGTAGACTAGAGAAGACAGATCATGTAACTGCCACGCAAGACCCTCGTCACTACTTCTCAAAGTAGGATGTAGACCATTGTCTCTGTGAACAATGTTATGCCAATTGACATTGGTGTTCCCTGAGAATATGCTGCTGAGCTCCTCAAGGTATTTGGTTATGTATAAGAAGTTTTTATAATTTTGCCCCCAGTAAACTCAGTTATCTTCATGAATATATGTGTAAATATCCTCTGTCACATCTATATATATTCTTAAATGTACTCCCACTTATCTTCCCATACTCATTCAACTTGTGTGTCTATCCATGAATTTACTCAGAGATCACCATTATTACAGAATTATGTCTATAACAGTGTTTAGCTTTGTTGGCCTGAGTTTTTGCATTCCTATCAGGATGTTGCTCTATCACTTTTGCCAACCTTCCTCTCAGTGTACATTGCCTTCACCCAAGGTAACAGGTGTTTACTCTGTAACCATTAATATATGCCTTCTTTCCCTCCCACCCCAGGAACCTTCAGATAATGTTCTTTTAGTATAAAACCTTGCCTTGACTTTTTAAAATAGAAATCTTATATAGTATTTGTCCTTCTGTGACTGACTCATTTCACCCAGAATAATATCCTCCAGGTTCATTTATTTTATGAGCTGTTTTGCAGATTCGTCATTCATCTTTAATGTTGTGTGGTATAGCTTTGTTTATATATGCCATAGTTTATTATTTATTCGCTCTTCCATTTATGGGCATTCAGGGTGTTTCTTTTTGCTATTGTGAATAGTGCTGTGATGCATATGGTGTGTATATGTCTATCTGTGTTGCAGTTCTTATTTTTCTAGATGTATGCCAACTAAAGGGATAGTTGGGGCTTCCCAAAGTCCTACTTGCAATGCATAAGGAGACTCATCTCTCCACACACTTGCCAGCATTTGTTCTTTTCTGGTTGTTGTTATTAATTTTGCTATTGATACTGATGTGAGCTAGGATCTCATTGTTATTTTGTTTTATAATTCTCTAATAGCTTTTTTCCCCCAACAGTTTTCTTGGTAGGTGATTTACATATCATAAAACTCAATAGTTCAATCATTCAATCATATCAAGGAGAATTATACAATCACCTCCATTGCAATTTTAGAGTATTCTCCTTTGCATCACCTCCCCCCTCCCCCAAATTGGTTAAATCACCTTTAAGATGAGTTATACAATCACACTCCTTCTAGTGCTCCCTCCCGGAATAGTTTTTTGAACAGAAGTATTTCTTCATATATTTGTTGGCTGCCTGAATGAGTAGTGAAGTATCTGTTTATGTCCTCTGCCCATTTTTAAGTTAGATTGACCTTTTCATGTTGATGTGTTGAAGTTTCCTATAAATTTTACAAATTAGTCACTCATGATAGGTCATTGCCATTTTTTCCCCTAATCTGTGGGGTCTCTTTGACACTGTTGATTAAATCTTTTGATAGCTATAAGTGTCTGATTTTAGGAGAGTCTGATAATCTAGTTTGTCTTCGGCTCTTTGTGTGTTTTTAGTCATGTCTGATAGCATATTTTGTAATGTATTGGAGTCCCTGTTTATCCTTATTTTTCATTAATGATTGTTATAGTTTTAGGACTTGCAATTTGGTCTTTCATACAATTTGAGTTTGTTTTTGTATATGGTGTGAGATACAGGTCCTGTTTCATTCCACAAATCGATATCCAGTTTTGCTAGACTGTTAAAGAGAAATTCTCTCTCCCATGTAACATAATCAGGCCTTTTGTCAAAGATTAGCTCTCCATAGGTGGATGGATTTTTTCGGTCTTCTTAGTACTGTTCCACCGCATGTATCTGCTACTTTTTTGTGCTGGCACCATGCTGTTTTACTACCATAGCTGTTTAGTCAGTTTTAAAATAGAGAAATGTGTTTTCCTAGTTTCCAGTGCTTGCTAATCCTGGATCTCTTTCCTGTATAAAGTTGGTGGTTAGTTTCCCATCTCTTTAAAGAATAGTGTTGGGATCTAGATCAAGATGCTATTGCAAAGGTGGGAGGCTGGCGGGGGGGGAGGGAGTACTAGAATTGAATGTCATTCCACAGCTTATTGTACAGGCGATCTAACCATGGGTGGGAAAATGTTCGAAAACTGGTTCTGGTTATGAATGTAGAATTCTTCTTGAGATGGTTAAACAATTGAACTCTTGAATTGTATGATATGTGGATGAGGTATCAATAAAAATTTTAAAAATAAAGATTCTATTATGTTGCTTTACTTATGGGTGGATTAGGTCATGACACAGTGTATTTTTTATTCTATTGACTATGATTTTGTTGAGAATATTTGTCCCCGTGTCTGAGGGACATTGGACTAAAATTTTTCTTTAGTGATGCCTTTTATTGCTTTTGGAATCAGGGTTATACTCATTTCACAAAGTAAATATAGAAGTTTCAATTATTGTCTATACTTAAAGTGATGGAAATAGTGATCAATTTTCTTTGAACATTTGGTAGAATTTGCCAGGGAATCTCTTTGGGCTGGGACCCTATTTTATTGAGAGTTTCTTAAAGCCATGATCAATTTCTCTTCTTGTGGATCAGTTCAAGCTTTCTCCTTCAGTGTGTGGTTATTTAGGTAGGTTGTGTGTTTTTAGAAAATTGTATATTTCATTTAGGTTTTAAATTTGTTGGAGGGTAGTTCTTCATAGTTTCTATTATCCTTCCAATTTCATGAGTTTGATTGTTTCATCACATTTCTTATTTGTGATTTTTGCACTTCTCCTTCATTGTTTGTTGATAAATAATTCTATTAATCTTTGTATTATTTCAATGTTATAAAATGTATTCAGGCTTTGTGCCTTAACATATGGTCTCTTCTGGATAATGTTCCATGTACCTTGACAAATTAAGTATAAGGTGCTCTTGTTTGATGGAGTGTTCTATATCTGTCTGTTGTCTCATTCTTCTGTGTGTTTGTAGAATGACTTTCTACCGGTAGTTGTTCTCTTCATCAAATTTAGTGTATTAAAATTTCCCATTATTGTAGGGTTGCCTATTTCTCTTTACAATTCTGTTAGTTTGATTTATATATTCTAAGGCTCTTTCATAGGGTGGATAGGTATTTGTCACAGCCCTCTTATCTCTCTTTTTATCGTATCTCTGTCAAGTTTATTAGAAAATATTGCCATCCCTGCTCTTTTTAAAACAGTTTTGTTGAAATATAATTAACATCATATAATTAAATAACTCAGTCATATTAAGAAGGGTTGTACAATCATCACCACAATCGACTCTGGAATGCCTCTCCCTTCTTGTACCCAGTGCTGTTGACTCCCATTTCCTCCTTCACCGTTCCTTCCATGCCCCCAAGTAATAATCAATCCAGGTGCTTTCTTCATAGATCCACCCATTCTAATTTCCCTGTACCGAAACATATACTAAACAATGACCACTACCACCACTAAAAAAAAGAACGGACCCAGCAACATTCACCAAATAAAACAGGAAAATCCCAATAGAAAAGAAAGCAGAAAATATTTTAGAATTAGAAAAAAATTCAAAATGGGCCAAGAGGGAGATCTAATGACGAGGTGTTACATTATAGCCTAACACAGCCTGCTAACATCTGCTTTACAATGCTCTTCGTCTGATGTTAGGCTACTCACGTTCCTAGGCTGTGGTCAGTGGGAATTCATCCGAGACGCAGTCCGAGTGGGAATCCTGCAAGTGGATTTTGGACTTCCACTATTGTCCATAATGTTCTAAAAACCAAGTGTTTACAGTTTAGGTTCCGGTCCCATTCCCTATTTGTATCACACAGCTGGTGTGCTGCTTCTGTGTGGCCTTAGCTGCTCCTCATGTTAGATGGCTGCTTCTTTTGAGACAGCCTTTAAGACCCCAGACACAGTTTGTTTGTTTTTTTTATTAGCTGGGCACCATCTGATTTCTTCACCACACTTTGTTATAGCATCCATATATATCTCCGTATGTGATTTCCGTATGAGGGCATTGCTCTTTTATTGATCGCTATTAGCTTTATATATATATATAAATATTCCTATCCTTTGATTTTTATTCTGTTTTTGTCTTTGTGTCTAAGGTCTGTTTCTAATAGGCAGTATATTGATGAGCCTTATTATCCACTGTGCTACTTTATATACCCTGATTGGTACTTAATTCTGTTACCGTCGGTGTAATTATCTGTAGGTAAGAATTGATAGCTGTCACTTCGAGGTGCTGCCGGTTTCTTTCTTCCACATAAATTTCTGTCCTGAATTAATTTTGTTTGGGGATTTTTAAAATAATTTCCTTCTTTGTTGTTGTTTTAGTGTTCACCATATGATGTTCTTTTTATTTTTATGAGAAGGTCCATAAATTTTGTGGTTACTCTTTATTTCTTCTCAAGTATAAATAGCCTTTACTATTTTAGTCTTAATTAGTATTAATCTTCTAGATCTCTATTTGTCATTTTTATGTGGTTTCTAAATTTTTACTTATTCCTCCAAATTTTTTCCTGATGTTTTACTGAATTCTGCTAAAGGTTTTTTCTCATTTTTTCCTTGATTTTATTTGAAATGTCTCCATTTTTCTCTCAAGCAATTGATAATCCCTAAATGTCATTCTTTTGAATTCCTTATCAGGAAGTTCCAATGCCATTTCCTCACCGAAAAGTTTTCTGGCTCTGTAGTTTGGTCACTTGTTTAATCCAGTCTTGTTTCTTCAAGTGAACTTTAAAAAACCGTTACCTCTGGGGTGTTGTAGTGTTGCGGTACCTGTACTCACATGGTCATTGTACATGTATATGTCATGAGGCACGTCTCCTGGAGGGTCTGATAAAAGGGGGACAATATGAGCAGCTCAGTGTGCAGGTTGAGGGCGAGTGTGGCTTATCCTGGCCAGCTGGCTGTCATTTTCAGGTAGACAGTGGTCCTCACTCAGTGCGTGGAAACGCAGGGAACCCGGGGATGGCTGTGGCATGGTCACGGCCTCTCAACCTGGTGGGATAAGGGAAACAGAGAAAGAGTGGGGCGGTGGAAGAAAGCAATAAAGGAATTTAAAAAAAGATCAAGTTGGGAAACCATAGGAAAAAAAGAAAAAATGTAAAATATTTGTTAAAGGAACAATTAATTTAAAAAGTAAAAGAGTAACAGAAGCAGTACAAGAAACAAAACCAGAGAGGGGGAGAGAAAAGAATACTAAAGAAAAACAAAAAATAATGGAAGGGGGAAAAGAGAAATAGAATAAAAGAATGAAAAACTAAAGGAGAGGTGAAAGAAAACTGGGGGGGTGGGGAGAGGGGATGTTAGCACACCCAGTATGGGTCATTTCCTTCAGCCAGCCAAGGAGGTGACGCTGATGGGTGGTGGGGGGTTAAGAGATGGGAGGGGATGCCCGGTCATAGATGGATTTTCTGCTGACCTAGAAAGTATCTGAGTTTGGGGCACTTGATCTGGAAAGAACTCGTTCAGGCCCAGAGTATAGCTGGGAGTCAGGGGGCTGGCTCTGGAGTAAGTTCTGCTTGCCCAGGGTTGTGAGAGGCAGACCACTGAAGAAGTGACATCTACATGCCTGCACGTGTGTGGGTGGTGTCCGAAGGTGCCTGAGCCACAAAAGTGAGCCACGGGCCTCAGGAAGAACAGGGCCTGTGTCGGGCAGGTTACTGTATGGGGACTGAGGATCAAGGGGAGGATTTTCTGGCTGTCTTGGGTGAGTAAAGGTGATTGTCAGGTTGTTGTTCTGATAAAACGCTG
This sequence comes from Echinops telfairi, assembly GCF_000313985.2. Taxonomy (NCBI): domain Eukaryota; kingdom Metazoa; phylum Chordata; class Mammalia; order Afrosoricida; family Tenrecidae; genus Echinops; species Echinops telfairi. Next base: position 12,666,566 of record NW_022111324.1, read on the forward strand.
GTCAAAAGTTCAAAAGAGCCATGCCGCATCAGGCCAGCTGGCAATTCTCAGGTCTCATCTGTCTCCTCTCTCACTTTTGTTCAGCTTCTGCTAGCATGTAATCCACTTCTTTATCCTTTCCTCTGAAGCTTGGGGTTCCAGGATTGTCTGCCATGACTTTTTCATTGGCCTCTTTGTCTTTGTTGCTGGGATCCTATGTATTGTGTCTGCCTAGTACACATCTTGCGGGAAGTCCTGTGAATGTTTTTTGTTTTTCAGGGCATCAGTTTGTAATCACTAGCCTTTCCAAAGGGTTGCTATGAGTCACCATTGACTCCATGACAGTTTTATATGCTCACAGAGAAGCCCTTTGCATTGGGCTGCTAACCACAAGATTAATAGTTCAAAACTACCAGTCATTTTTATAGAGGAAACATAAAAGAAACTTTCTACTCCTGTGTAGAGTTGACCTCTTGGAAACCCCCCAGGAACAGCTCTATTCTGTCCTCTAGGGGTGCTGTGAGTTGGGATTGATTCAACAATAGTGAATTTGGTATTGGTATATGCTCACAGAATGGTTTTTTTAAAAAACATTTTATTAGGGGCTCATACAACTGTTATCGCAATCCATACACACATCAATTGTGTAAACCGCATTTGTACATCATTCTCAAAACATTTTCTCTCCACTTAAACCCCCGACATTAGGTCCTCATTTTCCCCCTCCCTCCCCGCTCCCCCCTCCCGCATGAGCCCTTGATAGTTTATAAATGGGTATTTTGTCATATCTTGCCCTGTCCAACGTCTCCCTTCACCCACTTTTCGGTTGTCTGTCCCCCAGGGAGGAGGTCACATATAGTTCCTTGTAATCGGTTCCCTCTTTCCTACCCATTCTCCCTTTACCCTCCCTGTTTCACCACTCACACCACTGGTCCTGTAGGGCTCATCCGCCCTGGATTCCCTGTATTTTCAGTTCCTATCTGTACCGGTGTACATCCTCTGGTCTAGCCAGACTTGTAAGGTTGAATTCGAGTCATGGTAGTGGGAGCGGGGAGGAAACATTTAGGAACTAGAGGAAAGTTGTATTTCTCAGCGTTGTTACATCGCACCCTGACTGGCTAATGTTATACATGTTATTTGTCCAATATGAAAAGAGTTTTATTAAAGTTTCTAAGTTGAATTTTATCAAGTTCCCATGCATTTTTAACAGAATTTTTTTGTTTGCTTTACTATACTGTTTGGTACAGATAGGTTTATGAGTGTTTCCTATTCTTTATAATATTACATTTTATTTACTGATTTACACTTTATTGGGAGCCCGTATAGATATGATAACAATCCATAGTTCTTATTAGAACAAGCATAATTGTACAGTTGCTACCACAATCATTTTCAAAATATTTTCTTCTTGAACTCTTTAATATCAGCTCCCCTTTATCCCCTCCCTCCCCCACCCTACCCCCCAGGAACCCTTGTTATCATATTATGTATTTTTTGTTATTTTTTATGCTGTATCTTACACCATCCAATGTATCTGTCCACCTACCAATCTGTTATCATTCCTTTGAGTCAGCTTGTATAGTCATTGTTGCTATCAGTTCCCCCTTTCCCCGCCTCCCCCTCCTCTCTTTCCATACCTTCATGGAATCTTTACTCCTGTTACTATTTCTGAAGGGTTTATCTATCTTGCATTCCATGCATTGAACAATCTTAATTATACAAATGAACATACATAGGTCTCACAAGATTAATGAGGTAAAACTAAGACCATAATAGTAAGGGGAGGATATATTAAAGAACTAGAAGATCGTTATGTGTATCATAAGTGCTATACTGGACCCTGGATATGTCTGTGTGGCCCTTCTGTGAGGGACTGTCTAATTAGCTTACAGTTGGGTTTTGGGTCTCCACTTTGTCTATGCTCCTTCATGTCAATTTGATTGCTTGTTTTTGAACTTCTGAAACCTATTCCTATTGACAGCTCATGATCACACAGGTTGGTGTGATTCTTCCATGTGGGCTTTGTTGTTTCCCTACTAGATAGCCATTTGTTTAACTTCAAGCCTTTAAGACCCCAGACACTATATCTTTTAATAGTCGACACCATCATCTTGCTTCACCATATTTGTTTATGCACCCATTTTATCTTTAGCAATCATACAGGGAAGTTGAGTATCATACATTGCCACATTATTAGAACACACCATTCCTGTACTGAGGTAAGATTTAATTAGAGACTCAAAGTCCATCTGCTTCCTTGTTGTATTTGCAAATATATGTGTGTGTCTTTATATATTTATATATTTGCATTATATATCTATATATATACATATATATAATTTGTACTTTCTTGTTATTTCTTCATTTACTTTTTCGTTCCTCTTGCCCCACTATCATGTTTATCCGTTGTTAACCTCTCAGTAATTTCTCTCGGACACATTTCAACTAATCAGACATGACCAGGAATGTTATCCCTCCTCATCGTCAATTTTAGATTTCTTGCTATTCCCCTGCCCCTGCCATTATTGGCTCATTGTTCTCCTCCCCACACCTCCTCCTCTCCCATGCATCCCCCACCCTTGAACCATCGGTCCTGTTGCCATCTCCTTGGGATTGCATATTCCGCCCCTCTTACATAGATATACACCAAAGGGTGGGGGGGGGGAAAGAGACCACTCAAATAGTTACAAGTCTGTTTCGTGACCCATAGCAGACGAGCATCCCTCTGATAACTAGTGAGCAATCCCTGATGTAATCCATCGGTCCAATCCCCTTTTCTTTCAGGGATCCATATTACAGGACCCGCTTACCTGGCAGCACTTATACCCTTTTATTTCTCAGCGTTCATGTCCAAGGGGCTCCTTCTACAAGACCCTATGGTCCTTCTTGCTGTCAAGGATGGAGCAGTCTAGTGCCCCACTCCATTACACCTTTAGACGTTCACCCTTGTGAATATCCCCCAACCAATTCAGATGAGGTGCCAAGTGTTGCCCCAGAGTCGGAAGTCTACAATCAAGATTCCTCAGGGACTTCCTGTCTATTCTCCCATCGCTGGTCTGTTGCACTCCCCTCTTGGTTTGCCCCCTTGTAGGTGGGTCAGACCAGTCGAAGTCCTTGAACTGTATCCTCACTGCTGCCCTATGTAGTGCTGTCATCTAGGGAGGAGATTAAAAATATGTTAGTTTTTAATGACGTATGCATCATTGTGTTTAGTCCGGCTCTTGTCAGAGTATCTGGTCCTCAGCCAGGGAACTGTGCAGTATGAGCATTTCCCCCTGTGCTCGTTCTGTTGATTGGCCTTTCCTCAGTGCACTCATGTTGTACTTGACCTTTTGTGTTTGGCTAACTTCACTCAGGATAATATCCTCCAGCTCTTTCCACGAGATGAGGTGCCTCAAAGTTTGATCACTGTTTTTTAGGGATGTGTAGTACTCCATTGTGTGTGTATACCAGAGGTTTTGATCCATTCATCTATTCATGGAAATTTAGGCTGTTTCCAATTCTTTGCAAGTGTGAACTGTGCGGTGATGAACATTGAAGTACAGATGTCTGGTCATTTCTTATTTCTTCTGGGTATTTGCCTTGTAGTTGGAATTGCTGGGTTGTAAAGTAACTCTAATTTCACATGTTTTAGGTATTGCTTCCCACAGTGGCTGTATGTATCTATCAGACCACCAGCAGTGAATGAGAGTTCCTATCTCATCACACCCCCTCCAACATTTGTTGCTTACTGTTTTTGTTTTGCTTTGTTTTGTTTTTAATTAAGCTCGTCTTGTGCGTGTTAGCTAGTATCTCATACTTGTTTTGATTCGCATTTCCCAGATGGCTAATGATGGGGAACATTTTATCATATATGTATTGGCCATTCCAGTCTCCTCCTTTGTGAGTCTTCTGTCCAAGCCTTTTGCCCACCTCCTCAGAAGACTATTCCGTTTTTTTCTTGTAAGGCTGCAGGGCTCTGTAGATTTTAGTAAGAAGACCTTTGTCTGATATGTCATTACTAAATCTCTTTTCCCAGTCATTGGGCTCTTATTAATTTCTTGACAAAGTCTTTTGATGCACAAAAGTGTGTTATCTTTAGTATGCCTCACACTACTATTTTATCATCCTCTGGGTGTGTATTCTTCATTATTACTGCTAGCTGAGGTATTCACTGCATTAAAGTTCTTATATTTGTCCCAGTTTTTCTAATGATGATCCTGATAGTTTGGGGTTTTACCTCGAGGTCTGTGATCAATCTTGAATTTGTCCTTGTATATGTGGTGAGGTATGGGTCTTGCTTCATTCATCTGCAGATTGATATCCAGTTTTTCCAGCACCATTTGTTAAAGAGGGCAGGTGGACAGAGGTACTTATCAAAGATTTGTTGCCTGTATTCTGCTGTTTTATTTCTGAATTTTCTGTTCTTATCCACTGGTCAAAATATCTATTCTTGAACCAGTACCATGCTGTTTTCACAACTGTGGCTGTATAAGTTTCAAAGTCAGGGAATGCAAGCCCACCCACTTTAATCTTCTTCTTGAGTTCTTTGCCTATTCTGGGTTTCTTCCTTTTCCATATGAAGTTGGTAGTCAGTTTATCCATTTCTTTGAAAAATGATGCTGATATTTATGTCATGATTGCATTGAACCTATATAGTGCCTTAGGTAGAATTGACATCCTTACAATATTGAGTCTACCAATCCACCAGTACGGGATAGTTTTCCATTTGTGAAAGTAATTTTTTGTAATACTGTTCTGTGGTTTTCCTCAAACACATTTTTTTTAAACCAGTTTATTGGGGGTTCATACCACTCTTATCACAATCCATATATCCATCCATTGTGTCAAGCACATTTGTTGCCCTCATCATTCTCAAAACATTTGCTTTCTACTTGAGCCCTTGATATCAGCTCCTCATTTCCCCCCCCTTCCCTGCTCCCCCTCCCTCATGAACTTTTGATAATTTATAAATTATTATTATTTTTTCAT
>NW_022111324.1:12672172-12697569 GCF_000313985.2 Echinops telfairi
TTGAGTGGAGGCCCAATGTCCATCTGCTACCTTAATACTAAACCTATAAATATATGTACATAGATCTATTTCCCCATCGTCATATATAAATATATTTATATATGTGCATGCCTGTATTTAGACCTCTATAAATACTCTTTGCCTCCAAGTTTTTTCCTCTATTTCCTTTACTTTCCTCTTGTCCCACTATCATGCTCATCCTTCATTTGTGCTTCAGTAATTCCTCTCGATTACATTGGCCTTGATGAAGCCCTACCAGGCCTCTTACACCCTTCTTGCCACTGATTTTGGATCACTTGTTGTTCCCTTGTCCCTGGGTTTGTTAACACCACTTCCTTTTCCCCCACCCCCCTCTCCCATGTCCCCCCAGAACCTTCTGTCCTGTTGTTTTCTCCTCCAGATTGTTTATCCAGCCTATCTTATCTAGATAGACCTACAGAGATAATAATATGCATAAAAACAAGACAGAGCAAAGTAAAGCAACAAAAGAAAACAGCAACAACCCAAAAAAAACACCAATGGCAAAAAAAAAAAAGAAAAGCCTGTAAATAGTTCAAGGTCTGTTTGTTGACCTTCAGGAGTGTTTTCTGTTTGAGTCTGATGAGGTGCCATGCCCTGGCCCCAAAGTCTATTTTTGGTACTCCCCCGGGACTTCCTTGCTCTGCTCCCCTTGCTGTTCTGTTACATGTCCTTAGTGTTTTGCCTCAGTGTGGTGGCATCAGATGGGGCGCAATTCCCACACTGTGTCTCCAGTGTTGTCCCCTATAGGCCTATGGGTCAGTGAGGGATGTCATGTCTAGTAGTGGGGCTGGCCATATTGTCCTCTGTGTGCATTGGCTGCTCTGAGCAGCGATATCATCCTCCAGGCTTGGTGGGCCAGGATGTGTTCCACTTTCTCTTCCTCCCCCTTCATTTGCTCCTGTGTGCTCTGATCAAACATGTCCCTTCTCCCTGAGCTGTAGCTTCAGTGCTGTTCTCTGAAATATATTCTTCTGGGGGAAAGGGTAACTGTCCATGTTGTTTGGATTGGGATTGGCCCCTCAGACTTCTTTACTGGTTCCCTGCTTCATGCCGGCATGTTGCATTCACATCTTGGAGCACTGGGTTGAAGTCTGGTTCCTCTTTCCCTGTGGAGATATAAGCAATACTCTCCCCTTGGGTGGGTTAGTGCCCTGTGTCACCGCTGCCCATTTCTTTTGGTTTTTTTGCCCCCCTACTTTTTAGTTGGCTACCTTATGTATCCCTGGATTTGGTCTGGCCCCTGTCATACTACCTGGACCTCACCTCAGGAATGTTTGTATACAGTAGCTTTTCCCCTGTGACCCTTTGGCTTTTTTTGTTTGTTTGTTTACCTCAGCGGACTCATGTTGTACTTGTCGTTTTGTGCTTGGCTTACTTCGCTTAGCATGATTGCCTCCAGTTTTCCCATGTGGCGATGTTCTTCATGCGTTCATCATTGCTTTTTAGCATAGTACTCCATTGTACCACCATTTTTAAATCCATTCGTATGGTGATGGAAATTTGGATTGTGTCCAATTCCTTGTGATTGTGAACTGTGCTGCAATGAACTTTGGAGCACAGATGTCTGGCCATGGTTTGTTTCTTGCCTCTTTTGGGTATATGTCAAGTAGGGGGATTGCTGGGTCATATGGTAACTCGATTCCCATCTGTTTTAGATATCGCCAGATCAATTTCCATAGTGGTTGTACATACTTACAAGTCCACCAACAGTGGACAAGAGTTCCTGTCTTCCCACAGCCCCTCCAACACTTGTTGCTTTCTGATTGTTTGAATTGGGCTATCTTTGAGGGTGTTAGGTGGTACCTCATTGTTGTTTTAATTTGCATTTCTCTTATGGCTAAAGATCGGGAACATTTTCTCATATGTTTGTTGGCCATTCGGATTTCTGCCCCTGCGAAACTTCTGTTCAGGTCCTTTGCCCACCTCCTCGGTGGACAATTCTCTTTGGAAGCTAGCAGAGTATTTTAGGGTTTACTAATAAGGCCTTTGTCTGATGTCGAATACATCTTTTAGGCTTGTTTGTTTGGTTTTTGTTGTTATTGTTGTTGTTAGGTATATCCCTAGATATCTCAATTTATGCTTGACTATTGTGAAGGGTACTACCTTTTTAATCTATTTTTCTGTGATCCCATCCGATGTATATAGCAGTTCAATTGATGTCTGTTGATCTTTGATCCTGCTACTCTACCGTATTCTTCAATCACTTCCAGCACTCCTATCATGGAGCCTTTGAGGTTCTCAATATATAGACTCGTATAATCTTCAAATAACAATAGTTTCACTTCTTTCCCCAGATGAATACTTTTAATGTCCTGTTGCCTTATGTTATTAGCTAGGACCTTCTGGATGATGTTAAATAAAAGTGGGGGCAAAGGGCACCCTTGTCTGGTCCCCTTTTTCAGTGGGAATGTTTTAGTTTTTTCATCATTGATTATAATGCTGGCTGTTGTTTTGTTTCATATATAACTTATGCTATATTGTGGTGATTTCTTTCCAAGTCTACCTTCTTGAGTGACCTCTATATGTTTGAATTTACTTAAGCTTGATTTGTGCCCCTGCATGTGGTCTATTTTCACATACGTGCCATGTGCACTTGAAAAGAATATGTGGGGTTTTTTGCAGTTGTGTGGAGAACTCTGAATGTGTCTATTAGGTCGAGTTGTTTAATTGTTGAGTTTAATTCGGTAGCCTCCTCGTTGAGTTTCTTTCCCACTGATCTGTCTTTCTCGGAGAGTAGTGTTGTGAAGTCGTCTACATCATTGTTGTACCTGTGATTTCTTTCTTCATCTTTTTAAGGGTTGCTTGAGAGATTGTGCAGGTCTTTCATTGGGAACGTACATATTTATTATGCTCCCTGGCTCTTTGTCTACTGAACCCTTGAGCATTATGTAGTGCCCAGCCTTATCTCTTGTTATGTCCTGCACCTTGAGATCGATTTTGTCAGGGATTAGGATTGCAGCTCCTGCTTTTTTAAAGTTGTCATTAGTTTGGCATAGTTTTCAACAGCCTTAGATCCTCAACTTGTTTTTGTCTGCTAGCTTGAGAGTGTTTCTTGCAGACAGCAGATTGATGGATTCTGTTTCCTAATCCAATCTGCTAGCCTTTGTCTTTTAATGGGTGTAGTCAGAGCACTGCCATTCAGTTTTATCACATCCGTCTGTGGATTCTTTGCTGTCATCTCATATTATATTGTGTTAAATATTTTCCTACCTCCCTCCTTGGCAGGGTGTTGTGTATGTGTGGGTAGACCCATTCTTGCTTTCTTTTCACTTTTGGGTCAATGACGTCTTGGGCATTGCTTTCATTGAGTTGACTTCTGGATAGTGTAACACGGTGTGGTGGTCTCATGTTTGTGCTTTGTTAATGATGGTCTTCTGTCCAAAAGTGAGTTGGAAAGAATTTTTTGTAGTGCTGGGTTTTTATTAATATTTTCCCTAAATGTTTCCATGTCAGAGAGAACTCTTACCTCTCCATCTATTTTGATGAATAGTTTGGCAGAATATAGGACTCTTGCATTACTGTTATTCTCCTTCAACTTTCATAGAATGCTATTCCACTCTCTCCTCTCCTTCATGGTATCTGCTGAAAAGTCTGAACATATTCTTAGGCGACTGTATTTTTCTCTTATGACTTTCTCCATTTCTTCAAAGTTGGATAATTTTACTACTGTATACCTTGGTGTATTCTTTTTGGGGTTCAGTCTGATTCTTGTCCTCTCTGCTTCCTGGATAATTGTGATTCTAATTCATTAAATTGGGGAAGTTTTCTTCCAGGAATTCCCTCGCTGTTCTGGCTGTTGATTTCTTCATTGTGTCTTGTTCTGGTATCCCAATTATCTGAATAATGTTCCTTTTCATAGCATCGCTCACTGTTCTCAGGTTTTCTTCGGCTTCTTTGATTATCTTGCTTGATTGCCTTTCCCATTTGTTGAATTCTATTTGAGTATCTGGTGGGGAGGGGGGGAAATCACTGGCAAGATTCTCTGCTTCTTCCAGCTTGTTGGTAAGGTCTATTTTTTAACATCTGCTTTGCTTTTGCTGTGTTTTCCCTTAACTCTTGTATTTCCCTTCAGTAAGTGGACTCTATGTTGTCTATTTTTTTCATCCTTTTTCTGTATCGATTCCATCATCTCCTATACGACTCTAAGCAGCATTCTGCAGATTTCTTTCTGTAGCTGTTCAGTGTCTGCTTCTTCTATGTACATCACTAGGGTCAGGTCTTCCTCAGTGTTGCATTTTGTTTCTCTAGCTTTCTTGTTGTGGTCGCTGATGTAGGTTGTTATGTGTGTTTCATTTGGGTGGAACTTGGTTCAATTTTCCCAGAAGACTAGGCAGGAGCCCTGTGTTTTCTCTTTGGGAGGCTAATATTAATGATTCTAAAGACCTCCTGGAACCCACTGTGCTGCAGGATCCTGCTACGCCTCTCTCTTACTAGGGGTTTTCTCTCTCCCTATGCAGCTGGGATTATCTATGGTCTCATGCAGCAGGGGTGGCGTTGGGAAGGCTGATTGCATGGGAAGTGGGAAGTGTGGGCCCCAGAAATGTTTGTAGTACAGGGTACCAGTATGAGGAATCCAAGTCGTGCTGAGGTGCTGGCAGGAGGGACCCACATGGTGCTGGGGCACTGGGGTGCCCGTGGGAGGGACCCGCTGGGTGCTGGGAGGGTCCTGTGTGATTCTGGGGTGGCAGTTGGAGTGACCCTCACAGTGATGAGTGCTAAGGTCTGGGCTGAAGATAGCAAGGGCGGGGGGGTGGATGGTGGTGGGGGGAGGGCAGGGCGTATGGGCCACAGAGTGGTTGTGGCAGGGAGCAGGGCTGCAGAGTGGTAGCAGGGGTGGTGCTGTGTGGGCCATGAAGTGGTGGTGGTGTCGGCAGAGGGCAATATCATGCAGGCTGCAAGGCAGTGGTGTGGGGGAGGGCGGGGTGGGGTTAGGGTTGGGGAGGAGTGGAGCAGGGCTGTGGGCTGTGCACAGGCCTGTGCAGGTGATGTGTGGAGGTGGTGGGGGGGCCGACTGGGGTCAACAACATGGGGAAGGTTTGCCTACATGCTGGTATAAGCTCCTGGGGTGCTCTGAGGCCTGACTCTACAGCTCAGACTCCCCACTTGGCCCCCCTATTCCCAAAACCAGAAATCACCCTCAGAGTTCCCAATGAAGTTATCTATACCTCATTGCCATCTTCCAGGAAGTCCCATAGTATTATACTTTATGGTGAATATAAGATTTCTTTTTAGCTTACTTAGTGCTTTTAAGTTGCTATACTGATTAGTATTTTTACTTCCACTTCATCACCTATTTTCCTGTTTTGTACTTGTCCAACATCTCTCCAAAGAGCTCTTGCTGGGCGGTGGTTAAACACCTGACTGAAGAGTGCCTGTTCGAACCCACCAGTGGCTCCTCAGGAGAAACATGTGAAAAACGTGTCTATTAGAATTATGCTTAAAACTAAGAGCATGGTTTTGTTGTTGTTGTTATTCCAGGAATGTATACAAAGACTATCGTTTCCTTGAGCTGGCATGTGACTCCCAGGAGGATGTGGACAGCTGGAAGGCATCGCTCCTGAGAGCTGGGGTATATCCTGATAAATCTTTAGTAAGTTGGATATATTTTTGCATCTATTTTTCAATTATTACCCGTTTTTACAAAAACATGATAACTTGTATGCTATATTCTGGATAAACAAATGTTTGATTGACTTAATTAATTTGACACCATTTTAATGGATACTTTGCTTATTTACATTTCTTTTTCTCCTGTAGATTTATATTTAAGATGTTAACCAGTATATCGTTAAAGACAAAAATAAAGCGTAGTTGGCCACAAAGTATAACATATATGATGTCAGACCAAAAGAGAGCTCTTCTCTTCTAATTTGCCTTTATATTTTTCCCACCATTGCCATAATACTGAGAAAACAAGTTTATATTGGTCTCCGTAGAGTCCCTATATATGTTGTCAATCGTGATAACACCAATTCTAAAATATACCTCTTTCTATAAAAATCTCTTTTTTTCCTGCCTGTATTACCTTTATCAATATCTATATGTGTGTTCAAACTCTGATTAATATTACCATAAGTATGAAAGGAATACTGTATATATATTTTCCTGAATCCAACAGAGGAAAAACAGGACAATAGCTAAGGAGACCATGTAACTTGGGTACCACAGGAAAAATTTAACTTCCATTTGTAAGGTCCAGGGTATAAGAGGACTTCAAAACATTTATAGAAACATGGAATTAAGAGACATATATAGATGTCTTACTGTCCCCACTTATCTTTATTAATATACTTCAAGTGTCTTGGAGACATTTCTCTAATTCACGTGAATAAACAGACCTCCTCTTTTGTATTCTTTGGAAAATGTAATATTATACAGACAGTCTGAATTTAAGCTTAAGAAAAACACTCAACATGTCCACACAAAGCATTAAGCAGACTCTGCCAATGAGTAGTTCTCACACTTGCTCCTCGCTTCTCCCTGGAAAGATACATTACCCAGGCTCTTCCCAGAAACACTAGTCCTGAAACCATGTCTTGGGAATATAGTCCATCTTGACCCTCACAGTGCTTGATTGGTTTATACCATTAATCATGCATAAATGGTATCCTTTCTAGACTTTAATAGGGACACAGCCCCTTCCAGAGGAAATCCGTAGTATAGGACACTTAGTATCTTGGTGGAAATTTTAAACCTGACTACATTATATGGGTTATACTGGAACTTAGCAGAGTTCCAAGAATGAGTCTCCTTATCTCTAATATTTTAGCTCACACATAAAACTCTTTCCCAGTCTAGACCTGCCTGTTTAATACCTTAAACAATGCGTCCCACTATATATGAGTGATTGTAAAAGTTTCCTGGAAAATTTTCGTTGTCTTTTAATTCCATCTTTCCATTAATGTTTTGAAATCCTCTTGTACCCTGGACCCTACAAATGAAAATTAAACTTTTCCTGTGATACCCAAGTTACATGGGCTGCATAGCTATTATCCAGTTTTTCCTCTGCTGGATTCATGCATTTATAGACACGTGTCATACTAAAGCTTACAATGAGAAATCATTTTCGAGTCAGAGTACTATTTTTGTTGCTTATAATCATTACCTACTCTACTTCCTTATCCAGTGATGGAGGTGCATTTAATTTCACAACAGTAAATATTTTACAATGTACATGCACGTGCTCTTTCACTCACTGGTTCCCTGGAAAGCTATGAGCACTCTTCTAGCCACTAATGATAAAGAGCGAACAATAATGTTCTGTCATCATCGATAAATGAGTAAATAAGTAACTATTCATTTTAAGGTAGTGACAACATGGTAAGTGAGTAAATAACTTAATTTTATAAGGTGGTGGTAAGCTTTAAAAAAAAAGTTAAAGGAACAGTGAAGAGTGAATGAAGGTGGAGTGCTATTTTGTAAAGGTTATCAGACAATGTCCCTTTGAAGAGTTGGCGTTTGGGTAGACTATTCAAGCTGTCCGGGTAGTGCAGTGGTCAGTGGCTGGTCTGTAAGCCCCTCTGTGGGAGAAAGCTGGGGTAGTCTATGTCTGTTATACGTACAGCTTTGGGGACCCTGTCAGGCAGTCCCACCTTGCCCTTCAGGGTCCCTGTGAGTTGGAACCGACTGAGCAGTGCACAACAGCAAGGCAAAGAAGGGAGTAAATGGTGTGGAGATCTGAAGGAGAGTGTTCTTGGCAGGGGAACAGCACATGTCAAGCCAGCCTAGTGTCCTAGAGGACAGCAAGGTCAGTGTGTTTGGAACACAGTGAGGGAAGAGGGAAGTGGCAGACAGTTCCAAAAGAGAGGCATGTGAAAGAAACTGTGAGAATTTTGAATTTTATCCTTAGTGAGAAGGGAAGAAGCTAGAGGGTTTGGAGTCAGTTAATGGAATAATGTGCAATGAAGCAAAAGCTCTGGTGCCAAGCTAATCTGTTGCCGTCAAGTCAATTCCAGCTCACAGGGACCAGAATGGGACAGAGCGGAACTGGCTCCAGGGGTCTCAAGACTGGGAGGAAGATGAGGAGGTTTGAATCTATACAAATGTATAGCCTTGGAAACCCCTTGGACCAATTCTACTCCGTCCTGTAGGGTCATTAGAAGTCAGACTTGACCCTACAATAATGGATTTGGTTTGTGTTCTGCGGACGCAGACTGCAGCAGCTCTCTCTCGTGGCTGGCCGGTGATTCCAATCGCTGACTTTTTGGTTAGCAGCTGACTGCTTAGCCACTGTGCCATTAGGGCTGTTTAGTGCGAAACTAGATATAAATACCTGATGTTCACGTATAGGTTGTGATCTTGGGGAGATTCTCCAGCCTTTTTACATTTCATATGTCACGTTTCTAGAATGAAGATAATAGTAGTCCCTACCTTTATATAGAGTGGTTGCAATGGTTAAATGACATAATTGAAGCACTGAACAGAGGTACGAGTAAGCCCTCTGTTTGTATTTATAATGATTATGTAATTGCTATAACAAAACTACTTTCATTAAGTAAAGAGGGAAGAAAATAATGTGGACATTAAAACATAGCATGGTGAGATTATAAATACTTTATATTATTTTCTGTCTTCCAAATTTGCTTAATTATATGTGTGCACAAACATACATACACAGAGGAGGGTAAGTCAAAAAGTATTGCTACAAAATCATAGGCACCTTTATTCAGCAAAAAATATCAAATTGTGAAGGAATTGCTTCTCAGCATAACTTCCATTTAGTTCTGTACACTTCCTCCCTTAAAAATCTCAACTCTTGGATTTATACCATGTCAAATGTCAGCTTAAGCATCCGTGGGAGACTCAAATCATGATTCTTTGAAATGCTCTTTAAGTTTTGGTGACAAAGATGACGCTGAAGATGGGAGAGCAGGGCTGTAAAGGTGGAGAGGGTGAGGTTTCTTTGCAGGATAGTCCTTGATACCCTCGAAGAAGAAGCATGTACATTGTCATGATGGGAAAAATGTGTTTGACATAATGCTCGTGGGCTTTTTCTGACCAATAGTTGTCAGTGTTTGGGGGAGGTACTTCTAGGTAGGTACCTTATTACCAGTTTAAGAAGGTTTGGTCAAGAAGCCCAACAAACCTGTTGACAGCTATATCTCTAAGTAAATCTGTAGGACCTTAAATAGTGTCATGGTTTGCTTTTATATCAATAGACCATTGAGTTAGCAACAAATCAATCAATTGCTACCCTAAAAGTTAATTATTTGTGTGTCACACATACGTATGAATCTAGACTCAGTTTACTATTTTCTGCACAAGATACCTCTATTTTGACAAAAGAATCTACATGAATAATTTTTTGATTGTATTTAATTGTAAATATTTGGCTTCATTTAGATCACTAGTACACAAACATGAATGAAAATGGTAGTGTGAACAAATCTTTTTGTGTGTGTACAAAGGTACTAAAGCCACATGTTTTTAGAATATATTTTTCTTTCCCCTGCCCCATATTTTATTTCCTCATATTTGCTTGATGAACATAGTATGCATGTCACTCATATCAAAATGTCTTCCTACCCTGTTTCTTTTGTTTCATGTCGTTTCCCAAAGGATTTCTTAATTTTTTTTTTTTTACTTTCTCACCCTTCTATCTTCCCTTAGTCTATCTCTAGTATAGTGGACACTAGAGATTTAAACTTTTAAAATTTTGTAATTCCTGTTTTATAGTTCATTTGTCATTGTTATAATAGGGTGGGTTCCATGTTGCTGGGATGCTATGCCACCAGTATTTCAAAGGTCAGAAGGATTGACCCATGTGGACAGGTGTCAGTGAGGCCAGCAGACTCAGACGGACGAGGAAGCAATAAGAGTCTAATTTGGAAACATTAGTCACTGAAAACCTTGAAAGAGAAAGATGGAAAAAAAATACACTGTAATAAAAACTGCAGTGGGTTTTTGAAAATTCAACAGCCCAACAACATTTCATTATTTTCCCTTGTGGATGTTCTACTTACCTAAAATCCTTTGTTTTTTAGTTTCAAAAGCAATATTGAATTCTAGTTTGAGCCATAATATGTAGTTCTAAAATTATATAAGGAGTCCTGAATTAATGTTCGCACTATGCCACTCAACCTATGAATTGACACACCACCCTCTCAGCCACAAAGTTGCATCATCTGATAATTTGAACAGCCCCAGTGGCTTGAAAATATATTTAAACTTGAATTTGGATTTAGCAGAATTTCTTCGACTTTTGGCTTCAATGTCCTTCATTCATTAACTTGAAATTGTAACCACTACAAAAATGAGTTCATAAGATCTTAGTTCCAAAATTAAAGCTATCACTAGTGAAATAATTATTTGTACTGAGGATACTGAGATACAATCAAAGTGTGTGTGTGTAACTTGAGGCTATAATTAAATAACAGTAAGAATGTCGTTTCACTGACTTGCATAAAGTTTTCCTATAAGTATGAATACAAATACACATCTATTGACAGATAAAACAGATGGCTGATTTTTCTGGTACACTAAGATTCTAATGATATATAAGTATTTAAGAATTCCAGTCTTTGAGACAATGTGTTCAGTGACATGAGCTCAAATGAGTTCTTTAAGCTCAAATTAATAATGCCCCTCAGAGTGATTTTATAAGATCGTCGGCAGTCTCCAGATTAGAGTCCCATTCCTAAATCTATATTTTAGTCGAATCTGTATGTTTAGAACGGTTCGTCCAATGTTCGTCTAGCATATAGTATACCTTTCTATGTAAAGACATTAGAGAAACCCTTTGAAATACAGGAACACAGCTTTCATATAACAAATCGCTGCCGTTAAGCCAATTCAGACTCACGGGGACCCTGCAGGACGGAGCAGAGCTTGCCCTTGGGTTGCTGAGGCTGTCGGTCTTCGCAGGAGTAGAAAGCCTCATCTTTCTCCCTCAGAGAGGCTGGTGAACTCAAACTGCTGACTTCTCAGTGAGCAGCCCAGTGCCTAAGCCGCTGTGCCATGAGGGCTTGTTTTCTTTAAGCGAATATTAAAGTAATCATAATGATATTTTATTCACATAGGAAAGTAGTGCCTATTTACTATCACAAAAGGGATCTCATTTAAAAAAATTTTTTATGTAGTGAGCTTTACTTGGTTAGTTTATCACTGCGTTATAAGTAAATTGCACCTTCATAACCTGGGGACTGCCTGTACGTGAAGACTTCTATATACTACATTTAGTGCTTGGAGCATGGTAAATATGTTCGATGCTCGTAGCATTTATTATTATTTAAAATAATCCATGTGTCCATGAAGTTATCATTCCCAATCGAGTAGTTCCCTTTCCTTTGAAGACTGCCAGGGGCACTCTCCTGGCCTGTGAAGGAGGATTCCCCAGCTGCTGGCTGAGGAAGCAGAGGTGCTGCTGCCCGTGGGAGAGGCAGGCCAGAGAGGCTGTCAGGGGCAGTGATCATTCACACGCCTGCCCTTGACGCTGGCCTGCTGGCTAGCAGAAGGTAGCGGCCACAGAGGCAGGCGTGCTCTGGAAATAAATTTGGCGCATGCTCAGTTTTGCATACTGGTAGATCCGACCCACCATAGCACCCCAGGGGGTTTAAAGAAGCTTCTATTAGCTATTATTGGGGGTGATCCTCCCCTACAGTATATTTGCTGGGAGATTATCCAAGACCGTAGAAAGTGACACCCACTTTGCTGTTTCAATAGCTTCACCAGTCCTCAGAACATTGAACCCTCTCAGGCATGATTAGTGGAACTGCCTTAGAGATCGAAAACAATTTATTTGGAACTAAAGAAGTTCTTCTTGGATAGACTTTGAAACTGAAGGGTCGCTATCATTCTAAACAGAGAAAAGTTATAGTCATGAGCCTCCATGCGTTATTAATATGGTGACGGCCACTCAAATGCTTTTGCTCAGCAGTATAAAAACATGAACTTTAAAACATCCCGCAGTTAACCCCACTAAGCACCCATTGATTGGCATTTTCCGCTGAGCTTCACACAGCGCTTGGAGCATCCCGAGAGTCTTTGTCTTCAGTAGAGGCACTTTCCGAGGTTTACACACAAATTGCAGCCACTGAGTACAGCGAGGGAACTAAGACATTTAACTTTCACCGTTCATGACTGCTATGGCTCTCTCAGAATAGACGATTGGAAACTAATTGAACTAAACAAGAAATGTGAAAGTCACACCATGTCCCTTGGTGGGATATGACTTGGACATAAGAATGAAGGCCAACTACTCTTGGTGACATCGCTGTTACCACTACAAACAGAACCGTCTGCCCTGGAGTGTGCAAGCCAGGCATTCCCTAATGTGCAAAAATGCTCAGTTGCGCTCCTGAAAGTCATTTAATAGATCAAAAGCTGCGTTGCATGGAATGCAATACACTCCGTCTGTTTTGAGGTATTCTCAGCAATATTGCTGACATTCTTGGGGGAGCCAGAGTTCTATTATGCTTTAAAATAGTCTTTCACTCCAGTTAAAATCCCCAGTGGGATCTTTATTGCCTATTGAAAAGTTGGCATATTCTTCAGAATGGACCCTCTTTTCCCCTTTATTCCTTCTGATACCATTATGCAAGTCTCAGATAAGCTGGCCGGTGTTAACATTTATAACCTACGATGACAACTCACAAGGCCAAGAAGCTGCTCCACAATATTTTTAGTGTCTGTAAATTCATGTGTTCTTCAGCAAATGACGACTCTGATAGTGTCTGGCTGAAGCCCTCACAGTCGTGAATTATCACGGCTTTTCAGAAAAAAACATACTTTCCTGGGATGGTTGCCGTCCACATGTATTATTTCCCCCTCCGGGTCCCACACTGAAGACTCACTGCCAGGCCCACCCTGGCCTCAGCCTCCCCCACAGATGCAAGCATTTCAGCCGCAGCTCTCCTCCGCTCACAGCTCAGTGAGAGTTTCCTCCTGGGCCCCTGGGGAGGAGCCTTCAGATCTGTTCCCTGCCCACATCCCATCACCTTCCCCCCCACCGGGTCTGACCTCACAAGGACTTGGGCCGCCCTGGGAGTCATGAATCACTGTCTTATTTTTTTAAGCCATATGTGAGTTAAATTGTTTGATATAAATCACAACCTTGCCGCTCCAATTTGAAACAGGAGACCCATTTGCCCTCCAACTGTTGCTGCTCTCTGTGTCTCCATGCCGAGGGTCACTTTTAGACATGACTACATTTTTTTGTGACTAACCTCTGCAGATCCCCTCTCTCTAAGGTGGACCGGTATTTATATTGGCAGCATTCCCACTATGCAGCCTTTCCTTCCCATGCAGTCCAGGACAAAACTCATAATTTACCAAAGAAAGGAACAGGAGAGGCTAGGGTGGTAACTTCGTCCACTTGCCCTGTCTCCCCAGAACCACCCACCCCTTTTCTCTGCTCCCTTTTCCGTCCCCCTCCCCACCCCCACCTTCTTTAAAACCAAGGATGCAGTGTTTGCTTAAAAATGAAATGTTCCATTACTTGGCATATTGGAGGAGGGGCTTTCAGGAGAGGGTGCGCAGACCACTAAATGCTTTGCCTTTCGAGCCAACAGTTGACTTTTTACCAATTCAAACCTCGTCTTTTGGGCCAGGTTCCCATACCTTTCGCATTCTGAGTGGAAAGCATTGGGGAGAGATCTCTGGCATAATTTTCTGCTTCTGGAAATGCAGGGTTGTAATTAGCAGAGGAAGCCTGTGAATTGTCTATAGTGTGTATGGGGCGTCAGTGACACTTTTTTTTCCTTTTGACTCTACTCTAGTGAGAAAAAAAAAAATCCTCACCATTTCACCACAAATGTACATTTAACCTGTCTCTTCTTTTCTTTTTCCTTGCGGCTGCACACACAGGGGAGCAACAAAGTAAGTTCTTGGTTCCACTGCAGCGTTTCTCTCTCTCTCTCTCTCTCTCTCTCTATCTATCTATCTATATATCTTTTTCTCTGTCCCCTTCTCCTGCATGTGTGCTCTGCAGTGTGCCTGTGCACGTTGTGATAGCTATCCATGGTGTGCCCCGGCACCAATGGCTGGGCTGTGGAAAGGAGGAGAATCATGTGTTGGCACTGCCACCACCGTGGCTCCGGCTGTTGGGATCTGCTAGAGAGGGACAAGTATTGTGTTCCGAGTGGGGGAAGTTCAGGGGGAGAGATAAAGACTGAGATCACAGATTATGGAGACGTAATTGTCTTCTGGGAAAGAGCACAACACTTATGTCGTTCTACGCAAGTGAAAATGTTGACCCTAATCAAAGCCCTCACGTTCATGTGCAGTGCTGAGAATCCAAAATGGAGTCTGGGCAAGAAGGGTAGCTGGCTTTGTTGGTGAAACTGAACTCGATCTAGGCCCGCACTTTGAAGGTACCTTACAATGGATGGAGGAGGGTGGGGGCAACATGTTTGGCATCTGTGCCCTCGGGGTATTCCAGCAGGAATGCAGTCAGAGGGTGTGGGCAATGGAGGGGAAGGCAGAAAGTGTGTGTGATAGATTTGGGAAAGTAGGCAACACATGAGCTATTGGAAATTATTTTAATGTTATAGTAGGTAAACAAGCAGTTTAGTAGGTCATCGGTTTGCTCGTCTAATTTTTAATTCAACTTTTCTGAAATATTAGAACTGTTTATCACTTCCGCGAGATATCGAATAATAATGCAGTTGGGGAAGATGACCTTAAGTTCAGCAAGAATTTTTGCATGGTTCTTTTTATCTCTCAAGATTTCTATGGAGAAATGTTAGTGCTTCATCCTACGAGGTGGCCCACTTAAAATGGCCGTTTTTGAATACAATATGAATTGAACAGAGTCTGTTTTATATGGGTAAGCCTGCATATTTAAACCAGCTGGAATTCATCAAAATTGCTATTCATAAGCCATACATACAAAATGTAAAACAAATGTGGGAAATCTTTTGCAGTTTAATTTGATGGAATGTGGTCTTATAGAATAAGTTGACATCAATGGTTGGTATTGAAAATGTGTCACTTCATAAATGTATGTCTTGATCTAACTGCTTATAACCCAAGTAATAATATTTAATAAAGTTTAAAAAGGGGCAGCATGAGAAAAAGTTTAAAAAGGGACAGCACAGATAAGGCATTTTCAAAGGAAACAAAGGAGTGAACTAAGCTCATTTCTAGTGTACTTTTAAAAGAAAGAATGACTTAAATAATTGACTAAAATCTTCTTCTAGAAAGTAAGGGATGAGATTTCCAACTAGCACTACATCTCTCCGGTGGGATGGAGGAACAAACAAACATATGGACACATGACAAAGCCCACATTTTAGTTCTTTTACCACATAGTGTCTTTCAATCTTTGAAGAGTGCGTCGGCTCCTGATCGCCTCCATTCCATGGACTGTCACGCGTGGCTGCTCGTGTTTGCTTTTCAAACCCTGGATAATTGCGAGCGCACTAACAGAATCTGTGCGTGCTGGCCTTCGGCAACCAGCCGCTGAAACTTGGGGAAGGCCTAATGCAGCCACTCAAGGAGCATTTGTGATTTTTCTCTTTCACGGGTGATTCACTGAAGACTTGAAAGCATTTGTGAAATTCCTCAAAGGAGACACTTCTCCATCGTAGTCCTCATCCATTTGCTGTGTTTTGCCTGATCTTCTGCACAATAAGAGGTTCCATTGTGGTAGCATTTATTGACTTTCAAATAAGCAATAACATGCAGAAGTTCTAGGTTGATGCTGAAGGCCTCCCATGATCTCAAAGGACCTCCAATCACCACCTGTGCTGTGTGCATGGGGAGCTTGCTCTGGGGGAACCCCAGGTACCACTTAGAATTGGAGGCTTGGTTGAAGGGTACCCCAGAAGCAAGTGCTTACTGTTTGGTTTTTCAGTCAGAAAGAGAAAATTTCTGAGGTGCGGATGTTTATTATATTTGTGCCTTATTTTTAACTCTTTATATTATCAAGAAAGGAGAGTTTATATAAAAATAGAATGTTAATCCTTTAAAAATATGATTTTTTTATACTGCCATGGACTCTGGCAAGAAAGAACCTCCTCAGATCACAAACAGCACATCTGCATGCTATTTTCCTTGAGCTTAGAATGTCAGCGAAAATGGAAAACATTGGAATACAAGCTGTGCTGTCTCCAGAGTATAGATCTGGAGTCTTCAAAAAGAAACTATGAGACTTTCTTCCCCTCACACTCTGGAATGCTTGTTCTGAGTTGTCCCCAAGGCAACGTACCTGACTTGCTGCCTGCCATAGATGTGAGCCAACTCTAAAAGGTGACTCATTTGAAACTTGCAACGGCTGTTTCTTTAGTGCAAAGAAATGAGCCCATGAGCCCTTCTCAATTGGTCTGAGTCTCAATGATCAGGCCAAAATGGATTCATCTCACCAATATATAGTCACTGTAATACAAGTGCAACACACACACACACACACACACACCCTTGTTTTCATCAATGAAGCAAAACTGATCTCCTTTAGCTTTCTTTAGATTGGGCTTTTATTTTGGGAGCTAATCCTCACAACTATTCCAAGAACACACTTCTAAACCAGATGCAAATTTAAATTTATATTATGAACACAAAATGGAACTAAACCCCAAAGTTCATGTTTCCCCCTTGTATTTTGTCATTTCTCCTAAGAAGCAAATTTCTCCTTTTGAGGGGAGGGCATAATTGCTCGGAAAAAATTTTCTTCCAGGCCCATTATTTCTTTTTCTCTCTTCAAAGGTTTTTCTCTAGGTATAATGAAATCCTAAGTTGCTTAAGGTAGAGCCTTTTCTCATACCTTGATGGGCTTCCCAGTGTTTTATTGGGAAAATCAGAATCCAGGCCTATCCACCAGCATCAGGGAAGGTCATATTTGGTTTTGGGTTTTGGTTTTGCCCTATGAGCACAAATGTGATTCCAAATGTTATTTTCAGATCTGAGGCCTTCAGGTAAA
Organism: Echinops telfairi; assembly: GCF_000313985.2. Taxonomy (NCBI): domain Eukaryota; kingdom Metazoa; phylum Chordata; class Mammalia; order Afrosoricida; family Tenrecidae; genus Echinops; species Echinops telfairi. Next base: position 12,689,049 of record NW_022111324.1, read on the forward strand.
ACAGAATCTCCATATTTTATCCCATAAAGAAGTCATTTTATTTCCTTCCTTCCTTTAACTTAATGCACTCTATGGCTGTCTGCTTACTTTGATGCACAGGGGAGAAGCATGAGTCAGAATCAACTCAGTAACAACCAGTTTGGCTTTGGTTCCACTAAAGAGATGTGACATTAAGCACCATGCCTGATTCTGGACTGGATCTTGGGCCAGGGGAAAATAAGCTATAAAAGGCATTATTGAGACAATGAATAGATGTTGAGTATAAATGATGATTTGAAAATATTATATAAAACGTAAGTTTCATAATTTTGGTGCTAACTGTGCAATTTTGTTAGGAAATATACAGTAAAATATTTAAGGGTTGAGCTAGGTTCTCCAGAGAAGCAAAATCAGTGTGTTCTATATCTGTATTTGTTTATTGATTTCAAGAAGAATGGCTTACATAGTTGTAGATGTGAACATGTGCAGTCTGAGTTCCATGAATCAGGTGTTAAGCTGGAAACATCTGCTGACTTGTGTGTCTTTGGGGGCTGATCAATCGATGACCAGCAAGAAGACCTCAGACTCATATCAGCCTGCAGTGGCAAACGAATCCTAGGTCAGCAGGTCAGATGGCAGGCTTCAAATGGCTCCCAGAGCCAGCAGGTTACATGGCAGGCCACTTGCTCAAGTCCATAGAACCAAAGGGTGATGAGCGAGATGCTCATTCAGGCCAGCAAACTTTCCCACAGTATCTGCTTCTGTAAGAAGTAGGCCAGAATCTTGAGGAAAATCCCTTTCAATTGCATCAGGCCTGTGACCTGAGGGGGTAGCATTCCTTTTTAATCTTCTGGTAACAGATCAGCCTCTCACAGCAAATCCCACTGTAGGGCTGATTACACTCTATTCAGTCACATCATGGGAGATTCCTAGGCTTCAACTGCCAAACCACTAAGTATTATGGCTGAGGCAAATTGACATACAACCTATCACAGGGGTAAAGGAACGTAATGTCTGAAACTCATTCTCAAATGATTCAGGAAAAACACTATGTATACAATCACATGTCTATGTGATTACATATTATACGTATATATTGTTAGTGTCCTCACGTTGGCTCCAATTATGGGGACCCTGTGTACAACAGAAAGGGGGAAAAAAAGATGGCCCAGTCCTGTCCCATTCTCATACTTGCTGTGTCTGGGCCCATTGTTTCAGCCACCATGTCAGTCCATCTATTTTTCCCTGACCCTCTACTTTACCAAGCATGATGTCATCCTCTAGGGGCTGATCCATCCTGCTAACATGTATATGAGACCATCTTCATGTCTAAGGAACACATGGACTGGTCGCTTCTTCCAAGAATCAGTATGTTACCTATATCTAATGAGATCGCAAATGAGGCAAAATGTTAATAATGGATATAGTGAGAAGCATACAGAAAACAACAAATACTGTTCTCATGTGATGAAGTATAGAAAAGCAATGAAAACGTATCTTCACAACCTGGAAATGTTTTACTGATGCTGTGTATTATAATCTTGGTAGATCAAGGAAGCATAAAATACACTGTCATGATGTACATTTCCCCTCTAATATTTTAGAAATGCATGACTGAAAGTCAGAAATTTCTAAGGAGCGTAAGCACAGCAGCTCATTTAGGGTTATTTCCTTTGAATAATGCATGTGCTTTCCCAGATTTTCAGGCAAAGGTTTTTAGCAAATGTATTTCCCTGGGAGTTAAGGAGTGCCCATCTGGTTCGCTAACCCAATAAGGATATCATTAAAGTTAAAAGAAAGGATAAAAACTTACTGGCCTCCAACTGATATTTTAGTTCCATGTGCATATAAAGATGAGTTGTCTATCTCAATCATCACAGCACCCATGAGCCTTTGATTTTCTTTGGCAAACAAACCTTAAAAGAGCATCGTTAATGTCTATTTTTTGAACCCCTGACTTTAATCTTAACCAGTTGTAGGAAGAGACAATTCATTTGGGGATAGACTACTTGGAGAAGAGAGTTGAAATCTCTAGCATGTCACCAAATTCACTGATCTTAACAAATGCACTGTATAAAGAAGCAAGCATTGATTTGCATTCAGTAAGCCCAGAGTAAGTGATAATGAAGGTACTTCTGAAGGGTTGGGGGTTGTTTATATATGTTTGTTTTGTCAAAAAGAATGATTTATTTTTGTGAATGGGAACTAGTTTTAAGACGGACATCATAACTGTTTTGACATGATTTTTCTCACAGTACTGCCCTTTTCTTTTTAATGCTCCATGATATTTTTAATGGGATTGGTTTAAAACCACCCCAAAAAGAATGTTTCTACCTCTGTTTTGAAATGTTTTTCATCAAGTTTGAGTTTAGAAATTACACTGTGATAGCTTTGTTTTAAAATTCAAGCTCTTATATCAAAAATCAAGTATTTTTATCTAAAAGTAGACATTTAATCTTTTGTTTCTGCATATGGCTAACACTCAGCTGCTATCCCAAAGGATGGGGGCTCTCATCCACCCAGAGGCACCTCAGAAGAAAGCCCAGACCCTCTAGTTCTGAAAAATCAGCCGCTGGACGTTCTGTAGAGCACAGATCTGCTCATCCCCACTGACACGGAGGAATGGCCATGAGTTGGAGTCAATGGCCACCATTGGTGTGGTCGTTATTGTAGCTGTTGGTAGTTTCTATTGTTAGTTGCTACCTAGTTGACTTGTGTGCAGCATAGAACTGCTCCAGATGATTTCCAAGGCAGTGACATTTGGGAAAGCAGATCTCTATAGACCTGACTTCCAAGGCTCCTCTGCGTGGATTCAAACTGCTAGCCTATAAGCTAGTAATCAAGCACGTACGTAGCTGTCTGTGCCACCCAGGACTAGAGATATACAAAGGAACTTAAAAATGTTCTTGGAAAAATTTCATTATATTTCAACTTGATCTTTCCATAAACTTTTTGAAGCTTCTTCAAATGTATGTGTACACAAATATGTATCGATGTAAATATAAAGATAATAGGCATAATAGGAAATATTTATACGCATGATAGGAGTAATGAGAAAGAATAGACATGGTGGATGATAATGATGAAGCCATTCTTTTTTTTTTTTAATCATTTTATTAGGGGCTTATATAACTCTTAACACAATCCATACATCTATCCATTGTGTCAAGGACATTTGTACATTTGTTGCCCTCATCATTCTCAAAACATTTGCTCCCCACTTAAGCCCTTGCTATCAACTCCTCTTTCCCCCCCCCTCCTTCCCCACTCCCCCCTCCCTCATGAAACCTTGATAATTTATAAATTATTATTTGACATGTCTTACACTGTCCAATGTCTCCCTCTCTTCACCCACTTTTCTGTTGTCTGTCCCCCAGGGAGGAGGTTATATGTAGATCCATATAATCAGTTCCACCTTTCTACCCCACCTTCCCTACACCCTCTAGTATCGCCACTCTCACCACTGGTCCTCAAGGGATTATCTGTCCTGGATTCCCTGTGTTTCTGGTTCCTATCTGTACCAGTGTACATCCTCTGGTCTACCCAGATTTGTAAGGTAGAATTGGGACATGATAGTTGGGGGAGGAAGCATTTAAGAACTATAAGAAAGTTGTAGGTTTCATTGTTGCTACATTGCACCCTGACTGGCTCGTCTCCTCCCTGCAACCCTTCTGTAAGGGATGTCCCATTACATACAGATGGGCTTTGGGTCTCCACTCCGCACTCCCACTCATTCACAATGATATGTTTTTTTTGCTCTTTGATGCCTGATACCTCATCCCTTCGACACCTCATGGTTACACAGGCTGGTGTGCTTCTTCTATTAGGGCTTTGTTGCTTCTGAACTTGATGGCCGCTTGTTTACCTTCAAGCCTTTAAGACCCCAGACAATATATCTTTTGATAGCCGGGCACCATCAGCTTTATTCACCACCTTTGATTATGTACACATTTGTCTTCAGCAATCATGTCAGGAAGGTGAGCATCATGGAATGCCAGTTTAATAGAACAAAGTGTTCTTACATTGAGGAAGTACATGAGTGGAGGCCCAATGTCCATCTGTTGCCTTAATTCTAAACCTATAAATATATGCATGTAGATCTATTTCCCCATCATCATATATAAATATATTTACATATGTACATGCCTATATTTAGACCCCTATAAATGCTCTTTGCCTCCTAGTTCTTTCCTCTTCTTTCCTTTTACTTTCCTCTTGTCCCACTATCATGCTCAGCCTTCATTTGGGTTTCAGTAATTTCTCTCAGTTACATTGCCCTTGATCAATCCCTACCAGGCCTCTCACACCTTCCATGCCACTAATTTTGGATCACTTTTTATTCCCTTGTCCCTGGGTTGGTCAACACCACCTCCTTTCGCCCACCTCCCCCTTTCCCATGTCCCACCGGAACCATCAGTCCCATTGTTTTCTCCTCAAGACTGTTCATCCAGCCTATCTTATCTAAATAGACCTGCAGATATAATAATATGCACACAAAAAAAGACATAGCAAGACAAAGTGACAAAAGAAAACACAACAACAACAACAAAAACCAATGATCAAAAATAAATCAATAAATAAGTAAATAAAACTAAAATTTTAAAAAGGAAAGACCTGTAAATAGTTCAAGGTCTGTTTGTTGACCTCTAGGAGTGTCCTCCAGTCGAGTCCAATGGGGTGCCATGCCCTGGCCCCAAAGTCTATCCTTTGCACTCCCTTGGGACCTCCCTGCTCTGCTCCCCCTGCTGCTCTGTCACACGCCCTTAGTGTTTTGCCTCGGTGTGGTGGGGTCAAACTGGCCCAATCCTGACACTGAATCTCCAGTGTTGTCCCCTGTAGGGTCATGGGTCAGCAAGGAACGTAGATGAAGCCATTCTTCAGTGAGAGTGTACATGCAGACTTTCCAGAGGCCAATTATCAAATGCTTGGTTAGTTGCATTGGTTCAACAATCCACCCATAAAAATTTAGCTTTATCAAATAGTTCAATAATTGTGCAATTGTATATGTCCAATGATTATTCTAAAATGTAATTATCAATGTTTAAAGATAGCATTAATATCCATCAGAGATGACTGTTAAATAGAATATGGTACATACACTCAATAGAATACTATGTAGACATTTTAAAAATAACATTCAAAATTGAAATTCTTATGCTACATTAACTAGAGAAAAATAACCTGTGTGAATCATGTGTAACATAATTTCATTTTTGTTTTAAAAATGTATATAGAGGGGTATGTGTTGGCACATAAAAATTCTGGGTGACATATAGCAAAATGTTAACAGTCTGGTCACTTTTTATTTTGATTTCTGTGTCATTTTCTTATTCCTTATGATACTATATTTTTGTAAAATATTTTAAAGGCTTTAAACTAAGACAAGAAAAACAGAACATGGAAGGTTTTTAAATGGAGGTTGATGAGAAAGGAGCAAAAATATGAAACGCTTATGGAAACTGAATATACAGGGAAATATAAATAACATCAGAGAAATTATTAAACCTTAAAAATAGAAAAAGATCAGAGACATATAAATGTGGCAAAATTCTTTATTTCTCTTTATTATGATGATTTATGTAACCAGTTTGTAGAGTGTGTTAGCTCCTTTCCCTTTGCCCGGGCTGTTCAAATATTTGCTTTTTCCCCTAGCTGAATTACCTATTGTTACAGGACCTTGTGACGGGTCTCTGGACACTCACATTCCATCATTGCCTATGGCTCTCAATAGTATCTTTGTTTCAAGTGCTAAAGTGCCTTAGAACTCAGACTCCCCATCTGACTAATCATCCTTCTCCAAATTCCAGCTTTGTACCTGTTGGCACTGGTGCCCCTTACAGCTATGCTGGATACAGAAATAACAAAGATCTCATTTGCGTATTATCAGGGAGTTACCCCACAGCCTATTTTCTGGCCTTTGATCTTCCATTGATTTAAAAATCTAGTAATTCAGTTTTTGTTATTGTTAAAATAATTCCATAACATTTACATTTAAATAAATCGATGTGTTTGCCTCAGACCAACCCATTCATTTGTGTAACAAAATATGCAGAAGTTAAGAAACAAGATGATATTGAAATACTCTCCTTGGGGGTGGGGGCTGGGGTGGGAGGAGAGTATCCTTTTGGTTTTAAAGAATCCTGTCAGCCTTTGAATATTATGTGTTTGCTAGACTTGTTTGCGAGGCATGTGCGTGTGTGTGTGTGTGTGTGTGTGTGTGTGTGTGTGTGTACACGCACGCATGCGGGTGAGAGAGAAGCAACAAGAGAGTTTATAGTTAAAAGTGTAGGAAATGAACTTGAAGCACAAGAGATATTTTTAACTGATCTTCTACTGTCTAACTGTCTTCTTTAGATACCCATGTAATAATCTGTCACCACATTTGTTGTTTTTATAAACTCAATAAGGTAAGAAAAAAATGTATAGAAAAAGTAGGGTTCAGGAGAGCAGTACTATGAATAGTCTGGGTACTTTAGAGAATCCATAGAATCCACAAATCCACAGAAACTCATGTGTTAGAGATAGTTTTATATAAAAGTTAAGTGCACATCAAGAAAACATCCCAACCCAGTGCTGCCCTAGCCCACAAATCCAATATTAACCCATGTCTAACACCAATCCATAAAGTCCTCCCCCATCTCACAAAACACACACTATGACGCCGACTACAGGAGGAAAGCCAAATCAGTGAATGTGTAAGCATCTCAGCGTTGGCAGGGGTCTCCACACAGCTGCTCCAGCACCCAGGCCTGCATCAGAGTAGGTCCATGTGGCTTCTCCTTGGGGATGTCTGGCAGAAAGTGAGCCTTGTCAGCTGAACTAGGGAACTGGCTAAGGCAGCTGTACTCTGGTCCAACCATCACAGAGCAAGAGACCTGAGAACTTTCAAGCCATTTCTCTCTCTACCCTTCAATTAACCCCACATGTGTTTTTGCCCAGGTTGGCACAATAAACTAACTAACTCAAGTACCTTTAAGCCAGTGGTTCTCAACTTATGGGTCGCGACCCCTTTGGGGGTTGAACAAACCTTTCACAGGGGTCACCCAATTCATAACAGTATCAAAATTACAGTTATGAAGTAGCAATGAAATGATTTTCTGGTTGGCGGGTCACCACAACATGAGGAACTGTATTAAAGGGTCATGGCATTAGGAAGGTTGAGAACCACTCATTTAAGTAGTCTGAAAAAGTGAGTGTGCAGTAATTTGTAAGAAAGCATAAGAAGGCCCAGCGAGCTATGCCTGAAAACATTAATAGTAAACCATATGCCTGCATACTAAAATTAAATAGTCTGATTGGATATAGCAGGCAGGCAGGTTTCCCAGAGTAAAACCTAAAGTATGTCATATGAGTAGGCCCAGAATCTGGTGCAAACGGTTAATGAGCTCAACGACCAACTAAAAGACTGGAAGTTTGAGTTCACTCAGAATTACCTTAGAAGGAAAGCCTGATGATGTATTTCAGAAAAATCAGCCGCCGCCACCGAGTACTTTGTGGACTACAGTTGTACTCTGAGCATGGGGTTGCCCTAAATTGGAATCGACTCAACAAGTGGGGAAAATCAGTTTTATTTCTTGTAAAAATATAGTAAGGAGAACTAGCGTATTTCAAGTTGAACAATATTCCTTTTCAAAGGAGGCCTCGCAGCACTTACTGATGAAAAGCAAAACCGACAGCCTTCAATATTGATGGGGCCCCTCAACCCAAACCAAAAGTCCTGGTCGGACCAGTAAGCAACATCATGAACAACAGAGGAAAAATTGATGCTGTCAAGGATTTTGTTGTACTTGCATTCACAATCAACACTCGGGGAGCCAGGGGTCGAGAAAGCGAATGGCATTTAATATTGAGTGATTCTGCCACCCAAGATCTCGCTGAAGTGTCGAAGAACAAAGACGTCACTTTGCGGACTGAGGTACTCCTGGCCCAAGCCATGGCATTGTCAGTCACTTCATGTGCATGAAAATTCTGAACAATAAATAAGACCAATGAAGAATTGGTCATTTTGAATTATGAATACTGAATACTGGCAAAGAATACTGAATATATGAATAAATATGCCTTGAAGAAGTATAGCCAGAATTCTCCTTTAAAGTGAGGATGGTGAGACTTTGTGTCATGCTCATTGGGCATGCCATCAGGAGAAACCAGTCCCTGAAGAAGAAGGTCATGTTTGCTAACGTATAACCGAAAAACCAAACTCTGCCATCAAGTGGATGCCAACTCACAGTGACCTTAGAGGGTAGAATTGCCTCTTTGAGTTTCTGAGACTGTTTCTGAGACTCTTTACAGTGGGCATCTGGTGGTTTTGAACTGCTGACTTTGAAGATCACAGCCCAATGCATAACCTCTATGCCACCAGCATTCCTGGTAAAGTGTAGGGTCAGTGAAAAGAAGGAAGACACTCCGCAAGATGACAAAGTGGCTGTAGCAGTGGCATGTTAAGCTAAGCTGTCTAGAGAAAAATCATGGACACTCATATAGGAAAGCCTTTATATCAAGAATCATGGACACTCATATAAGAAAGCCTTTATATCAAGAA
>NW_022111324.1:12697669-12712014 GCF_000313985.2 Echinops telfairi
CATGGACACTCATATAAGAAAGCCTTTATATCAAGAACCATGGACACTCATATAAGAAAGCCTTTATGTCAGGAAAGCATCCCAGTCCAGTCCAACCCAAGTCCATGAGTCTGATGCTATCCAGAGTCTTCTTTAGACTCAAATAGCTACAGGTCGGTGACTCAGAAAGATGAAGCACAAGCAGGGAGTTCATAGGCTGATGGGTGCAGAGCTACTTGATTACAAGGTTGGTGGGAACATGGCAGGGTGCCGACAGCTTCAAGGTGAGATCCCTGGATCAGCAACCCACCTTGGGCTGCCCCCGGAAGCAGACATAGAGGGTGATGGAGCAGAGAGAGAGCTCCCCAATATCTCTCTTATTAAAAAGGCCATATCCCCAAGAAGGTATTATCAGGCTACCACCTGACTGACAGTTTAGACTCCACCCCTACACTTCCACATAAGTGCAAGTCAACTTAAAACCTAGCATGCCACAAGGAGACCCATCATAGCAACAATTCTGAGGCTGGTGCAGGAATGGGCAGTGTTTTGTTCTGTTGTGCGTAAAGGAAAGATGTGGGTCTCTACTCCCATAAAGATGCAGAGCCTCAGAAACTGCGCCGAGGGGGTCACTATGAGTTGAAATTGATTTGATGGCAGAAGGGTTTGTTTTGCTTTTGCCATGCTGTAGTTGTGAATTGGAACGGATAGGATCCCACCTAACAACAACAAAGCAATTTCCTTTTGATTGTCTCATTGGAGGTATTGTAGTCTAAAGTTAAGAATGAGTTTATCTTAATTATTGGGATAAATGGATCTCGTAAAATAAAACAAAACACTTCAATGCAGGGAATTATTTAATATGAGCCTGCTAGCTGTAGCCTTTGTTACTCATACCAAATTACCTTTTTCCTGATGGATCTGGGTAAGAGGGTCCTTATGGGTAAGAAGGTGGGGAAGATACTAATTGGATTTTATGATTCAGAGGTGAGTGGTTCACAGGCCTAACTATGATTGCCAGCCTGCTGGGTATAAACTGAACAATCTCAAAAACAGGAAGGGCAGATTTCACTGCCACCAAGAGAAAAGAGCAAGTAGTAGATGGAATTCTTTGGTTCTCAAGACCCTGTGCTTTGAACCTCCTTGAACCAGGAGATAGCTCTGACACCAGAAGAGAAGCAGCTAACAGACTTCCCGGCCCACAGATCAAATAAAGCTGAGTGCTTTGGGGCAGGAGGCTGGCTTGTGGAGTGGGCACCCAAGGACACTTAATTGGAGGAGGGTTTACTGGCCCATGGAGCTACAGTTGGGTGCCTTTGGGCTGAGGCTTATAGAAAGGCATGCCCTTTGGGCATTCATTAGCAATGTTACAAAAGAGCTTTGTAACAGCCCCAGCATGCCAGAGGCCACACCAGGAAGCTGAGACCCAAAGAGAGCCCTGCCTGTGGGCAGAGCAGAGATGAGATGGTCCTGACTGAGCAAATCTAATTCAGAGCATTTCTCACCTAAATTGTAATTTATTAACTTCCCTAATAAGCCCTATAATTATGACCATCATGTGTGAGTTCTGTGTGGCCTTTGAAATGAATTATATGTGGCTCATTGCAAGGAATCTAGCTGAGAAGCAGGAATTGGAAGGAAAATTGAAGTCAGAATAGTAAAAATGGATGGAGGGTGGAGGCATGTCTGACCTCTGCCTTGGGGCAATTGGCCTTGGGACCTGGAGAAGGTCAGAAGTGGCCCCCATGGCCATTTCCTCAATATTCAGAAAAGAAAACAAAATAGTACTTAAATAAGAGCTTAGAAAATATTTCAATTGTGTGAAACTAATTGAATCAGCCTTAAAATAGAAAAGGCTAATATTATTTAGGGATGCCTAATTGTATAACAAAATGGGACAGTAAAGATCAATCTTGTATAATGAAGAGGCATATTCTTCAGGATAAAATATCACTGACCAAATTTTAATGGAGGAAAATTTCTAATTGAGACATTTAAAATTGTACTCTGAGTCTCACAAATCAGTCTCACAGATTTTCTTATTTATGTCCCAGTGGATTTCAAAGAGAATTGGAGATGCTTCCAGGAATTGGGCTACAAGAGACCATTTTGATGCAAAGAGAAAAACAATACTTTTTAAAAGCATCAGCTTGTAAAATCCTCTGTAACTCCAATGATCTCAAGTAAGGAACTGAAAATTAATTTTTCTACTTAGATGAGTGGTCAAAATCGCCAGGGATGATTTTGCACCCTACGGGACATTTGGCAATGTCTAGAGCCTTTTTTGATTGTGAGACAAGGGCATCTAGTGGGTCAAAGTCAAGGATGCTGCTCAACAGCCTGCAATTTATAAGACAGTCCCACAACAAAGAATCATTTGGCCCAATATGTTAATACAGCCAGAGTTCATAAAATAAGCATGCAATATCTCCTTCCAGCAAAGCCTACAAAGATTGGAACCTATGACCTTCATTAACTGAGTCCAGCTCACTTAGGATTGACTGAAGAACTGGACACGATTCAGAGTGTACACCCTGACTGTATGCATCTATACTTACCATCATGCTTCAGCGCTATCTTTTTTTATACAGAACATATTCCCTGGCCTTTGATTTGCTGGTTTGCCTTAAGAAATATGACAATAACAAAAATGGTTTTTATATTTGGACTTGCATACTTGGGCAAGGGGTTCAGGGTCAAGGGCTGGGATCATTAACAACAACAACAAAAATTTGCCTTTACCAATACTTTTATGTGAACACATCTTTAATTATAGTAAAACATGCAAAAATGTTTGTAAATACAGATAACTTTTATGTATTTCAGGAGAAATGCAGGATCTATTCTCATAAACAGTTAGTCTCAGAAACTCACAGGGGCAATTCTACCCTATCCTATAAGGGTTGCTAAGAGTCTGTATTGACTCAATGGCAGAGTTTGGTTAGGTCATCCGTTGATGTTTTTTGCTCTCTGTCTTCTTAGCTATACTTTAAACTCTATAAAGACACTGCTCTTGAGTGGTTTTGTTAACTTATTTAACCTTTCTAACGTGGTTCAGAATTGGTAGTACATAAATATTTGTGAATGATGGAAAATTAATAGAAATGAGAGAAGAAAATGAATCAGTCATTGTGAATTCAGGCATAAGGGCTTTAGGGAACAGTGAATGAAAGTACAAAAGGATTAGCAAAGGGAACAGAACAGAAGAGACAGTAGACATACTGAGACAGGAGAAGCAGCTTCCAAAACCTATAGCCATTGATTTGGTCGGCAATATGAGTTCATCTGAAATTACTATAACCAATTCACCCATGTACTATACACAAGTCAGCAGTTCAAACACACTAGCTGCGCTAAAGGATAAAATGAGAAGGCTTTCTGCTTCCTTAAAGATGTACAGGTTTGGAAACCCAAAGGGGCAGTTCTACTTAGTCCTATAACATTACTATGAGTCAGAATTTACTTGATGGCAATAAATTTGGTTTTGGAAGCTCATTAAAAGGCCAGTGAAATAAATTAATAGAATTCCCTTCCACTCATGTCTGACTACTCAGATTGAGCCTTATTCCCACCTCTGTCAATGTAGTTTGCACTATGTAAAAAAGAACAAACTCCTTGTGTCTTAATTTGTTCCAAAATAGTAATGATAATATTATTGTGTTTTTGTTTTTTAAACAGGGTTGTTTTTATTTCTTCTTCCTTTCTTGCTCCATTCCTGGGTCAGAAGATGTTCTTCCTCTTTGACAAGACCACCTCCTCAGTGTTTTTCAGACCTTGTTTGATCAGTTATCAGTTATTTTGATGTTCTTGGATTTTCACCCTCTCTCACATTGGCATCTTCTGTTCTGCCTATGTATTCAATAATAAGTATATTAAAACAATCAACTTTCCTTTTCTCTACCTGGCTTTCTCATTCAATAAATTGTTTCCTCTCTTTCTCTTAGACACTGTGTTAGGGTTCTCTAGAGAAACAAAATCAGGACTCTTATGTTTTTATATATTTTTATATAGATAGATATATACAACATAAGAAATAAACAGCTAATTAGTCTATAGAGCAGTACAAATGGCTCAGTGTAGCTCACTTCCATGAGACAGCTAATACACTGACAGTCCTTCAAGTCTTGAGGGCTGCAGGATGCAAGTCAAGGAAGCAGGTAGCTGAGTCTTTTGTAGAGCAATTCAGGCAATCCAGCTACAGGCGGCAAACAGCAAGGTAAGTCACCAACAGCCAGATGACAGGGTCCGCTCCAACAGTCCCCAGCTCAAGCGATGTATACTCTAGTAGTGTGGTGAGGTAAGTCTTGAAGGAACCTCAAACTACAGCGACACAGTCCACGAGTTAGGTGTCCCACAGATAGTGTAGTCCGAAAATTGAGGCAGAGAACCAGCTAAAGCAGCCGCACACTGGTCCGATGATCAAAGAACAAGAGACAGGAAGGCAAGGCTTGCTAAGTCATTTATCTCTCTGCCCTTTAATTAATCCCACATGTGTTTATTGGCCAGGTTGGCACAATAAACTTACCTATCACAGACACTATTGATGTAGGAATGGGTTCCTTCTCTCTCTCTCTCTTTTCTTTCAGATTATTGCTGACATGTAAAATAAAACTGTGGCTGAAACTTTGCTGATGTCATTTATTAGTTCTAATATCTTTCCTAGGAACTCTTGAGGATTCTTTATACATAATCATGTCACTTATAACTAAGAGTTTTACTTCTTTTCTGATTGAAACACATTTTATTCTTTTTCTTGCCTAACTCTTCTGTATAGGACTTCCAGTACATAGCAGAAGTGAAGGTGGACATCCTTGACTTACTGGGGAATAGTAAATCAGGAACAGGATTTATATGATGTTCACTCTGGGTTTTCATAAATGCCCTTTATTTTGTTGAGAAATTTCCCGTTGGTGCTACTTTGCAGAGACAGGAAAAAATCTTTATCGTGAAAGAGTGTTGAATTTTATCAAATACTTTTCCTGCATCAATTTAGATGATTATGTGGGCTCCCTCCCCTTCTTTCTATTAATGTGGTTTGGTTTGGTTTTCTTATATTGAACCACCCTTACATTTCTGTGATGAATCCCTTTTGTTCATAACGTGTAATTGTTTTAACATGTTGTTGGATTTGCTTTGGTAGAATTTTGTTGAAGGTTTTACATGTATATTTATAAGGCATCCAGCTGTTTAGATTTCTTGTGGTGCCTGTGTTCGACCTTGCTATCAGAGAATTGCTGGCCTCTAAAACGGGCTGGGAGTATGCTGCCCTCTTCTAGTTTTCTTAAAAGTGTGAGAAGAGTTCTTGATCATTTCTCTTTAAATGTTTGGTAGCATTTACCAGTGAAACCATCTGGCTGTAGATTTTTCTTAGTTGGGATGTTTCTGATGACCATTTCAACCAGTTCCCTTGTTGTAGATCTGTTAAGGTTTTATTCCTTCTTGAGTCAATTTAATCAGTTTGCATATTTCTAAGAATGTGCCCATTTTACTTAGCATATCTAGCGGTCATATAATTGTTCCTATTATTTTCTTATAATCTTTTAATTTCTGCCAGATCAGGAGTAGCATTGTACATTCATTTCTGATTTTAATTAGCAACATCTCTGCTTTCTGTTTGTGGACAAATGGAATTAGGCCAAAGACGGACTGCTATTGAATAGATTCTGAGTCTTAGCAACACTGTGGCCCTAGCCTTGTAGGGGGTTCCCAGGCTGTAAATCTTCACTGGAGTGGAAAGCCTCGTGTTTCTCCCGTGGAATTAAAAGATCAGTTAAAAGATAATGAAATTTTCTATGAACTCTTTGAAGCACCCTCATATAAAACATTTTTCACTGACCCTCTAACAGCGGTTCTCAACCTGTGGGCTGCAACCCCTTGAGGGTTGAATGACCCTTTCAAGGGGTCGCCGGATTTACCACAGTAGCAAAATTACAGTTATGATGTAGCAACGAAAATAACTTTATGGTTGGGGATCACCACAACATGAAGCACGGTATTAAAGGGTCTCGGCATTAAGAAGGCTGAGAAGCACTGCCCTAACATGTATCTGTACATCTTCGAGGGTCAGTGGAAAGGAAGATGACCCTTATGAAATAGAATGGCACAGTGGCTGCAACAATTGGCTCAAACATGGAACTAATTGTAGGTGTTCCATTGCATTGTACAAAGCGCTACTCTCACTTGGAACGGACACCGTGGGACCTAAGAACAGCAATATATACCCTGTTTCCCCCAAAACAAGACAGTATCTTATATTAAGTTTTGCTCCCAAAGACGTGCTAGGTCTTATTTTCAGGGGATGTCTTATTTTTCCTTGAAGAAGAATACGGTACACATTTATTGTTTATTGTTTTATTAAACGAGACCTCGTACTTCCTGTCTGCTCCAGCTGCACGGCAGCTCCCACCTTTAAGGTCAGAGTCCAGAGTTACAGTAGCTTCAGGGGCCTTATTTTCAGGGAGGTCTTATTTTCAGGGGGATGCCTTATATTTCAGCAAGAGGCAAAACTCTACAGAGGGCTTATTTACGGGGATGTCTTACTTTCGGGGAAACAGGGTATATATCAAATATAGTTGCAGAGGGGAAAACACCTCCCCCAAACTTACTTTTGTTTTTGACCTTGAATGACTTTTTCTGGGGTTTTTTATTTCCCCATATACCTCAGATTAGTTAGTATCTAGTGTCCTCACCATTCAAATTGGAGGGAATCTCTAGCACTTCTTCTAGGGAAGGCCTGGTAGAAGCAACCACCCTCAACTTTTCTTATTGTCTTCATTTCACCTTCTCCTTTGAAAGACAGTTTAGCTGGGACAGGATTCTTGGATAACAGTTT
The DNA here is from genome assembly GCF_000313985.2 of Echinops telfairi. NCBI lineage: Eukaryota > Metazoa > Chordata > Mammalia > Afrosoricida > Tenrecidae > Echinops > Echinops telfairi. Next base: position 12,704,481 of record NW_022111324.1, read on the forward strand.
TTTGGTTATTTGCTTTTTCCATCCAGTACTTTCAATACCTCCCTCCACTGCCTGCTGGCATTCCTGGTTTCTGAGAAGACATGGACATCGCGTGCTGTGCAGGCTTTCTCCTGCTTTTCTCGGATGCATTTCTCTTGCTTTCAAGCACTCTACTTATTGTTGATTTTCAACAATTTGATCAGGATGTGTTTCAGCATAGATTTCTCTGATGTTATCCTTTGAAATTCATTGAACTTCATGTATATGCAAATTCACATCTTTACAAGATTTTGAAAATGTTTTTATTGGTTTTTTAGATACTCATTTTGCTCTTTTTTCTCACCCTTATGAGACTCTAATATTGCATACATTTTTTTCCGTTTAATGTTGTTTCACAGTGTTCTCACACTGTTCATTTTTATTTAGTTTTTTTCCCTTTAGATGGAATAATTTCAGATTGTCCTATTTTCAAATTTGTTCATTTTTCTTCTCTCAACTCAAATTAATTTTTGAACCCCTATAATTAATTGTTTATTTGGATGTCTATATCTCTTACGAATTTGCTTTGTTCAGAATTTGTGATTGGTTTCTTCTTCCTTATTATTTTAGTTACAAACAATTCAATCACAACCAAGTCATTTCTGTAGTGATGGCCTCTGGGCCTCAGCCATCGGTAAACACTAGCAGAATTAACTTTTGTTTAGTGACTTTCAATACCTTCTAAGTCTGTTGTTATTCTCCCTCTGTTTTTTTCATATTGTCTTCTTCATTTCCTTTAGTTCTTTTTCCAATTTTTCATTAATTTTTTAATCATATTTAAAACAGTAGTTTAAAAATCTGTTTAATCTTCCTCAAAGATGGCCCCTTTGGCTTATCTTATCCCTTTCATTGGGTTACCTTTGCCATTTTCTCTGTATGTCTTATGATGTTTTTTGTTGAAAATATGCCATTAGAACAATAAGTATGGTATTTCTAGAACTTATATTCTTCTTTTCCTCAAAGTTTTCTAGATATTTCCTCCTTTCCTTCCTTCCTTTTCTTCATCATGCCCCCCACCCTCTTAAGCTTGGTTGTTGTTTATGACGGTTATCTCAGTGCCCTTGTCAGACTATCTTTGCGAAAACAAACAGATGGGACGGGGAGGGAACTTTTGCAGTCTTTGTGGACAGACTCTATCCTAGCAATCCCACAGTAAGCTCACACTGAGCTTAGAGATTCACCTGAAGAAAAAGTTCAGAATTACCTAAGGTTTCTCTGGGAGTGTGTCTGGCCCTGGATATGCATGTGGGTGGATCTCTGAATTCAACAAAAATGCTGTTAGTGTTAGGGGCCATAGAATTGGTTCCAGCTCGTAGAGACCCTGCACGCAACAGAACGAAACATTGCCTGGTCCTGCGCCAGCCTCACAATTGTTCTTATGTTGGAGACCATTGTTGCAGCCACTGTGTCCATCCATCTTCTTGAGGGCCTTCCTCTGTTTTGCTGCCCCTCCACGTTAGCATGCCCTTCTCCAGAGACTGGTCTCTCCTGATAACATGTATCTAATACAAAATCTTGCTATCCTTGCCTCTAGTGCGCATTCTGGTCTTACTTCTTCCAAGAGAAAGCTACTTGTCCTTTTAGAAACCCCTGGTATTTTCAGTGCTCTCCAGCACCAGAATTCAAATGCATCTCTTCCTCAGTCTTCCTTACTCAGTGTCCAGCTGTCACATACATAGGAAACCATGGAAAATACCAAGGCTTAGGGCAGGCTCACCTTAGTCTTCAAAGTAACAGCCTTGTTTTTCCAACACTCTAAAGAAGTCGTGTGCAGCAGATTTGCATAATGCAATTCGTCTGTCTGATCTCTTGACTGCTGTTTCCGAGAGCATTGATTATGGATCTGAGCCAAACAAAACCTTTGACAACTTCAACCTTGTCTCCATCTACCCTGCGGTTACCCAGCGATCCAGTCCTGATGCCACACTCTGCTTCATATAATCCGGCTTCTCTAATGATGTGCTCAGCATACAGATTGAATAAGCACAGTGAGAAGATATAACCTTGACAAACTCCTTTCCTGATTTTCAACCACGCAGGTTTCCCTTGTTCTGTTTGCACAACTGCCTTTTGATCCGTGTACAAGTTCCGAATGAGCACAATGAAGTGTTCTGGAATTCCCATTCTTCTCAAGGTGATTCATAGTTTGTTATTCATAGTTTGTCATGCACAATTGAATGCCTTAGCACAGTCAATAAAGCACAAGTAAACATCTTTCGGGTATTCTCTGCTTTGAACCAGAGCCATCTGACATCAGCAATGATAGCCCTTGTCACACATCCTCTTCTGAATCTGGTCTGAACCTCTGGCACCTTCCTGTCAAGGTACGACTGCAACCATTGTTGGATGGTCTTCAGCAAAATTTTTCTTGCATGTAATAATAATGATATTGTTCTATAGTTTGAACATTATTTTGGGCCACCTTTCTTTGGAATGGGTACAATATGGATTCCTGTCAGTCAGACGGCCAACTAGTAACATACATGGCTGTTTTCAAATGTCCCCTTCCCCACAGAAATTCTTTATCTGGGGTTTTCACACTGGCATTGTTAGTAACCTTCACTGTTCCAAGCGACCGTAGGCTCCATTGTTCACCATACAGAGCCTCACACTGTGGCTGGCACTTTACCTTAGTAACTTTCAAGAGAAATGAAGCCGAGCAATGCATTACTTTTATCCTCTGAATAGTTACTCAACTGATTTGGACAGACAAGCATGATGCCCCATGATAAAGAAGTCTCGATTTACTCCAGAACCCGGGGCCAATCTTCCAAGCTGAAATGCGACTGCCTCTGGCAGTCTGCTGAGCAAGATTCAAGCCAGCATCATACAAAACTTCTCCAAGTCTTTCTACCAGTTCCCAGGTCTTCACTGTGCTGCCACAATCCCCTGCCTGTCCTGCTTTTTTCTTTCTTTCTTCTTCTTCTTTTTCCCCATTCTTTTCTTCATGGGATGAGAGGAGCATGGCATTTTCCACTCAGCAATCTCAGCTAGCTAGTACTAGACAAATGCCACGAGTAGGTGACTTTAATAAGCACAAGTTTATTTTCTCACAGTCCAAGCAGTTAGAACCAATTCAGGGTGCTGGCTCTAGGGTAAGCCTTTCTTTTTCTGTAGGTTTTGGAAGAAGGTCCTTGTCTCTTGTGACCCTCTGCTTCTGTGCAGTCTTCATGTGGCCTAGTATGTGGTTTGCGCCTTCCTCTGCCCTGCTCAGTTGTTTCACCCTTCATATCTCAAAAGAGATATACGCTCCACATATGCCTTATCAACTGCACAAAGACAACCCATTCTGAATTAGGATAGAATTTACAACACATACTTTTGGGGACAAAACTTAATCTATAACACCTGTCATTTAACTTTTTATTTCAGTGTCTTTATGGGGTGTAATTTTGGTGTGCGTGTATTTTGCTTTTTTTTTTTTTGCCATTCTCTGATAGTTTCCTTGAACTTCAAACTTATTGACACTTCTGATTACAGGGACCCAGAAGTACAGAATTTAAAAGTTTCTGTCTGAGTTCAGCCCCTAGTGCTGCCACTTAATAACTGGGTAATTTTGTGCAAAGGTTCTCTAAGCCTCTCTTAGCATTTGTTACATGGGACTTGATCATTTTTCCCTCATAAAGATGAAATGAGTTGTCACATGTGCAATAGGTAGAACAGTACCAGGTACAAAGTAGCTCCTTGAAATAGGCTGGCTGTATTTGATATTGTTATTACCATTTATACTACCAGGGACTTGAAAGCTTTGTCAAATTGTCCTGATTCCAGATCCACCAGGTGCTTTGACTCCCAAGAACTTACCATTGAGTAATGCCCTGAAGGACATCAATGGGCAGCCTATTGCTGAGCCTCCTTCATGATGAGTTCATGGCACTCGTCTCTGTTACAGCCTTCCCTGAGCACCGCTGATATGCTGACGTGCATCCCTACTGCACCATTCCCTGCAGGGACTGCTGATTCCCATTCTCAGTAGTGTGTGTGTGTGTTTTATTCAGATGAAAGCTCTATAGCAGCCTAGCAGATTAAAGAAGAAAGTGAAGGAGATTTGATGAATAAAGCGTTGACTACATGGTGTTTTGATAAGACTAGATGCCGCGTACAGTTGCAACTTAAAGATTTTTAAAAGAATTGAAATAAAAATGTCCTTTTTATTTAATATTAAAACTGCTAAACATATGTGATCCATTCTTCTTTCCCAGTTGTAAAAAATTAACTGTCAGTCTCTTTCAGGATCCATGTTCAATATAGAACACTCTTTCAAAATGGGCAAGAGGACCCTGACTAGCCTCTAGCTCAGGCTTTTTCAAATTGGTCCCTGACTTAGATCAGGCTTCCTGCATCTTCTGAATTAGAACAGGTGGCGATGAAGCAGAGTAACATACATTTTTAACAAGTTGCCAGAATGATTCGGATGACCTCTCGCGATTTGAACTTACTGCCCTGGGTACGAGGAGAGGGCGCCCAGCATTAAGTTGCATCAACTCGCAGTGTTGTTGGTACCTCCCTTCGCCTACCACCAATGAAGAGGCTAAACGCACCGCCTTTGATTTTCCTGAGGCAGATACAGATGGTAAAAATCATGCCAAACACTGGGTTTTCTGCAGCCAGAGATTCCACTTTCTAATCACACCCTCCCAAGTTCCTGTCAGCTGTGAGCATTAGCGAATTAATTAAGTTGTCCATATTGCAGGAGCCGGTGCGTGGATCCTGTTCCCAGCTCCGACACGCATTGTGGGGGGCATTTGCCTTCTTCCTTCAGAAAGACTGTTGGAGGTCTCAAGACTAGAGAGATGGTGTAGAGAGATCTAAGACATTTATGTCTTCAGGGTACATGATCTGAGCAGCCACGGGCCACGGGGTATGCCCAGAGAGTGCATGGCCCGCTCACTCCTTTCTCTGTCTTTGCTTGTTCAGGAAAGTTATTACCATTTCTCTTTGTACCTTTGTGCTAAGGAGCTCTGGAAACCTCCAGGGAGTTTCCCAGATAAACTGAAGTGAATAATTGGTATTTCATTTTTGGTTCTAATTCGAGAATGAAAGTAGATCTGAACTTGCACATGTAAGTAGTAGAAAGTATATCTGTACAGTTAGAAAGGTGGGCTTTGCAATATATATATGTTTAATTTTAGAATTATCTTCCAACTTGTTAAAATATATATTCACCTTTGCTCTTATTGGTGAACTTCATTCTCATTCAGGTGCAGCCCCTATCTCATTGACATTTGTTTTTCCAAATGGAAAATAAAGTTGTATTGCTTTTGAAGGAGCGCCGAGGGCAGCCTCTGGTTGTGAAATACTTGGTCATATCTTGGTATGTGAAGCTTTTCCTTTTCAATGAATAGAAGATGTTTCCACTTTGAGGTTACTTTGCAGTCTATAAGTACATTTCTTTCCTGGCTTCTGAGAGTTTTGGGTACTTGTGTTTGCTACCTTTCGGGACATTGACAAGGTGAATATGCTTTTCTTAACAATGTTTGCCCAAACTGTTGTTATCTGTTTCTATGTTCTCACCAGTTTGTTTCGAGAACCTTGGATTTAGCTCATACTGCTTTGACTAACTCATCTCTGTCAATCACCCTTGCTGTGGTATAAGCAATGGGCAGGTAGTCCTCTGGTCAGGAATCCTGCTTCATTGGCAGGACATTGGCTTCATCAATATAGTGTTGTTAAAAATAGACTTTTGCCAATTCTCTGTTTAAGGGTCAAGGCACCAGAGGGGAACACTTGGTATTTAGCCACATTTAGCAGCAACAGCTTCTTGAATCGCTCCCCGCCCGTGGACGCCCGTGTCTGATCGGTGAGGGAAGCCTAGAGCCAACCTTCTTCCCTATCTCATTTGTTTGCCCTCTCTGTTGGGGTTGATGTCACCTGTTATTGCTCTCACTTCACACCACCTCAGATCAACCAGACTTGGTTAAGCAACTGCTCGGTGCAAAGAAGACAAAGTAGACTGTCATGATTGTTGTCCTTAACTACCTAACAGAAAATTACAATAAAGGATGATGAAAAAGTGTTCATGGGTGGATAGCTTAAAAGGGAGGAAGATGTGGCAACCTGGGGGACAGGTGGGGAAGACACCCCAATGCAATGACATCTGAGTCATGGAGGCCAGGGGGATGTGGCCACACAGCAGGCAGGTGATCAGGTCACTAAGGATGCTTATTATACCTCGCCCTCCTGAGAAGCTACGAATGGTTAGAGTAAGGTTTCAGATTGCTTAGTCTACCAGCAGTGTGAAGATGAAGGTCAAGGGAGCTAGTCAGAATATTCTTTCAATAAGCCAAAGAGAGGTGGTGAGGGCCTGAATCAAGGAGTAGATGATACTGCAAATGAAAAGTATGCCCTCCACAGTTCTTTGAGATATAGTCATCCTGAGAATGTATTATGTGACCAGAATTTAGGTGGACATCTTCCCTTGTTGTAGAATTGTGGACAAATAGCGTTTCTCATGGAGAAGCACCACTTTGTCCCCATTGCTGGTCCCAACTCCTTTTTGTTCAGGCCTCAAAGATCCTTCCCAATTTCCACCCACAACTAACCTGTAGTCATTACCAGCAGGGTTTACACTGGCCACTGAGTGTTTCCTCATTGCTGGCACTGCAGAGTATTGAGCACTCCCTTGCAAACCTTATAATCTGGGCAAGACAAACTGGATGATAAATTGTGTCAACCGCTTTCCATTGATTTCCTCCTCTTCCTCCTCCTCCTCCTTCTTCTTCCTTTTTCCTGTAGGGTTTCTTCCCATTAAGTCATTGCATTGAAAGTTTCTATTAAAAAATAATAATAAAATAGAAAGAAAGAAACTGCTGTAGAAGTTGTGTCCTATCACAATCTTACACTGTGTCTTACCAGTAATCTACAATGCACCTTGTCAGGAATCTGCAATCATTTTTTCTTTCTAATAAGACCTGGTTTCTTTGTTCTTTTTATGATATATATATGTTTTAATACATTTGAGTGGCCCCTGACTGAATGATTTAAAATGGTGGGTATTTGTTTTTGTTTTGTTTGGTTTTTGAAATCTGCAAAATGTATTTTGTCTAGAGTTTACCCAAAAAAAGCCCTAGCAATAAACTTAGTTTAATGTGGTCAGTTTTATCACCGATCAGGCCTGCCCAAGGCAAGGGGCACAGTCAGTAATTTGGAAAACCTTTGAAGCCACATGCACATGTATACATTAACCTCTGAAAACTAACCATAATTTCAATTAACATAAAACAATCTAAAGACATGCTGATTAGACACCGTGTGGCTTGAACAAAGCATTCTGGGCCGGGGGTTAAGAAAAAGTGAACCTGGACCACGCCTATTCCCAACAAACAGGGCTTTCTTTAATCATTTAGAGCACATTTTCTGTTGCTCAGCCTTCCTTCTCCCTCCCAACCCTCCCCCCAGCCCCTAGCACAACGTTCTTAGAGACCCAAAACAACAAAATTCCGAAAGCTTTTGCTAATTGAAAACGCGAGGAACTGAAACTGTTATAGATTATGTCAGTACAACCCCACATGGGGGC
>NW_022111324.1:12712114-12719158 GCF_000313985.2 Echinops telfairi
TAGAACTCCAGATCTCTTTCCAAGTGTCTGATTGACACCACATTCCAAGAAACTGATGCAGGCCGAGCCCTTGTCATTCTCTGGTGTGTCATGTGGGACACACGTAAAGCAGTTGGTTCTCCTCAGGACAAAGCAGGGAGAATTTCACTCAAGCCAGTGTGGCTTTTTATGAGATGTGGTTTTGTGTTTCAGGGGAGAGGAGTGCTGTGTGAATCATGGGAGCAACCGACTGAAATATCCTCAACCCTCTAACAAAAAGCAGACACCCCCCCCCCCACATACACACACACTTGCTGTTCTTCCAAGTTTTTTATTTCACATGCGAGCGTGAGATACAAAATATTTTGCAAAATTGTAAGGGAGCCACAGTAGTCCTAGCTGTTTGGGGTTTCCCAGAGAGAATCGTGTTCAGGATGTTCCTATTTTGCCAAATGGTTTATTATGTGGACTGAACTGCCCAACAAAACAGACAACACCATCTCCATTTTATTACACATGTTATTTACTGGGGTTTCCCTGAAGAAAGCTTAAGAATTCTTTCCGCATGAGTCACTGACCAAGTGATTGTTGGGGGTTGTTTTGGTTGTTTGCTTTAAATATAAACTTCCCTTCAGCTGGTCAATTTGGAGCACAGTCTTCTCATCTTCTGTTCGCTTTGAGACTGCTTGCTTCGCCTTCATCTGTAAATGATCACGTCCATGGCCAAATCTAGCGGCTTGAACGTAGCCAATTTCTTTCCACTTAACGCTCAAGTTTAAGAAATCAGCAGGCTGGCCCGTCAAGATTCAGAGAACTCTATCCTCTGACTGTGACCTACATAATTATATTTTTATTGCTTTGGCAAAATGCCTCCTCTCGGTTTAATTTCTACTAGAGTTAATGGGATGGAGAATTGCGTCCCTTTTTGCCAACAATCAATGGCGGTCCTGCTATGCCTAGGTCACACACCCCTTTTACCTAGCCCTTGCCTTCTATTCTTTTCTCCTAATTGAACAAGAAGTAATAATTGTCTTTGTTAGAGGTTGAACTGTCTCTCGTTAAATACTAACACCTTAAAAACTACACATCAATATGCATGCTAATAAAAGTTAACTTTTTCTCTGTGAAAATCGCTCTATAATTACAAGCATCCATTCTACAGGAGAAATGTTATTTTAGAGAATATTTCTGAACCCCTTCCCACCCACTTTCCCAGTGGCTATAAGAAGCCTGCTGTTGCCAACTGAGTGGTTGAGAGTCCTTGCTAATTACCTCCTTCCACAGCTTTTGATTTTGAGCCCAACTGATGGCGCCAGAGGCTGAACCACAGTCAGATCTACAGGCCCCCGATTTGCCAAATGGAATCTATGTAGTTTGTTTCTTTCTCACAACATTTTTATGACGAGACTAAGGTCAAACTGGAAATAGACCAGCAATTACTTCAAAGTATTCATGGATGATGGTTTAAGTTCTGAGAAAAATAGTTATCAGAGTTCTATATTCTGTGGCCCACATGTGTACATGTGCCTACACACCCACAACAGGGTACATGGGACTGTATCACAAAGCTTATTTTTCTAAAGAAGTTGCCATTCTTTCCATTATATTCCACAGTCTAACTCCATGTGGGATTTATACCACTTATACCAAAGACTTTCAGAAAACGTTTTCGATAGTGTTTTCCACATTTTATAACGAGAACAAATTTATCCCATTGTTTGTTGATAACTAATGTGTAGGATCTCATGTCCAAGCCTGATGTGCCAAGAATTTTTGCTGAATTGGCTTCCTTTCAAAACACAGCTAAGAAAAGAAAACATAATTATATTCATAGGGAGAATAAGAGTGCCCTTTCCAAACTATTCAAAGGCCTAAGACCCTAACAGTTATTTCTCTCTCCATTTCATAGAAAGGAATCAAATAGAAAGCTTTAGTTTCATCGCATTTAAAAATGTTTGTTTCTCAAAAAATATTTTCCCAGCTGTGTCTTGATTTCTTAGTTGAGTTTCCTTCAGAAAGGGAAATTGATTATGTTAGAGAAAATAACATTGGCAGGCAAAACAGCGCCCAGACAATTGTGAATCAAGGGCTTCGTAGGCGAACTAACTGCTGTCCCTTTTCTCCTTATTCATCTAGTTCCAAAAGCATGTGAGGTGGGATGGTAACATGATCAACATTTCCAAATCGATAGGGCACAGTAAATGGCAAGTTAACGCTCAGTTTTCTTTAGTGATGAAATTATATATAATTATGAAGTACAGATCATTTAAAGCACACACGTGTACACACACATGCATACACAGGCTTTTAGCCATAAGAATTCTTTCTCAAGCTTACCACACTTTTAAGTGTAACTGCACCCACTTAATTCATGTGTTCTTTGCACAGCTATTTGGTTAGACCCTTCCATGTGTTAGGATTTGTGTTCAGTGCTGGGTATGCATCAAGAAATAGGCCTTGTTCTCAAAAAGTTCCCATTAATAGGAAGGCGGAGAAGAAAGTCATTTCTTTAATCACTTGATATGATAAGGGAGTTCTCTGAGTGGCAAAATGGCTATTAACCTAAGAATGGAGCTTTGAACCTTCCCAGCAGCAACACAGAAGAAGGCCCAGCAATTTGCCTGTAAAGATTACAGCCAAGAAAACCCTGTAGAGCCTTTGACACGGGGTCACCATGGATCAAACTTGACTCAATGACAATGGGTTTGGATTTGGTGTCTGGTATAATAAGTGTTATAATAATAGGCATATGAGGGAATAGAAATCACAGTAGCCTGATGGTTTTCCTGACAAGGAAGGAAAGGTATGGATCAGAAAATGCTTGGAAGAGGTAGTAACTTTGAAGGCATTAATAAGAAGCTAGGAGAAGGGCAAAGGATGAAAATTGAATCTAGGTCAATGAAAAGTCTATGTAAATATTGAGAGATAAGAGAATATACTGGGGGGGGGGGTGTAAAGGTGGGTCTGATTGTGTGACATGTATGTCAAGATGTGCAGGGTGGAGATGAGGTAGTAGACAGATGAAAAGTATTTATGGATCTCTTATGCCATGGACAGGAGTTTATTTGAGAAGGCTTCAAACATTTTGTGGAAAAATTGAATTTTTCCTATGAACGTTTTTGTAGAAGTACTATGTGCTCTAGTAGTACTATGTACTATGTATATACAAGGAGGTACCCCTAAAAAAAAAGATTTCCCCCCCAAAGCTATGTATTTACATTAACCTTCAAAGTACTCTCCATTTCACTTACTTACATTTGTCAAATCTGTGATTCCAGTCGTGGAACATTTTTCAAACTCATCTGTTTGAATGGCTGACAGCACCTCCCTTGGTTTTTTCTTCACGTCTGCTATGTCATCAAATCGCTGTCCTTTCATGTCCCTCTTCATTCTCAAAAACAAAACAAAGTGGCACGGAATGAGGTCAGGTAAGTAAGTTGCTCGGGGCAAGAGAAGCATCCCATTTTTTGCCCAAAAACTGGAACACTGAGATGGCTGAGTGAGTAGGTACATTGTTGTGTTGACAAAACCAGTCCCCCATCTGCCACAAATCAGACCTTCTTTGTCACACATACAATCTTTCCAGAACCTCGAAATAGAAAGCTTGGTTAACAGTCTGACCTGGTGGAACAAACTCCAAATGCCCTACGAGTCAACAGTTTCATCCGTTTGGGAAGTTGACAGACATCCAGAATGAGGTTTGTCATCAATTGACATTTTACCTTTCTTGAAACGAGAAAACCACTTGTTCACTTGAGTTTTCCCCATAGCGCTGTCCTTGTAAGCTGTGTTCAATGTCACAACAGCTTCTGCGGCTTTTCTCCTGTAAGATACAAAATTTCACAGTCACACACTTTCTCTTAAATCAGCCATCACAAAATATGAGGTTCAAGTGAAACTGCTTTTGCAAAAAAATTCACTGTGACCAGGAAGAACCTTCCCAGGTGACCACTGGGTACACTAACTGGGTGCACTAACACTGGGTGCACAAGTTGCTCAATGCTCACCTAGTGGGGGGAAATGCATACTATGAATTTTTTTACATTTTTGGGGGGGTACCCCTTGTAGTACGCTAGAAGTACTATGAAGACACTGAAGATTTTACACATAGGGTCATCTTTGTATTTTTTGTAAGCATGTTTATGTTACAAGTGAGCAAATGTATTTACATGTAAGACTAAGAGCTATTCCCCAAGCTATAGCAATGGGGAATGTTGAAATGGATTCCCATCTTTTCAAAGAATGACAGAGAAGACCCCAACTGACTCTCCTAAATTATAGTTAAAATGATACATAAAATATTTGAAATATCTTTTTAACAAAATTGCTATGTGTAACTAATGGAAAGACTCCACAGAGGCCAGAAATGCAGTAGGAGCAGGAATCCTGGGTGGCAAATGAGTGCAGGACCTGGCTTTCATCTCAATAGTTTCCTCCAAACTGGAGAGCTTGAGCCGCCATCATGGTGGCCAAAGAAGGCCTGGAAAACAGGTGATAAAGCTTAGCATACTCCCAGAACTAACGCGGGGCCTTATGAAATTCGGTACTGTTAGTGCAAGAGTATCCTAGAAATAAGCCCAGTGTTTAGAAGGGTACAGAAGGAAATACCTAGTACTATAGTACTAAACAAAAAGGGATAGAGTATATCTGTCTTTAGAATACACATCTACCATGGTGCCTTCATTTGAATGGATTTATACTACATGTGTATAATGAAAAACCTCAAGTACAGATATTTTTTGGCCCTGGATTAGTAATACCTCAGAGAAAATTAGCAGAAGCAAACATAAATCCTTTCTTGAAAAATACAAGTTCAAACCAGACCTTAAGTAATTCCTTCATACAGAGTTCCAAGGAAAACTGAACAGCTCACAAGAAGCCCAAGGAAATAGGGCCACTGCTGAGAGCCAGGAGAAAGAGCTGGTGGCGGAATCTTAAGATAAGGTATTGGAATGATCAAGTGAAGAAATGAAATAAAAATACCTAATATATTCAAGAAATATAAGAAAAGCTTGTAACTTGGAGCAAGAAATATCAAACTGATTTAGGGGCTAGGGAGTAACTTCTAGAAATGAAATACTATTATTGCATTAAAAAAATCTCAATGGAACCAATTCAATGTAGCTGGATAAAGAATTGGTAAATTGGAAAATCTATAGTCAGATGAATAAATGTCCAGAATAAAGCTCAAAACAAAAATAATTGATATTGTAGCTTGAGAAGACCTAACATAAAAGGGTAAGTCAAAAAGCAGTGCTTCAAAATCAGAAAGACCTTCATTAAACAAAAATATGAAGATGTGATGTGATTGTTCCTTGGCATAGCTCCCAGTTAGGTCTACTACACCTTTGAAGGCAGTATTTCCATCTCTCTAGTTCTTCCCCAAAGAATTCTATGCTCTTCTATCGACACCACTTCAAAAGAATGATTCTGGCATCTTTGAGGTCTTAACATAGTCCCTTTTCAATGTTCTTTGAGGGTTTGGGACCACAGAGCAGTCTGAAGGGTCATTATCAGGACTGTAGAGTAGATGGGGTAAAGTTTCCAGGGGAAATTCTTCTATATCAGCCCTGGCTACTCTTGAAGAAGCAGCAGGTGCATTGTTGGGATGGGGGGTAGGGGTGGGAAGGATTATTTCTTACAACTTCACTAACCTTTTTCTCACTAATGCAGTTTCAAGTTTTCTTAAAACTTCTTCATAATAAGCCTCTGTGATCATCCTGTGTCCATCAAGAAAATCTATCAAGATTACCCTTTGGGGATCCCAAAATAACAGTAGCTGTAACCTTCTGTGCTGACCTCCCTGCTTTGAAATTAGCCAGCCCTTGAAAGCCAGTTTTGACTGGATTTTTTATTAAGACACCCTAATGAGACCAAGACAAGTGACTTACTGAGAAAACTTGTCTGTAGCCACCTATTGATCTCAGAAATCTGTTTAAACACGTTTTCTTTTAAAAATGTCTTGAAACAAACTCTTGCTTGGATAAAGTGGAACATGAGTAGCAATGCTTTTTTATACAAAAGAAGATAATAGAATGAAGAAATGCATTATTCAAAGAAGCCATAGCAGAATGCTCATAGCAACACTATTAATAATAGTGAAATTTTATGATTAGCCAAATCGATCATCAGTGGAAGGGTAAATGATTAAAGTGGAATCCAGTCATATTTTGGAGCATCCAAAGCAAGTGAACTACAGTGGCATGGGTTAGCAAAGTAAATGGGAAAAAAGATTATAGATCATTTATTCATTTTTTGATCTCTTGACTGCTGCTTCCATAAGCATTGATTGTGGATCCAAGCAAGACAAAATCCTTGACAACATCAACCTTTTCTCCATTTATCATGATGTTATGTACTGCTCCAGTTGTGAGGATTTTGGTCTTCTTCACATTGAGCTGGACTTTCAATAAGGAAGACCAAAGAAGAATTGATTCATTTGAACTGTGGTGCTGGAGAAGAATATTGAAAGTACCATGGACTGCTAAAAGGACTAACAAACCTGTATTGGAAGAAGTAATGCCAGAGTGCTCCTTAGAGGCAAGGATGGCAAAACTTCATCTTACATATTTTGGACATAGGAAGGGGTACCCCCCCCAAAAAAAACCCCAGAAAAAAGCTCAACTGGGCGGAGCTTTCATAGTATGCATTTTCCTGATGCTATGGGCAAGCATTTAGCAACTTGTTCTGAGTTAGTGCACCTAGTGGCATCACCTGGGAAGGTTCACTCTGGTCACTGGTCACAGTAAATTTTTTTTAAATTATTTTATTGGGGACTCGTACAATTCTCATCACAATCAATACATACATCCATTGTGTCAAGCACATATGTACATTTGCTGCCCTCATCATTCTCAAAACATTTGCCTTCTACTTTAGCTCCTAATATCAGTTGCTCATTGAACCTTCCATGATTCACAAATTATTATAGTTTTGTCCTAAGTTACACTGTCCAACATCTCCCCCCGCCCTCTTCTCTGCTGTCCATCCCCCGGGGAGGAGGCAATACTTAGATTCTTGTCATCCCCCTTTCCACCCCACATTCCCTTCACCCTCCAGGCCTCG
>NW_022111324.1:12719258-12721136 GCF_000313985.2 Echinops telfairi
TCTGCTGTCCATCCCCCAGGGAGGAGGCTATACTTAGATTCTTGTAATTGGTTCCCCCTTTCTACCCACCTTCCCTTCACCCTCCAGGCCTCGCCCCTCTCGCCACTGGTCCTGAAGGAGTCATCTGCCCTGGATTCCATGTGTTTCCAGTTGCTATCTGTACCAATGTACATCCTCTGGTCTAGCCAGATTTGTACGGTAGAATTGGGATCATGATAGTGGGGCAGAGGAAGCATTTAAGAACTAGAGGAAAGTTATATGTTTCATCGTTGCTACCCTGCACCTGATTGGCTCATCTCCTCCCCACAACCCTTCAGTAAGGGGTGTGTCCAATTGCCTACAAATGGGCTTTGAGTCTCCACTCTGCATTTACCCACCTTTACAATGATATGATTTTTTTGTTCTTTGATGCTTGATACCTAACCCCTTCGACAACTCGTGGTCACACATGCTGTTGTGCTTCTTCCATGTGGGGTTTGTTGCTTCTGAGCTATTTGGCCACTTGTTTCTCTTAAAGCCTTTAAGACCCCAGAAACTATATCTTTTGATAGCCGGGCACCATTTTTTTATAAAAGCAGTTTTGCTCAAACCTCTTTTTTTTTTTTGATGGCTGATTTAAGAGAACAGCATATAGCTGTGAAATTTTGTTTCCTGCTCAGGAAAAATGCTGCAGAAACTGTTGTATGTTGAACACAGCTTACAAGGACAGCGCTATGGGGAAAACGCAAGTGTGTGAGTGGTTCTCTCATTTCTAAAAGGGTGAAATGCCAATTGATGACAAACACGGTTCTGGATGTGTGTTAACTTCCCAAATGGAGGAAAATGTCAACAAAATTTGAGCACTTATTCTCGAAGACAGATGATGGACCATTGAAGAGATGGGGAAGTAATCTGGACCATCTTGGAGCTCAGTTCAATGAATTTTAATGGAATATTTAGGAATAAGAAGGGTCGCTGCAAAATTTGTGTCCTGGGTTCTGACTGACCAGTAAAGAGAGCGCTGATGGAAACAGGTCATACTGTGAAAAGAACAGCTCCAAAACAAGGCAGACTCTTTTCAAGGGTGATTACTGGTGACAAGACATGTTATGACCCAGAAAGCAAGCATCAATCTAGCGCAGCGGTTCTCAATCTGTGGGTCGCAACCCCTGTGGGGTTGAATGACCCTTTCATAGGGGTCACCCAATTCATAACAGTAGCAAAATTATATTTATGAAGTAGCAACGAAAATAATTTTATGGTTGGGGGTCACCACACCATGAGGAACTGTGTGTCTCAGCATTAGGAAGGTTGAGAACCACTGATCTAGCCAGTGGAAGACACCATCATCACCTCACCCCAAGAAAGCTTGTCAAGTGGGATCAAAGATCAACATGATGCTCATTTGTTTTTTGATGTGAGGGGGATAGTGCATTTGGATTTCATTCCACCAGGTCAGACTATTAATCAAGCTTTCTATTTAGAGGTTCTGAAAAGATTGCATAACAGCATGCCACAAAAAAAGACCTGATTTGTGGCAGATGGGGGGCTGGTTTTGCTACCAAAGCAGCGCACCTGCTTACACAGCCATCTCAGTGGACCAGTTTTTGGTAAAAAACACCATGCCTCTCTTGCCCCAGCCACCTTATTCACCTGACCTCGCTCTGTGTGACTTCTTTTTGTTTTTGTGAATGCAAAGAGACATAAAAGGAAAGCAATTTGATGGCATAGACGAGGTGAAGACAAAACTGAGGGATGTACTGTCAGCCATCCAAACAGATGAGTTTGAAAAATGTTTCCAAGAATGAAATTGCAGATTTAACAAATGTATCAAGTGTAATGGAGAGTACTGTATATACTTGAGTATAAGCTGACCCAAATATCAGCCGAGGAACCTAA
>NW_022111324.1:12721907-12723267 GCF_000313985.2 Echinops telfairi
TTCCCTGCTTCAGCTTGCAAGGCTGACTTCCTGCAAGACATCGCTGAGGAGAAGCCACATGGACCTACCCTGATGCAGCCCTGGGTGCTGGAACAGCCGTGTGGAGATCCCTGCCAGCGCTGAGATGCTTACTCGTTCACTAACTTGGCTTTCCTCCTTCAGCTGGCATCACTGCATCTGTTTTGTGAGATGGAGGAGAACTCTGTGGATTGGTGTCGGACATATGGGTTAATGGGTTAATGTTGGACTTGTGGGCTTGGGCAGCACTGGGTTGGGATGTTTTCTTGATGCACACTTAACTTTTATATGAAACTCTCTCTTATACATGAGTTTCTGTGGATTTGTTTCTCTAAAGTACCCAGACTAACACACCCTAACTTTTACATTGATAATGAATTCGCAGATGCTCATTAAGTTATAAAAAATACTAACTAAAATATGAACATACACATAAAATTTATCCATACATGATGAGATTGTCATGAGCCAAAGATTATGATTAATCCAATTATATGTACTGGAAATACTTTGAGGAGGAGTGGGAGGAGAAGGAGGAGAGAGACAGGCAGATTAGCTACGAATTACTAAAATTGTTAAAGTATACAAATCCTCAGGTGCTTAAACCCCCCCAAAATCCAAGCATCTAAAAAGTGATGAATATATATCTGGGCATAAGGAGCCCAAATGGCACAAAGGGGTTACCTACTGGGCTGCTAACCTCATGGTCAACAGTTTGAACCCACTACCTGCTCCATGGGACGAAGATGAGGCTTTCTGCTCCTGTAAATATTTACAGCTTTAGAAATCCACATAGTCAGTTATACTCAGTCCTACAGGGTTACTGTAAGTCAGAATCAACTTGTTGGCAGTGGGAACACCTAGGCACATCAGAGTCAAACTACAGAAAACCAAAGAAAAAGAAGATAGAGGGCTAGCTCCATCTACAAAGGAAATGGTGCCTTTGCAAGCTGTTTGTGCAATATCATTCGGTGGATAAGTAATAAAGTCAGAACTTAGCTTCATGTGTTTTGATCCCTGAATCCTGTATTTTTTAATAGTCAACCAAAATTCATCAAACATCCATGTATATAAAATGGTTTTTGTACTACAATAAATACAAACAAGAAAAGTAACAAAATCAAAGAACCCCATAATTAGAATAGCTACGAGAAAACTTAGTAGTAACTTTTTAACATGGAATTTTCAGTAGAACTTAAATACAGAAGGGAGGAGGGGACTAGCATTTGGTTTGTCAGACTTTGCTAGTGCTTTAAAAATGTCATTCAGGATAGTGGGACAGGAGGAGAATCAATGGAAATAGAGGAAAGAGCTGGGAGGCAAAGGGTATTTAAAGAGCTCT
>NW_022111324.1:12724396-12736305 GCF_000313985.2 Echinops telfairi
ATGTACAAATACGCTTTACACAATTGATGTGTGTATGGATTGGGATAACAGTTGTATGAGCCCCTAATAAAATGTTTAAAAAAAAAAAAAATGTCATTCAGTTTTCAAAGCAAATCTTTAGTAGTTGACATTTTAATTTTAATTTTATGGTGGATGAGACTAAGGTGTGAGGAGATTAAATATCATCTAATTGCACGGTAAATGGTTAAATTCAAATTCTGGAGTGGTGTCACCAGTTCCACCCAACACCACTTTCCTAGTAGTATAGTCAGTAAGTGAACAATGTAAATTACTTACGATGCTTATAGAGAGTCTGGCAATGCAGTACGCCAGACATCAGGAGGCTTTCCAAAGGGTTGGAAGTTCAAATTCAGTCCATGGAAGAAAGATGAGGCAGTCTGCTTCCTTAACGATTTACAGTGATGGAAATTCTATGGAGCAGTTCTCTGCCCTACAGGATAGCTTTAAGTCAGAATTGTCCCTAGGGTAGTAGGCTAAAATGCTCCCAAATATAAATTTCCCTGGGTAGCCTTTCATAGCTCCCATTCCCACTCTCAGAAATCCCTGCCCCAGAGGGAAACCCAGGAATATTAGATGTTCCTATGTACTTCTCTCATCAACTCTATGGCAGTGTCTTTAATGATTTTTTTCCAAATATTATTTTAATAAAACCTAAAATCAATAAAGAACTTACTTTAGTCCCTGACATTTACATGTTTCAGTAATAGATTCCTACTGCCAACCTGGGTTTACAAATTAGGCCTTTTAATGGTACAGAAATAAGTTTTACAGACAGTGATAATTATTTGCATAAGAATAAGTGGCCCATTTGTATCTGTCTGCTGGATTATAGTGTAATATATCTTGGGCCTAGTGATCATAAGTTTTAGCTCATTTTAACATGAAATTAATTATAAATTAATATTTTAATTTTCACATTTAAGTAATATGGATATAGTGATATATTGTCAAATTGTCAAAATATCAATTTTATTAAATGAGCTAAAAAAAAATTTTTTGTTGTTGTTGTTGTCAAGATGCCCATTTAATCCACCCAAACATCTCAAACCCACCCTTTGCTGACCTTCTATAACCCGCCCCCCTTTTTTTTTAAACATTTTATTAGGGGCTTATACAACTGTTATCCCAATCCATGCACACATCAATTGTGTAAAGCGCATTTGTACATCATTTCTCAAAACATTTTCTCTCCTTAAACCCCCGACATTAGGTCCTCATTTTTCCCCTCCCTCACCGCTCCCCCCTCCCACATGAGCCCTTGATAGTTTATAAATGGGTATTTTTACCCAATTTTACTTTCATCCAATGAATTTAATTAACTAGAGGGAAAGAAAGACAAGATCACTAAGTCTTTAAATAACCAATGTTATAAGGGTCACTCTGGCCAAAGACTATTCTTGTCTCAGGTTTTATTATTCTGAAATAGGTGTTCATTTTTCAGGTGTATCATTTTAATACAACCATTTGTGAAAAGGGTTGTTGTTCTACTTCTGGTGTTAGGAGTATGAAAGCACTAAATCCATGTACAACTTATCCTGAGCTGGGCCAGAGGAGGAAGTCGAGGCAGAAGAAATAACATACTGAATCCGCCCATGTGTACATTGTGTAGTGCTTATTCACACAGTACATTGGTCTCGTTGTTAGGTTCCATCTAATGGGCTCCAACTCATAGCCACCCAGTGTGTTCATTGCTCGGACCTATGCCATCTGCACAATCCTTGGTGTGTTGTAGCCCATTGTTGCAGCCATTGTCAATCTAGCTCATGGATGGCTTTCCTCCTTTTCACTGATCCTCTGCTTTATGAAACATGATGTTTTTCTCCAGGGTCTGTTTCCTCCTGATGACAAATCCAAAGTTTATGAGACCAACTTTTGCCATTCTCACGTATAAGGAACATTCCGCCTGTATTTCTTCCGAGAGATTTGCTCATTCTTCTGGCTCCAAAAAAACACGAAACTCACAGCCATCACGTTGATTCTGACTCATAGCAACCCAATAGGATGCCCTTTGGGGTTCCTGAGGATTTAGATCTTTAGGGGAGCATCTTTCTCCAGAGGAGCAACTTGTGGATTCAAACTTAGGACTTTGTGGTTAGCAGTTCAACCCACCGAGACCCCTTGTTCTTCTGGAAATTCATGGCGTATTCAATATTCTTTGCCAACTTCACAATTCAAATGTATCAGTTCTTCTTTGGTCTAACCATATTCATTGCCCGGCTCTCTCGTGCATAGGAAATGATTGAAAATACCATGACTTAGGTTAAGTACACCTTAGTCTTCAAAGTGACTTCTGGACTTTGGAACACTTTACAGAGAGGGTTTTTACTGCAGATTTGCCTAAGTAATATATTATTTGATTTCTTGACTGCTGTTTCCATGGGAATTGATTGTGGGTTCAAGTAAAAAGAAATCCTTGACACCTTCAATCTTTTCTATTTATCATAATAATTGTTTACTGGTCCGGTTGTGAGAATTTTTGTTTTATGTTGAGAAGTAATACATGCTGAAGATTGTAGTCTTTGATCATCAGCAAGTGCTTCAAGGCATCCTCACTTTCAGCAAGCAAGGTTGTGTTATCTGCATATTGCAAGTTGTTAAGGAGTAGTTCTTCAATCTTGGTCCCACATCTTTTCATATACTTCAGCTTCTCAGATTATTTGCTCAGCATGCAAATTGAGGGAATACAACCTTGAACCATGTCATTCCTGATCTTGAACCATGCAGTTTCCCTTTGTTCTGTTTGAACAACTGCTTCTTGGTCTATGTATAGTTTCCACATGAGCGCAATTAAGTGTTCTAGAATTTCCATTCTTTGCAATGTTATTCATAATTGTTTGGATCCCATAGTTGAATGCCTTTGCATAACTAGTAACACAGAGGCAAACATATTTCTGGTATTCTCTTATTTCAGCCCAAATTTATCTGGCATCCACAATGACGCTTGTCTCATGTCCTTTTCGGAATTGGCTTGACTGTTGGCAATTCCCTGTCACTGTACTGCTGCAAGCAGTTTTTAATGATCTTCAACACAATTTTACTTGCTTGTGATATTAATAACATTTTTTGGCAGTTTTTACTCTCAGCTGGGTTACCTTGCTTTGGAATAGGCATATAGCTGGTTCTCTTATAGATGGTTAACCAGGCAACTGTCTTCCAAATTTCTTGGCATAGACAAGTGCTTCCAGTGTTGCATGGGTTTGTTGTAACATCTCAGTTGTTATTTTGTCAATTCCTGGAGCCTTGCTTTTTTGCCAATGCCTTCAGAGCAGCTTGGATAGCTTTCAGTACTCTCAGTTCTGGATCACATAACAACCTCCTAAAACCATTGAATATTAACCAATTATTTATATTAAAGTGACTGTGACCTCCTCCTCCTCCTCCTCATTTTGATGCTTCTTGTCATTCAATATTTTGTCCAGAGAATCCTCCAATATTACACCTTGAGGCTTGAATTTTTCATTCAGTTATTCCAGCTTGAGAAATGCCAACTGTTTTCTTCCCTTTTGGTTTTCTAATCTAGGTCTTTGCACATTTCATTATAATATTTTACAGAAGTTGGCAAAGATCTTCCAATTCTTTATCTTTGGCAATAGATTGGTGTGTACATTTGAGAAATATTTCTATTAACCGGCTTTCTTTTAGGTGTAGGGATACTGTCCTATCCCTGGGAACACTGTAATTCAAGATTGGTCTTGGAATGTTCTTTTTGATGATGAACGTGACACCAATTCTTCTTCAATTTGTCATCTCCAATACAGTAGAGCATAAGATCATCCAGATAAAAATGGCCAATACCAGTACCAGTCCATTTCAGCTCACTGATACTTAGGATGTTGATCTTCAAGTATTCAATTTTGTCCCATGTCTCCCCAGAACCATGGGATAGGGGAAAGGGGAGGGAAAAGGAACTAGTGATAATAACCCCAGGGACAAGGGAACAACAAGTGATTCAAATCGGTGGTGAGGAGGGTGTAGGAGGCCTGGTAGGGCATGATCAAGGGCAATGTAACTGAGAGGAATTACTGAAACCCAAATGAAGACTGAGTGTGTTACTGGGACAAGAGGAATGGAAATGGAAATGGAGGAAAGAGTTAGGAGGCAAAGGGCATTTATAGAGGTCTAAAAAAGGGCATGTACATATGTAAATGTATTTATATATGAGGATGTGAAAATATACATATGTACATATATTTATAGGTTTAGTATTAAGGTAGCAGATGGACATTGGGCCTCCACTCAAGAACTTCCTCAATTCAAGAACACTTTCTTCTATTAAACTGGCATTCCATGAAGCTCACCTTCCCAACGTGATCACTGAAGACAAAGCGGGTGCATAAGCAAATGTGGTGAAGAAAACTGATGGTGCCCGGCTATCAAAAGATAAAGCGTATGGGGTCCTAATGGCTTGAAGGTAAACAAGTGGCCATCAAGCTCAGAAGAAACAAAGCTCACATGGAAAAAGCACACCAGCCTATGTGATCACGAGGTGTCAAAGGGATCAGGTATCAGGCATCAAAAAACAAAAAATCAAATCATTGTGAAAGAGGGGGAGTGCAGATTGGGGACCCAAGACCCATCTGTGGGCAACTGGACATCCCCTTTCAGAAGGGTCGCAGGGAGGAGACGAGCCAGTCAGGGTGCAGTGTAGTAACCATGGAACATACAACTTTCCTTGAGTTCCTAAATGCTTCCCACCCCCACCCCACTATCATGATCCCAATTTTACCTTACAGATCTGGCTAGACCAGAGGACGTACACTGGTACAGATACCAGGACAGATGACCCTTTCTGGACCAGTGCCGAAAGTGGTGATACCAGGAGGGTGGAGGGTGAGTGGGGTGGAAAGGGGGAACTGATTACAAGGATCTACATATAACCTCCTCCCTGGGGGATAGACAACAGAAAGTGGGTGAAAGGAGATGTCAGACAGTGTAAGATATGACAAAATAATAATTTATAAATTATCAAGGGTTCATGAGGGAGGGGGGAGGGGGGAGGGAGGAGGGGAAATGAGGAGCTGATGTCAAGGGCTTAAGTGGAAAGTAAATGTTTTGAGAATGATGAGCTCAATGAATGTACAAATGTGCTTGACACAATGGATGTATGTATGAATTGTGATAAGAGTTGCATGAACTCCCATTAAAATGATTACAAAAATGATAATAAAAAATTTTTTTAACTATCCCATTCTGGTTTTACAACTTCCAATTTTCTTTGATTCATATCTTGCCCATTTCAAGTTATGTTTACTATTTTTTTAATAAATCATTTTATTTGGGACTCTTACAGCTCATAATAATCCATACATCAATTGTATCAAGCACATTTGTACATATGTTGCCATCATCATTGTCAAAACATTTTCTTTCTACTTGAGCCGTAGGTATCAGCTCCTCTTCCCCCCACTCCTTGCGAACCCCCGATAAATGATAGATTATTAATATTTTCATATTTTACACCATCTACTGTCTCCCTTCACCCATGTTTCTGTTATTTGTCCCCCTCAGGGGACAGGGGGGGATTTTATATGTTGATCTTTGCAATCAGTTCCCCCTTTCTCTCCCTTCTTCCAGCACTTTTACTCTACCCTCATGGTATCGCTATCCTATGATGATTAGTGGATGTTTTCCGCTATTTCTACTTATTTTGAGCTGTACCCCACCAGCAGATGCATGTCCTAAGAGATGTACTGTAAATACATCAGTAAAGCCAACTGTACTTTCAGGAGACAGCTCTCAATCCTGTTTTCAGTGCCTTTCAACCTGAGAGGCTCAACTTCAGGGACTAAATCAGACAGTGTTTGTTCCACTTTGGTCATAAGGTTTCCATTGGCCAAGCTTTTTTTTTTTTTTTCCTGAAATAGATTGCCAGGCTCTTCTTCTCAGTCTTAGTTTGGAAGCTCCATTGAAACTTGTTCATACTGGAATACTGGTGGTATAGCTTCCAGGATCACAACGATACGCAAGCCACTGTTATATGTCAAACAGATGAGTGGCAATTTACACAAATAGCTTTCTAAAACTAAAAATGCAGATGCATTTTTCAAATCATGTGAACGTCATAAACCTAAGGGAAAGGAACTTTTGTATTCTTTTTCCTCAACTAATCATTCTATTTTTTTTCCAACAAGAAGATAGTTAATTAAATAAAGATATTAATAAAATAAAGACTATATAGAAGGACTTATTTTTTCTAGGTGATTAGTGGCAGTTGACTTGGGATTTTATTTCTTATTCAGAGCTTTTGTGTGCAGTGTAATAACATTGTGATTGCTCACAGTTTTCATGTCCTTCCATTTTATTTCATTTATGTATGTTTTTCTTTGAGAGAATATCCTTTGTGTTAATGAGTTAACCTGATGAATTCTGAGATCTGGATTTTTTTTTTCCTTTGCAAACCAACGATCTTGGCCACTTGGTTATGCATGGAACATTCAGACTTTTAGATTATTTAACTATCATGGCATAACTAGAGAGGAAGAAAAGAAGTGTTTAACTTTTGAGACAAATCAACATAAAAGCAGTTCCCTAAGCACAGCAGTGCAGTGAAATATCCTGGTTACTCTTTTAGAATACCAGAGCCTGAGGTTTGTTACGGAATTGAAAGGAGAAGACAAAAGCTTGGGTTCTTACTCACCATTCCCTCTGGAAAAGTTTTGGCCCTCTTTTTCAAAAGATAAAATTCATAACTCTCTTTATATCAGTAGGGAACTCATCTCTCTGCATATATGTGGGACCTGATGGCTGTTAACAACATAGCTGACCACTGCTGGAGCAGCTCAGGATGTGAGTGAGGATCAGGAAGATCATTCTATCATTCCCAACTGAAACAACATCAGAAAATGTAGGCAAGGAAGATAGAATTATTCAAAACGCAGCCTGTCTGACATTCCACATCTCATAGACACAAGAGCACTATTCACCTCTTCTCCTTTCTTTTGACTGAAATTCATTTGCATCCACTGGCACCCTTGAAATTATTACTCTCCAGGGAAAGTCTGCCAGCCCTGACAGACACTTATTAACTTATCCAGTTGTGTCTGATCAGACCTCTGTTGTTTGTAATTCCCCTGACTCAATATTTTAATATCCCAGCAGAGAAAATCACTGCTAGAAACATATCAGATGTTCACCGTATAGATTCTCTAGGTTCCAGGGACTTCCTGCAGCAATTTAAATAATTAAGATATTTATCTTATACTTTAAATATCGTAATTCCAGGATTCTGGCTCTTATCTGAGCATTTAGAACAATAAATCTAAAGGAATTTCTTGTGTCTGAGAGCAAATGCCAGGTGGGAAGGAGCAGGTGTCAGAAATTCAGCTGCAGGGACATCAAATGGCTTTCCCTCAAATCTTTGTTAAAAACTCAATGTCATAAATGTTAGGGGTTTGATTTTGGTGGTGTTGTTGTTGTTAAATAAAACTAGTTAGCAACAAGAATTTAGCACTTTCAAAGCAGCCACATGGTCTTTTGTCCAAAACTCCTGTAAAGATTGCTTTCCTGAGACTATCCGACTTCTGTCAGCATTCTTAGCATAAACCATCAGCTCCAAAAAAAAATAATTCTCCAGGCTGAAACTTGATACACCAGGTGTCAGCTCAGGAGTGTTCACATGTGTTCAGGAAAACAAGTTTAATTTTAGTTGGTTCTATAAAGAACGGTTTTGTTTTTTAAGTAAAATGTACCATTTCAAGACACTTTCATTTTATACTCGGGTCCGAAGAAAGCAGATCCAGCTAAAATGAGCATCTAAACAGTTTGACAGTTGTGACGTGTCCTTTACACTGTATCGTTGAAGCAGGACGTCTTCATTTGAGCGAACGTTACTGCGTTCTTGGCAGGATGGTATGCGGAACTCTGCACGGCTTTCATGCTGGAGGTCAAAATGTGCCCACCTCTTGGCAGCTGAGGATGAAGGGCTTAAGTGACAAATTCCAGCCTTCAGGTCCCCAGATCATTGTACAGCTAGGAAAGACTAATACAATAAACAGCAGTTTGCCAAAGGGGATCATGATCTGCTGGTGAATTGTGGTTTTGCACAGCTTCGACATACATTATCCTGACGTCTAAAATTACTTCTCAGAGTACAGCTGTGTGTGTGATACTGGACTTCATTCCACGGGACGATCCCATGTAGGCCACTTACACCAGGAGTGCACTTTTGACCGCAAAACTGTCACTATAAATCTCATTACAAGGGTAAGAATTTGTGAAGCATTCCAGTTTATTGGTCTGCAAGGATTTGCCTATGAATGTGGAAAGGTTGTATCTTAACATGGTCATTGCATTGAAGCTAGAAAAATATGTCAATGGAGTCCTGACATTGTTTTTGTTGACTATTTGTAATGTGGACACATTTTCCATTGTTTATGAATGCAAATTGGAAATAGAAAGGCCAGGGATGAGCAGACCTTCAACGCACCTGTCTCTGTACCAATTGTCTGGATTGCAAAATTCCTTGGCGCTAAGGAGTCCCTGTATTTTCAGAGCATAGTACTGTAATAAAATTGAGCTGCAAAGTACCCTGGCATACTTGCTAAGCCCTGTCCCTTCAGCTAGCACAATATTTTAACCAGTAAGGCTGTGTTCTTTGAGGCTGTCTGGGATATACCTCTTAGTGTACAAATACCACATGACTCAGCTCCAGAAGTTGCAGTGCTACGGAAAGAACTGCTGCTTCCTTCCCTAAGTTATTGTGATGTGTACTTGGAAAACAGAGCTCTGAACGGGCAACTCCCTGGGCCTCTGCCTTCTAAGATGTTTCTCTCGTATGACCATGGAAGGCCCATATGCACTGACTGTCTTCTGACTCTTGGCTAACCTGGTCCTTTGGAGGATATTATATTATATAAAAATGTTTTATATTATACAAAAGCATGTGGAGATCGAGTAGTCTGGAGAATCCTCTCTAACACAGTGGCATCATTAGGATTGGTGTCACCTAGTACAGTAACCCATGGGGTCCCCAAACGCCACCCACTGACCTCCTCCTATACTAGACAGTACAGGGTCCTTAGAAATATTCATGATCAATTTTCATCAGACGAAAGTACAGTGATACAGACTTAAATGCAATATGTTGTAGAGTACATGAATTCTAGCAACGGAACAGAGTAGTGGTTGCTACAGCAGGCTCACACAGAATGACAGCTGTGAGGGTGGCACAGAAGGACGCGATAGGTTGGAATTGCTTCGATGTCATCTCACAGCAAAACTGTTTTTACAAGTTTTCTGCATGGAACTCCCACATCAATGGTATAACATGTCTAAAGTGACGAGAAGCCGTCTTACATTTTTTCTCCTTTTAATTGCTGTTTCATTCTCAAGAAAGTTAGGGATGTAGATTCACCAATACTAACTACCACAATGCTGTAGCTAAAACACCAGCAAACTGGACAACACGAGTGCCTATGAAAACAGCAGCGGCCTTGAAGCAGCAGCCTGTGCTTGTACCGCGCGTAGACCAGTGTGATTTGACGTGTTGTTGTACTTAGGTAACAATGGCAGCTTTGGACATTAAAAGGTTCAAAAAGTAAACGATCGTAGAGTTTCAGCTTTGTGGTGATATGTAAGCTGGGCTTATGAAAAAGGTTTTCATTGTTCTAACTACAAGGGTATTTTTATTATTGATAATGTTTCAACTGAAACACAGCACACATGTTTTATAGACAATGATTTTGATGTCAACCCCTCTGACAGTGTCACCCGGTGCAGTTCACACACCCCAATCGCCCCCTAGGGGCACCACGGTGAAAAGACTAAAAAAACAAAATCTAAAGATCGGATTATTGCACCTCTGTAAAGGCTTTTCATTGTTCCCCAGAAACCCAGTAGGGGAGGCCTTGTGAGATATGTCTTCATTCTGTCACTCAGCTCTGCCTCAAACCTTTCCTTTTCTATCTCCGGCCAACTCCTCCAGAATGCCTCCTCCTCTGAGCAGCTACTGTCTCTGGTCCACGTGCACCAGGAGCTTTCCCACACAGACACTTCTCTGTGTGTGGTTCGCTATGCCTGAAAGACCCGTCCTTTCTTCCCGTGCCGGAGGACCTCCTGACACCTCCTGAAGACAGGCTTTCCTTTCTTATAGACATTTCTTTGCTGCACTCTTCTGAATATGCAGATTTGACTATTATCAATTTGTAATCAAAATTTGCCCTCATTTTTTACAACACTTCTAAGGTTTATGTCAGTATTGCCCCTATGTAACTAGTGATACATTTAAGAGACATTAAATAGGAGACATTAAATGATAGGACACATATCAGAGGTTCTCAGTCATTTTTGTATCCAATGTGGAAAAAAAGTTTTAAAAATACATGCAAAGGACCCCCTAGTTGAAATATGTTCTTGGGGGCCCTTGTATCACTCACACTCTTCTGTTCCAAAAGATTTCTTTTCCCATACAGGTAGGACAATGCCCTCTTTCTTTCCTGATTGCTTTGCACTTATTGATCACTGAACTTGGAATTGGAGACCAAAATTTTAATGCTAGCTCTTCAACTTATATTTTTCAGTCTTAGAGAAATTATACTGCTTCTCTGACTCTTGGTTTCTGGGAAAGGAAAACAACCGCAACGACAAAGTCTGCCTGTGCCACAAAGTTGGTCTAAAGCTCAGAAGAAATTATGTAAATGAAACAATTTTAAAGTTGTAGAGTGCTACATTTCCAAAAGTAGTTTTGTTATTAGCATAAAAGGAAACTAGAAGTCTACAAATCATATTTGGCCCATAGTGGAAGCTGAGATGTAAATTTCTTTCAATGTCAGCCTCTTACTCAATTTAATTGTGTTTAAAAAAATTTTTTTATGGAGCCATAACTAATCTGAAATAACTAATAATGCTAACAATATAGTAGAAACTCATTACATAAATGTGTTGATGTGTTTATAGGAAGTGGTATAAAAAACATGTTTGCTATAACATTATTTGATGAAAAAGGAAAGACTGAGTACTAATTTGACTTTTCATACTATTACTATTCTAAACTATAATACTCTTAGGAAACCAAACCCCCAACCAACTGCCATTGAGTGAATTCCACTTCATCACGGCCCTATATAACATTTCTGCAACTGTAACCTTTACCAGAGCAGACAGCCTCATTTTTTGCCCAAGGAGTGCCTGGTGTGTTTGAACCAACAACCGTGTGGTTAGCAGCTCGGTGGCTAACTCATAGCACCATAGGATCTTTTAAAAATACATGTGGACTTTTTTATTTCTGGTAGATTTTTAGACTTTGGCACATCTTCAAATATTGAGGACAATGTGGCAAGTGTTCTTCCACATTCTGGACTGAGCTCACGTGGAAACAGAGAACTCCCTGGGGCACTAAAGTAAACAGGAACCTGGAAAGCAGAAGGCGCACCACCAGGGAAGCCACAGATGTCCGTGAAGCATTTGTCATCCCTGGACCCAACAGCTTTGGGGTTTCTCTTTGACAAGAGAAAAGTAATTGGGAAATTAGAAATAAGACCCCTGCCTTAACCCAGGGCCCTGAAAGAATTATCTTTTTAGTGAAGTAAAGCAAGAACTATCCACTTTCCTGGAAATAAAGGAAGAAATGCTAGTATTCTAGGAGAAATGAAGTAAAATAAAAGTCCCATTTAAGAATTTATAAATCTCCTACCATGGGGTCCAGGGTTCACAATTGTATCATTAGCATGTTCAAGCAGAACCAAAGCTGAGAAATCAACTCACTGTGGACCCAGATTGGAAGCTTTTCTGGAAGCCTGTAGAAATACATATCCTCAGTGCTGAAACCCTGGTGGGGAACAGGAGGAAAATCAAGGGAAATAGAGGAAAGAGCTGGGAGGCAAAAGGCATTTATAGAGGTCTAGATAAAGACATGTACATATGCAAATATATGTATATAAGGATGGGGAAAT
>NW_022111324.1:12737360-12747928 GCF_000313985.2 Echinops telfairi
GGGGCTTAAGTGGAGAGGAAATGTTTGGAGAATGATGAGGGCAATGAATGTACAAATGTGCTTTACACAATTGATGTATGTATGGATTGTGATAAGAGTTGTATGAGCCCCTAATAAGATGATTAAAAAAAAAAAGAAATACATATCCTCTCTGCAGAGACACACCCTAAACTCAGATCTGATATGATTCACACAAATGCTCAGCCCTGCGGCATATGAATATGATCCAGCATTTTAAGAAGACATGGGAGGCTATGAGTGAGTCAAGAGAAATAAATAGTAGAGAAGAGATTGAACTGCATTTAAAATATTTATAGCATTAAAAAAATCATAGAGGAAAAGCACTGTATATTTTAAAAGATAAGCCATGATTATGTAGAGAACCAAACGAACATCTAGAAAGCAAAAGTGCGAAATTAAAACTGTATAAATACATTGGATTGCTTAAGAGAGACTGTAAAATCACTTACATAGAAGTTGTGGTGGTAAGTGCTTAGTAACCAGCTCTCCAAGGAAAAAGCGCCACTTTGTAGCGTTTGCCAATTTCAGCGGTCTAAATACTGCCAGTGTGTGTGATTTAAAGTTACTACCCATTTGTTGTCCCTGAGTGCGGAATTGGAAAGGGATATATACAATCAGTCCTTGTGAATGCATTACATGTCTCACTTAATGACCCAAAAGTACAGCATAGAGAGGTAAGAATGTAAAGTACATGAGACATGAAAGCATAAGTACATATTCATATATTGAATCATCATTCTAGAAGAGAAGGATATAGTAACAAATTTTATCCAGAATTGTTGAAGGGCGTGGATTCTCACATCTGGCACCACAAATAGCATGCAACTACACGTTCTTAGTGAAATTCCAGTACACCAAAGACCCAATTTTTAAAACATCTGCAGGCGAGGAGGGAGATAGATCAACTGCAAGGGAACAACGTGTAAACCTTTTTCATAATTGCAACAATGGAAATCAGAAGAGATATTCCAAGTACACAGGGAAGCATTGTCAATATATAAGTGTATACCTACTTAAAGTGTTATTTAAAAGTGAATTCATAGTAATAAAGACATTTTCAGACCATAAAAAAACAATAGATTTTCAGAAATAGACTTCCTTAAAATACTCATTAGAAAGAACAAAAATTATCCAGAGGGAACCTAGACAAAGAAATGGCCAAACATTTAAGTAAATCTAAGTCAATGCTAATTAAGTCAGCAGTAATGTCTAACTTGGAAATAAAAGCAGGGAATTTTATTTATTTTTTTATTTTTTCTCACAAGTACTAAACAGATTATGCAACTAATTAATTACCACTTAAAGGTTTTAATAATAATAATCCTTTGTTTCCTTTTCACTTGTAAAACAATTGGCCATTAAATATTGTAGTGTAAGGTTTACTCATTTGATGCCAAATTGGACTTCTCAAACAATATTAAAAGCTTGGTTGAATTTTTATTGTTAATGAAAAATCCATAGAAATCTAAATTTTGTCTTAATTCTTATTTATTAGAAACAATATTATGAGTGTAATGTCACTATCTAGGAAGGATTTCCAGTTTTAGGGCTACTAGGAAAGATAATATATTATATTGAAATTTATAGTTGTCACCATTTATTGAAGAAAAATAAAATAAAACACTGTAAGCTTAGGGCCTTTGCTTCTTTCTTCCCATAAGCTGAGACCATTTATTACCATGACAATAGTATATTCACTATGATTCACAATATAGGACAGGGCTGTTTTATACCTTTCTCCAGTTCAAGGAACCAGGACTTGGGGGAAATGACTTAATCCAGGACTGAAGCAAAGAAAGTTCAAGGTGACCCTGAAATATCCCATGATGACATGTTAAAAGGATGCTTGAAGAAGGTTTCTCATGACTAAATGTGGAACGGTTTGAATAACAAAGTAAATAATGAGAGTAATGAGTCTTAGCCACTAGATAAAATAATAATCCATACCCCCATAAATAACCGAATTAACAATTAAATGAGAAGGAAAATTCACGCTTACAATAGAATTCCAGTTAATAAATATAGAAGCAATAGTAAATGCGGGTGAATATTAAAGATCATATGCAAAACACCACAGCAATAATTATTTCCTGAATCATCTTGATGCTCAAATTAGTAGAGAAACGATATGATGAGGAACAGGATACTTATATAGCTTCCAAGTCATCCACAAAAGGAAAAAAGAAAAATTACAGTGGAGAAACCCGGTGATCAACACCATGTGTCTCCTGAGACAACAGCACTTGAGAGGGATGTGAAAGGCATTTCTGTGATTTTTCTCTCGAACAAATTGATAACCTGAATATAATAATTAGGAAGCATCAGACAAACCCAAAGTGAGGGGCTCTCTACACAATGCTCTTCAAGGGTCAGTACTCTTCCAAAGTCATGTGAAGGTCATGGAAGACTAAGAAAGACTGAGGAACTGTTTCAATCAAAAGAAGATCACGAAGACTGGAGAGCCCTGGTGGTGCAATAGTGGAGCAGTCAGCCACTAGCCAAAAGATCAGCAGTTTGAGCCCATCAGCTGCTCCAGGGACGCAGACTGGCAATCTGCTTTCACAGCTCAGGAAACCAAATGGGAGAGTTCTGCTCTTGTTGGAGAGGGAATTCACCGCAAGGCACACTGTGGCAGAGACATGACAACTAAGTGCAATATGTGATACAGAATTGGATCCTAGACTATAATACTGTGTGTGGGGGGCGTGGGGTTGAAGTGAACTTGTTTATCCCTAAAGACTTTGTCCATTTCAATTTTACTTTTCCTCAGGACCATAGTATTGTAACCATGGTGTTGATTTTCCTGATTTAAGTCATGGTTGTGTGGTTTTGTAAGATGTTCACATTTGGGTAATCTGGTACAACATATACAAGAATTCTTGTATTAATTTTGCAACCTGTTTATATGATTGAAAATTGTTTCAAGGTACCAACAGTTTTGTAATTAATTAAAGTTAGGATTATTACAGTTTCTCTAGGCTTCTCCATCCTCCCTCGCCCTTAGAAAGGCCATTTAGTAGTCACTACCTCTCCCAGTTCTACCCAGAGACGACAAAGGGGCATCAGGGGGACATCAGTGAGGTGGGCTAGTGCAAGGCTTGGAAGGAAGGAAGCATTCTGAAGCACAAGGTTCCTACTGTGCTGAGTCGGTGTGGTGAAGACGATTAAAATGCCATCTCCTACTCCCCACGCCTCTCTCGCCTCTCTCGCCGTCTGCCTCCATACTCCACAGCTCAGTCTGCTTTTAATCCTTTTGGGAGGGCGTACAGGGTGAAAGAAAGAAAACGTAATGAATGACTGTGTTCTTTGGCATATGAATCACATTTTCCCTTTTGGGGCTTCAGGAATAAAAAATGAGAGGCCTTATATCAAACTAACTTGCGCAAGAATGTGTGTGTGTGTGTGTGTGTGTGTGTGTGTGTGTGTGTGTGTGTGTGTGTGTGTGGAAAAACTGTAAACTACCTCCAGGAAGAACAATGCTGGTTTTAAAATCTGCTAAAGAAAAGAAATCGTTATTCCTGCATCAGGCGCTTGAGGGGCCATGGGGAAAAGAATAGCTGATCTTTTTTATTTGTTTAGAGCCAGATGAATTAGGAAATACCCTGATGATAGCTAACTCTAAAGAGACAAGCTGTTGGCCAAGTTTTTTATTTTTTTATCAAATATCAACCATCTTCTGTCTCACAAGAAGCCTGTTGCATTTCAGTCTGTAAGATTGTCCTGTATGTCTATTTTAGCTAGCTCTCTGGAAGACTCAGTCAGCTCCCTTCTCCACTAGACTGAAACGGCACCGGTTCCGACAACAGGTCAGCACAGAGAATGTTGGCAGCAAGCTCACTGAAAGCCCACCTTGCCTTTAGAAGGAATCCCTGCAGTTTGATTCCGTTTCTCCCAAGCAAGCACCAGACTGCTTTTCTTAAGACACAACTAGTTGTAAAAAAAATGAAAAATACCAAAAAAGAGAGAAAAATACAACATTGCCACTGGTACTACTTTTTAATAATAATTATACATGCAAGTAATGGGTACATTTTCCATACTCAAATGTTTTCCCGCCTGGGCTCTTCCCGAGGTCAGCAGACTGTGGAAAGGGTGCAAGGAAAAGTCCCAGCTAGAACACTCGGGTGTGAGTGCAGACCACATGACTCACTGCTCGAGCTTCTTTCTGGAACAGTCTGTTTTCTTCCAGTTTGCCTCATTGTGATTAATCACTTGGCAGGATAATGTCCCACCAGGTTGCCCCTCTGTGGACTCAGACAGGGCTCGAGATATCATCAAATTTACATGTAAATTTAGATGGGCTTCTGGTCAACCCAACACTTAATCTGCCTCTAGTAGTCCAGTTCCCTCTCTAAGTGATGGGTGCTGCTGACTGTTGGTGTTGTTTTTGGCTTGAAGCATTAGAGACCAGCCAGCATTGTGTAAGCACAGTCTGTCTGAATTGCTCTAGGGCTGGCTCCCTTCGTGGAAGTCCTCTTAATGTTCGTTATTTTACCGGCAAGCCACTATTATTTATTTCAAATTCCTCAATGTACACTTTTGGCCTTGTAACATCATGAGGTGTGTGTAGAGCATAGCCCTGTACGTTTTCAAGGTATCTTTTGGTTTTTCACTTCTATAATTTGAGATTGGTGTTTTTAAGCTAGTATAGAAATTGTAAATTTGCTCAGAATTGGGGGGCAGAGTTATAGAGTTTGGGGAGAGAAAATAAACTGTTTGTTTTAGGGCTTTTGTTTTTCTTTTCCACTGCTGTTTAAAATTTTTCTGGTGTGTGTGCTTTTTATTTATTTTTTTTCCATATCATACAGTCTATTCAGAACTTTTTTCTCTTCTGAAAATTAAGTAGCTCTTGGCAGAAGGTCAAAAGCAGCATTGCAGGGAAGGTATTTAAATGTCTTTTAAGTATGGGCTATTTGTATAAGCAATAACTGCACATTTCTTCAGACTATTTTCACAGTCTTTCATGGAAATATTTCTAGACGATTTCTGTGGCTCTTTTCCCTGAGCTCATTTATTTGCTTTTGCTACAGAACAGAGTATTTTAATGAGCAGTTTTATGAGCCTAACCTGGGTTCTGTGAGCTCCACATGACTGGATTCCTGCTGCACATAACCTTTGCCCTATTTTCCATTAAAACACAAGACTTCCCTGTAATCAGCTTCATACTATGGTCCTGGAAGAAAAAATCCAACCGATAACTTTAGTCTACTACTTAGCTCACTGCATTTTAGTATGTTTTAGAATATTTGTTGTTTACGTTTTTCAAAGTACACATATGGTCATCACAAATTCCTTTTTTTTTTTTTTGTAAGATGTTCAGTTTCTTGTCTGTTTCATGTGTAATCCATCCTTACTCGATTTAAGTAGCTCACTCGGCTGCTTTATTAATCTCTTGGTACAGGTAGGTACAAAGGCAAGATGAACCACCCCCAAATCCCTTTAGAAATAGGTACTTTCCAAAAGATGCATCATTTCGGCCACCACTTACTAAAATTATGTCAGGAAGATTTTATTTTGTTTTGTTTTCTGATTAGTGAAACTAATTGATACATTTTGACTCTTTTCTCCTTGTGTTCTAACTCAAATGTGGAACAAGGATTTTCCCCTTTAAGACTTAGCCTCGTTGACATTGTAGCATAGAATTGCTTTCCTCTATCTAAAACATTCCAGGTTTGTTTAATTTTTCCTCTGAATTCCACTCCCAGGGTTTGGGTCCATTTTATTGATACCTGCTAAACATTCACCCTCTCCCATGCACTGAAGCGCTGGAGCCCCGAAAGGATGCAGAGCCCCTGGTTGGCTCCCAGCAACCTCAAGAACAATGGGGCCATTGTCCCGGGCAGCTCCACTCCTGGTCACGCATTCCAGCCTTGCTTGCCTCTTAAAACTATACTGCCAGTTTAAGATAGTCTGTGGTTCCTTATAACACCTAGCTTTTTCTGCCCTGCTCACTTCAGCTACCCTGCCCTCATTTTATAATCCTGTTTACTTTTTCTTTTTAGGACAAGGAGGGCCCTCTTTAAAACAGAGTGAAGTAAGTTCAGGCCAAATGAAAGGAAATCTACTTCACACAGCAGGTTATAAACTCATGGAACTCATTAGCCCCCAAAGGTGATACAGGCAGGAAACGTAAATGAATTCAAAAACCTTTAGCCAAATTTATGAATGAGAGACATAGAGGGCTACTAAGAAAACTGCCACTGCCTGACTTTCACCATTGAAGTCAGAGAGCCGCTCCAAGGCCTCCCACGCAGTCCCAGAGGGGCTGTCACATCTGTCTAGAGGGTTGACCTTCAGCCTGACCCGGTGTGGGATTTCCTGCTCTCCCGCTCTCTGCGCTGGTCTCTCCTGAGCCTCAGTGGGTCTCAGAAGGACCCTCCTAAGTCTATTCCTAGATGGAGAGCTTTCTTTTTGAAATCAAGACTAGAAAGCGGTTTTGCAACTTTTATTTTACCCTTCAACTATCTGCCTACCACAGTGCCAATTATGACTGTGCGTTAGGGAGTGGTGACGTCTGTCCAGTGGAAACTAGCTGAGATCACATTTGGATCTTAAAACATAGATACTTTCTTTTATGTAAAGTCAGAGCCATCTTTTGCTGGGAATTTGAAGACCTGGAACCGTAAATAGCAGTTTTATTTCACCCTGTGCTTTACTCTGAGTAGAATGTTCCATCACTCTTCCCAGACCTCTATCTCCTTACTGCAATTGGCTCTCAACCGAGAACACTGAAGAAAAATGCAGATAAACGAGGCCTCGCCCCAGACCATTTAAATGAGGATCTCTGAGGGTGGTGGCCTAGGCATCAGCATTCTTTAAGATCACCCAGGCACTTCTCCCATCAGATCAACTGGAAGCCACGATATTACAAGCTGTGCTGGGCTCTCTCCTCATTCTGAACTTCCTGGTTGGTGTCTCAGTCAGGATGTTTGGGCCAGGCCGTGAACATTGGAAAGACTTCAGCAGCAGGCATTTACATTCAGAGGCATAGCATGGCCAAGAGTACTTGGTTTGCGGTGGAAATGGCTTGATCTAGGATTAGGGGACAGCCTGGCCTATCTTGGCTTCTGTCAGCAGAGCCACCATATCTCAGTCCTCTGTTTTATTCTTACTGCTCTTTCAATTTTGCACCTAATCTGTCACTGCATTTTGATCATCCTTTCTTTAAGGATCATTCTTTCTAAGACTCATTCTTACCTTTCCATTTTTATACTTGGCTACCCTTTTGATCCAAACTTTATAACTACCTTGATGATTTATAACCACAAATAGATAACTGGGTTCTCTAATTCCAGTCTGTGAACAGCTGCCAAGTTAATCTTCCCCCAAACACCATATGATCACATCACTTCCGGTGGCCTTGCATTACCTTCCCACATCCCTGAGTCCAACTTGGGGTCTCCACACCTGACCACTCACTTCACAATTTATCCTTCTCCTTGTCAACTTAGCATGCTTGTCACCATGCCCCCCTCCATCCTTCCCTCAGGCAGCAAGCTACTTTCTACCTTTCTTGTTCACGTGCCTCTCCGGTGCTCTCCGAACAGCTCCACGCCACGGAACAAGCAGTCAGATCTCACCGACTCTGCACACTCTTGCCTGGCCACTACAACCTCTCGCACTCCCTCCTTTCTTGGAGACTGAATTACACTTCCCGTCTTCACCTTGCCTTTTAGCACGTATTACATGCTGTCAGTATGGTGCATTGCGTCCTGCCTTGCAGTGGACTCTTCTGTGGACATGCTGCTGCTCCTCAGTAGTACAATAATACTGCATTACGTGTTTAGTGTGTCACGTTAGTTCATTGTTCTTGTTACCTCTTTAGGTGCCGTCTGGTTGGTTCCAACTCATAGGGTCCCTCTATTAACTGAAGGAAACATTGCCCGATCCTGCGCTCTTCCCACAATTGTGTTTGAGCCCGTCGATGCAGCCATTGTGTCAGTCTGTCCTGTCGAGGGACTTCCTTCTTCATTGCTCCTTTACTTGACCAAGCATGATGTCCTTTTCCAGTCTGCTCTCTCCTGAGAAGTAGGTGAGACCAAGTCTCGCTATGGTGGTAGTTAATTATAATAATAATCTATTTTTTGTCAGACGCCCCCTCCCCCCAAAAAAAGACTACAAGTATTATAGAAAGTAAAGTTTACATTTTAAGGGAGTTATTTTCTCCTTTACAGCATAGTAGTTAGTGTGCATGTCTGTTTTGATGTTTTTGTTGTTAGTTGCTGTCAAGTCAGCTCTGACTCATAATGATCTTAGGTGTAAATGAGCCCGGTCATAGCCAGCTTTATATCCATGGATGTGCTTGAGCGCATTGTTTTGGCTACTAAGTCAGCCCATCTCATTGACGTTTTCCCTTGCTGTGTTGGCCCTCTGCTTACAGATGGTTGTCTTCTGTTGCTCCAAGAGAGACATGCAATATGTCATTTAGTCTCGACCCTTGCAATATTTGATAAGATGGATGTTATTATTTTTGTAATGGTGTGTCATTGAGCATGACCCCTGAATGGCAGATTGGAACTATCCCAGGGGGTTTTCCAGGGTATAGTCTCTCTGGAAGTAGATGGCCAAGTCATTCTCCCATTAAAGCTGTTAGGTTGGTTCATACCACCAAGTTTGGGGTTGGCGACTAAGAACTCAACCACATGACTACCAGGGTGCCAATCAAATATGCAAATAAACACAACCCATTGTGTCTAGTTGATTCCAACTCTCAGTGACTCTCTAGGACAAAGTAGAACTGCCTTAGGAGTTTCCAAGGCTGTCATTTTTACAGAAGCAGGTATGTGTCTTTCACCCACAGAGCAGTTGGTGCATTCAAACCATCAGCTTTTCAGTTAGCGTTCAAGGCTGAACCACTGTGCCACCAGGGTGCTGTATAAGGTATAAATTGCTATTATTATCCTCTTACAAACATCGAAGCTAAGCCCTAGAGGGGCCGCATAGCTTCATTAAAGTCACAAAGCTGATTATTCATAGAACCAAGATATAAATAAGTCATCAGATTTCATAACTCATGCTTGTCATAGTTATCTGGTGCTGCTATAACAGAAATACCGCAAGTAAACGGCTTTCACAAGCAAATTCATTTCCCACAGTTTAAGGAGCCTAGATGTCTTCAAGGCCTCCTGCTGGCATGGTGGCTTAGCGCTGGACTGCTTTAATAGCAGCCAGCAGTTCAAACCGCCAGCTGGTCCAAGGGGAGAAAGAGGCTTTTGGCTCCCTTACAGATTGATAGTCTCAGCATCCCCTCACAACATACAGCAGGATAGCACCCACAAAACACATAGCATTCCTCTAGTGCTTGAATGCTTCTTCGCCCCACTATCACAACCCCAGTTCTAGCTTACGAATCCGGCTAAACCAGAGCATGTACACTGGTACAGATAAGAGCTCTTGACGCATGGAATCCAGGACAGATGAACCACTCAGGAACAATAATGGGAGTAGTGATACCATGAGAGTAGGGGGAAGGTGGGGGGAGGAAGGGGGAACCGATTGCAATGATCAATGTATGACCATCCCCACTCCCACCCAGCATGATGAACAACAGAAACATGGGGAAGGGAGACAGTGGATGGTATAAGATCTGAAAATAATAATAATTTATAATTTATCAAGCGTTCATGAGAGGGTGGGGGGAGGGAGGAAAAAATGAGCTGATACCAAGGGCTCGAGGAGAAAGAAAATGTTTGAAAAAGATGATGGCAACAAATGTACAAACGTGCTTGACACAATGGATGTATGGATTGTTCTAAGAGCTGTAAGAGCCCCCAATTTTGATTTTTTAAAATTGCTTTAAAAAAAAGAAGACTTATCGTCTCAGAAACCCATAGAGGCAGTTCTGCTTTATCCTATAGGGTCACTATGAATCTGAATCAGCTTGATGGCAGTGAGGGAGTTAGTGTGAAATCTTAAATTCAGGGTGCAACCTTTAGGGGAAGGAGTGCTGGTAGTGTAGTGGGTGATGTACTGACCTGCGACCTCCAAAGTCAGCGGTTCAAACTTGCCAGCTGCTCTGAAGGAGAAAAGTGAGGGTGTTTGTTCCTATAGAGATTTAAAGTCTTGGAAACCCCCAGAGGTGGTTCTACTCTGTCTTCTAGGGTTGCTATGATGGTAGTGATTTTGGTTTGGACTCTAGAGCAGCAGTTCTCAACCTGTGGGTCGTGACCCGTTTGGGGGTTGAACAACCATTTCACAGGGGTCGCCTAAGATCATCAGAAAACACATATTTCCCCTGGTCTTAGGAAT
The DNA here is from genome assembly GCF_000313985.2 of Echinops telfairi. Lineage (NCBI taxonomy): Eukaryota > Metazoa > Chordata > Mammalia > Afrosoricida > Tenrecidae > Echinops > Echinops telfairi. Next base: position 12,747,630 of record NW_022111324.1, read on the forward strand.
GAGGTACCGCTCCTCTGTCTCCAGGCAGATTCATCCACTTGCAGATATGCCCACATACGAGGACCTGGCGTGAACAGTATTACCCATGCTACACCATGCTTCAAGACAAAAGTTCATTTATTTGTCATTAGAAATAAATAGTTTAAAATATAAAATTATATATTGGTTTTGTGATTAATCACTATGCTTTAATGATGTTCAATCTGTAACAATGAAAATACATCCTGCATATCAGATATTTACATGATGATTCATAACTAGCAAAATTACAGTTATGAATTAGCAACGAAAACAATGGT
>NW_022111324.1:12748966-12751058 GCF_000313985.2 Echinops telfairi
AGATAGATAGATAGATAGATAGATAGGAAGATAGATAGATAGATAGATAGATAGATAGATAGATAGATAGATAGATAGATAGAAAGAAAGAAAGAAAGAAAGAAAGATAGATAGATAGATAGATAGATAGGAAGATAGGTAGATAGATAGATAGATAGATAGATAGATAGATAGATAGATAGATAGATAGATAGATAGGAAGATAGATAGATACTTCACTGCCATCAAGTCTGTTCCCACTAGCAAACATATAGGACTCATAGCTTTGCATGGGAGCCACTCAGCAGTCGACATTCAACTCCCCCCACCCCCTGCTTGACAATTTGACCCCAGCTGACATGAGCCGTCCATCAAAGTGACCTTCAAGAAACACACCTAGAGGATGGTGCCTGCTTCATTGCCACCATTCAGACGCTGTGCCAGGCTGTCTGACCCAGTAGCTTTTCTTAATTTGGGAATTTTCCTACAGACTTGGTATAATATGCTATTCATTCATAGTAATATAAGAATATAATTAAATTCCACAAGAGTTATGTTTTCATGGTAGAATTTATATCTAGAATTAATTCATTTATTTATTTTAATCCTTTTGAATTTTAGTCAAGTAAATCACCATGAAATAGTGCAAGTTTATCTTATCTGTTACCTAAAACTCTGTGTTAGTAATCATTCCTCTCTGGATATTTTATAAGTGACTGAGGAATATTGCTAGAAATTGAATTAGATAGATAATGTTTTCATGTTCAATTGTAATCTATTGGCCAGCTATTATCATATGAAACTGCTATGAGAGATTTCAAAAACAAGTGACTGTCAAATTTTCATATAATAAACCTCTTCAATTCAGAAATCATATCTATTTTCATTTCCAACCATGTTGTCAGTTGGTTACACTGTGGAGATTTACATTGTACTGTACTGTGGAAAGCTGTGCCACTGGTATTTCAAATTATCAGCAGGGCCACCTGTGGTGGCCCACTTTCTGTGGAGCATCCAGACAAAAACAGCCCAAGGAGGAGGGCATCATAACCTACAGCTGGAATGAAGCTGGCAGGAAGGCTTATGAAAAACAGCACTGTAGCATCATCTGATTTCCTGCTGGAAGATGACCCCTCTGCTGGAAAGGTACTTGGGAGAAGACCCACATGGAGTCTACCTTAATGACTCAGATGCAGTAATGTTCTGGGGACCCTCCTTAGTTGATGTGGCCTGCCTCAACTTGAGAAGAAACAGCTGCAAACATAAATAATCAGAATGTGGAATGTACAAAGCATGCATGTAGGAAAATTGGAAGTTGTCAGCAAATGAAGTAAACATGTGAAGAAAGCTTTCCAGACATTAGTGGAACTACATCTTTACACACCTATCATGTTTGATAGAAATTAGTATTTTCCCAAGCATTCGTGCCCCAAGCATTCATGCCCCCTCAAGTGTCAGTACTGTGATGAATTACATGTTGCTGTGATACTGGAGGCTGTGACAACTGGTATTTCAAAATCTAGCAGGGTGACTGGTGGCACAAAGGTCTCAGTAGAATTCTGAGATGAACAACACCTTAGGAAGAAGGCATAGGTGGTCCACTTCTGAGGGACCGGGCACTGACAACCTTGTGAACAGCAGAAGGACACTCGGACACAGTGTGAGAAAATAAATCTCTCAGATTGGAATGCACTCCAAAGACAGCTAGCTGCCCTCTCAAAATAGAATCACCCTTAATGATGTGGATGGACCAAAGTTTCCAGGACCTTCTTATATTAATGGAGCATGACTCGAAATGAAGGAGCAGATGCAAACATCTGTTACTCAGAATAGATGTATGAAGTATGACATCTATGAAAAGTAGAAGTTGCCAAAAATGAAGGAAGTCATAAAAATGGATAGTCAAGGTATTAGTGAGATGAAGTGGACTATTATAAGCCTTTTTGTTTATTTTTACTTTTTATATAAGCCATTTTGAATTGGATAATCATGTGGTTTACTATGCTGAAAATGACATTTGAAAGGAATTTTGATGCATTGATCTTACAAAATAATACTTCAAGATCTATTCTGAAGTCCAATGCAGTATGTGATTATATAGATATATTCACAT
>NW_022111324.1:12751269-12756410 GCF_000313985.2 Echinops telfairi
GTTGCCTGGGAAGGTTCTCTCTGGTCACAGTGAATTTTTTCATAAAAGCAGTTTCACTCAAACATCATTTTTTGTGATGGCTGATTTAAGGGAACAGCATGTGGCTGTGAAATTTTGTTTCCTGCTCAGGAAAAATGCTTCAGAGATGGTTGTGATATTAAACACAGCTTATAAGGACAGTACTCTGGGAAAAACTCAAGTGTACAAATGGTTTTCTCATTTCAAAAAAGGTGAAATGTCAATTGATGACAAACCTCGTTCTGAATGCCCATCGCCTTCCTGAATGGATGAAAATGTTGACTCAGTGCATTTGGAGTAAGACTGTTATTCACACTTTCTATTTAGAGATTCTGAAAAGATAGCATTACACTGTGCTATAAAGAAGGGCCTGATTTGTGGCAGACTGGGAACTGGTTTTTCCACCACAACGATGCACCTGCTAGCTGCAGCCATCTCAGTGCACCAGTTTTTGGCAAAACACAGCATGCCTCTATTGCTCCATTCACCTTAATCACCTAACCACACTCTGTGAGACTTCTTTTTGTTTCCACGAATGAAGAGGTACATGAAAGGACAGCAATTTGACCATGCAGAAGAGTTGAAGAAAGAAATGAGGGAGGTGCTGTCAACCATTCAAACAGATGAGTTTGAAAAATGCTTCCAAAAATGGAATCACAGATTTGACAAATGTATTAAGTGTAATGGAGAGTACTTTGAAGGTGATAAGGTTGTTTTGTAAAAAAAAAATTTAAATACACAGCTTTGAAAAAATTCAGTTTTTTTTGTGTTTACTCCCTTATATATGCCAACAAGGAATGCCAATTATAATTTAAATTTACCTTCCAACTACTAAAGCCAGTGCTGAAAAAAATGGAAGAATTCTACCAACTTTGAAACAAAGAGGAAGGATCTATGGTTGTAAAATATGGTGCTGGGGATAGAAATGAAGGTAGAGATTACGTCACAGAAATTTTCAAGACTAAAAGAATTTCTGTATTGCAGATACCTTTTTTCAACAATATAAACATCGACTTTACATGTAAACTTCACCAAATGGAAAATACAGGAATCAAAGTGATTGTCTCTGTGAGAAGAGATGATGAAGAAGCTCAATATCATCAGCCAGAAAAAGGCTGGGGCTGGAACGGACCCTCAGTTGCTCGGACACAAACTCAGGAAGAAGCTTTTAAAAATGGCAAGTCTATGAAAGACAAAATACCACCCCCCTGAATTTAGAGAACATCTCAAGAACAGACACGATACATTTAACACAAATGACTGAAAACCAGACAGGTTATGGGAGAGCACCAAGTCCATCATGCACAAGAGAGCAGAAAATCATTGAAAAGACAGTAAAGAAGGAAAGGCCGAAAGGGATATCAGAGGAGACTCTGCAACTTGCTCTTGAACACAGAGTAGCTAAAACAAATGAAATGATAGAGTAAAATAATTGAACAAAAAATTACGAAGAGTAGCTCAATAAGACATAAGACATTTACCAAGATGTGCAAAGACCTGATGTCAGAAAAATGAAAAGGAAGAACATTCTCAGCACATCTCAAGCTGAAAGATCTGAGGAAAAACCCCAAGCCTCAATTTGCAACGTTGAAGGATTTTATGGACAAAATATTTCAAGATTCAGTAAGCAGCAAAAGAAGTTGAAAAAAATACACAGTCACTGTACCAAAAGAATTGGTTGATATTCAACTATCTTCAGAAGTGGGATATGATCAAGAACCAATGGTATTGAACAAGGAACTCTAAGCTACATCGAAGGCATTTGGGAAAAACAAGGACTCCAGGAATTGACAGAGTAATGGACAGCCCCTTACAGAAGGGTCACGGGGAGGAGACAAGCCAGTCAGGGTGCAGGGTAGCAACAATGAAACATACAACTTTCCTCTAATTCGTAAATGCTTCCTCACCCCCACTATCATGATCCCAATTCTTCCTTACAAATCCGGCTAGACCAGAGGATGTACAGTGGCACCGATAGGAACTGGAAACAGGGAATCCAGGACAGATGATCCCTTCAGCACCAGTAGTAAAAGTGGCGATACCAGAGGGAGGAGGGAAGGTGGGGTAGAAAGGGGGAACTGATTATAAGGATCTACATAACCTCTTCCCTGGGGGATGGACAACAAAAAAGTGGGTGAAGGGAGACGTCGGACAATGTAAGATATGACAAAATAATAATTTATGAATTATCAAGGGTTCATGAGAGAGGGGGGAGCGGAGAGGGAGGGGGGAAATTAGGAGCTGATACCAAGGGCTTAAGTGGAGACCAAATGTTTTGAGAATGATGAGGGTAACAACTGTACAAATGTGCTTGACACAATGGATGGATGTATGGATTGTGATAAGAGTTGTATGAGCCCCCATTAAAATGATTTCTTAAAAACTTGATGCAATGCTGGAAGCACTACTAGTCTGCCAAGAAATGTGGGGTATAGCTACCTGGCCAACTGACTGGAAGAAATCCATATTTGTACTCATTACAAAGGAAGGTGATTCCACGGAATGTGGGAAATGTTGAACAATATCATTACTAGCACAGCCAGTTAAATTTTTGCTGAATATATCAACGATGGTTACAGTAGTATATCCATGGGGAGTTGCCAGAAATTCAAGCCAGATTCAAAAGAAGACATGAGACATGAGAGGTATGATTACTGGTGTCAGATGGATTTTGGTTGAAAGCAGAGAATACCAGATGTTTACTAGTGTTTTATTGATTATTCAAGGCATTCAACTGTATAGATCATAGCAAAGTCTTCATAACTTGTGAAGAATGGGAATTCTTGAATGTTTCACCGTGCTCAGGCAGAACCTGTTCACGGACCCAGAGGCAGTTGTTTGAACAGAACAAGGTATTAAAATTAGGTAAGATGTGTATCAGGGTTCTATCTGTTGACCATGCTAATCCAATTAGTTTACTGAGTGAATAAGCAGAGAAGATAGACCATATGAAGAGGTGTGCAGCATCAGGATTGGAGAAAAGTTTCTTAAACTGTGATATACCTATAACACAACTTTGCTTGCTGAAAGTGCTTGTTGATAAAGACTTCAGCCTTCAGTTGGATTGCAGCTTAATGTAAAGAAATCTAAAATCATCCCAATTGGACCAATAGACATCATGATAAATAGATAAAAGATGGAAGTGGTAGAGGATTTCATTTTACTTGGACCTATAATCAATACTCCTGGAAGCAGCAGTCAAGAGATCAAATGATGTATTGTGTTAGGCAAATCTGCTGCACAAAACCTCTTTAAAGAGAGTTGAGGAAAAAAAAAAAAAGAGAGTTGAGGAACAAGAATTTGAGAACTAATTTGCAGTGACCCAAGCCATTGTATTTTCAATCACCTCATATCCAAGTGAAAGTTGAACAATGAATAAGGAAAACTTCAAATCATTGCATTTGAATGTTGGTATTCTGGAAATACTTCCCATATGGGAAGTACTATGTATTTTCAGAACAAAGAAGTACAGCTAGAATGTTCCTTAGAAGAGAGGATGGCAAGTCTTCACCTCACATACTTTGGACACGTTATCAAGAGAAACCACTTCCTGAAAAAGGACCTCATGCTTGGTTAGAAGGTTAGCCAAAGATAAGAAGAGCCACGGTGAAACAGATGGCACAGTGGCTGCCAGAGGGGATGACACAACAAGTATGAAAATGGTGCAGGACTGGGCTAGGCAGTGTTTTGTCCTCTTCCACATAGTGGCCCTGAGTCAGCACCAGCTCAGTGGCACCTGGCAGCAACAATAGTCATGAATGCGCTGAAGTGGGCTTGCATGAACCATTTTCAGTTGGACAGGCACGTCATCTACTGTGTTAGGAATGGCCAAGAGCATCAGCATCACATTCATCATCAAAAATAACATTGCATGATCTATCCTGAACGAAGGCTTTCAGTGATAGGAAATGTCCATATGCTTACCAAGATGACCAATTAATAACAGTATTCTTCAAACTTAGGCACCAACCATGACATGGTTAATTCTCTCATATACATGTAAAAGCTGAACAATGAATATGGAGGATCAAAGAAAAATTGATCCTTTAAAATTATGCTGTCTGAAGAATATTCATTATGCCATGAACTGCCAGCAGAACAAACGACTCTGAAGAATAACCACCAGAAGAGAACACCCAGTAGGAACGAGGGTGGCAGACTGTCTCATAGACTTTGAAGCGGGTATCAGGAGGACCCAGTCCTTGGAGAACGTTTGGTGAAGGGTCAGGGAGAAAGAAGAAGACCCTCAAGAAGATGCATGGACATGGTGGCTCCAGTCATGGGCTCCAACATCATAATTGTGAGGATGGTGCCGGACCGGACAGTGTTGGCACCTAACAACAACAGCAAACACATGGTCATTTAAAAGCATTTCTATGGGTTGGGTAGACACAAACACTTGGCCAAGGGAAAAAGCATAGTGTTCACTCACAATAACATTTCCAGGAATTTTAATGTCATGGTTAGGAAAAAGAAATCTTGGGGAAATTATGAATACACGTAGCAATGTGTTTTCTTAGCAACATTTGCACTTTTAGTTTATGGTTACCTTGTTACTCTGTCCAGTAACATCTTGATCCACTCATAAAAGTCATTTTTGTGATAATAAGCTCATAAAAGTTTGTTAGAAAGTATAATCTGATTTCTGCTCCAAAATGTTTTTCTAATGTTTTCAAGGAAGAAAAAAAATTTTTTTAATCACATCAACTTTTTTTCTTATACTCCCAATTTTAATTATAAATTATGTCATAAATTATGAATCTTAAACCACAGATTTATTTTCAAACAATAATTGCACACTTCTGTTAAATTAACCTTTGGATAGTTTTAACCTTTATTTTTTTAAAACAAACATAAATTCAGTGCCATCGATTCCATTTTGATTCATAGAAATTAGAACCGCCCTGTGGGTTTCCCAAAAATTGCTGATTTTTTTAATCGTTTTGTTGGGTACTTGTACAATTCTTATCACAATCCACACATCCGTCTATTGTGTCAAGCACATTTGTACATTTGTTGCCATCTTCATTCTCAAAATATTTGCTTTCTATTTGAGCCCTTGATATCAGCTCTTCATTTTTCCCCCTCCCTCCCTGCTCCCTCTCCTCCCTCATGTACCCTTG
>NW_022111324.1:12757876-12783494 GCF_000313985.2 Echinops telfairi
AACAAACCCAGTGACAAGGGAACAAACATGTTTTACACAATTGATGTGTGTATAAAGCGATTAAAAAAAAAGAACAAGACCCACAATCTTTGGATATTACTCTTGGCTTATAGATCTTTGTCTAGTTAATATTATTCTCTATACCAACAACTCTGCTTCTTTCTTATCATCTTCATGAATTTCTAAAAACTGAAAACTTGCCCCAATTTGTATCAGAATTTATAAAAGCAGAAGTCTTTCTGTTTTTGGCAAATTTGGAAATAGCTTTCCAAACTTGGTTCATGGAGTTTAGAGCTATGGCCAGAGAAAAGATTGTAGCTTTGCATGTTGGAAATGAAATTCACAACGGCCCAACCTGTCAACTTTCTTTTGATTTTACTTTAATCTCTCTATTAGCAGATTTATTTATTTATCTTTAGATTTTTTTTTAACGGGGCCCTTTGGTAAGGGCATCGGTGCCCTGAATCCTTTTTACAAATGCATACTTACTCCTTCATGAAACACAGACGCTGAAAAAGTTATCTTGCAGTCTTTGGAGAATTCTGCCATCAAATCCAGCTGACAGCTTTATCAGCTATAGTGTTCAGTAGACCTTGGGGGAATTTATAGCCCTAGACTATGGCTTTTTCTTTAAAAGCCTCTTTTAAAAAAAGACTCTCAAGAGACATAATGCTTTTTACCCACAGAAGTCTATCATTGTATGTGTGCATGTGTGTTTAATTCATTGTCTTCATTTCTTTTGTGTTTTGCTGAGATGTTTTTTGTTTGTTTTGTTTTCTTTGCTAAGAGAGTTATAAGTAGGGAAGATATTTCACATAAATCAAGTAATATTTTAAAGGGAAAAATTAAAGAAGCCATTGAAAAAATGGTTCTGATTAGATCATTTATTATTTGGATGAAAGGTTGTTATTTCATAGTAAACAAACTCAGGATATATATATAGATATATATATTTTCCATATATAAACATTCATCGCTTTAGAAAGCCTTCTCAGTAAAATTGCTTAACTAGCTATATTCAGTCGTGTGTTCAAAATACTTACTATATATGAATATGTTATACTTGAGCCATAACTACGGAAAGAAGATAAGGCTACCACCTTCTTACCCTGCTATTTTACCATGTAGCTTATCATGAAACCCATGTTTTTGCCATGATATCCTAACTTTATTGTCCCACACTTTCTATAGTCCATGACCATAATGCGCCTGTATTAATCCATTAAAATGTTTTGAAGAACAAAGCTGGTAACGTCATAGTTCACCACATTTATATTTCTTTTCATTGATCTTTTGTACAATAGAACCAGTTCTTTATCTTTAGGCCCTACAACCCTTTTAATATACTAAATCTAAAATGAATGAGCTCTTAGGATATCTGTGAAGCAAATCATAAAATGAATGTAGTGATTTATGATTTCTTTGCAGTATTTCCAAAACAAAGATTACTCTCTTGGTTATCGCCCCCCCCCCCATCTTCAGATATTATCTTTCTTTCAAATGAAGTGAAAGAGAATTTTCTTTTTTTTTAAATCATTTTATTAGGGGCTCATACAACTCTTATCACAATCCATACATACATCAATTGTGTAAAGCACATTTGTACATTCATTGCCCTCATCATTCTCAAAACATTTCCGCTCCACTTAAGCCCCCGGCATTAGGTCCTCGTTTTTTCCCATCCTCCTGCTCCCCCCTCCCTCTTGAGCCCTTGATAATTTATAATTATTTTGTCATATCTTGCCCTGTCCAACGTCTCCCTTCACCCATTTTTCTGTTGTCCGTCCCCAGGGAGGAGGTCACATATAGTTCCTTGTAATGGGTTCCCTCTTTCCTACCCACTCTCCCTCTACCCTCCTAGTATCGCCACTCACACCACTGGTCCTGTAGGGATCATCTGCCCTGGATTCCCTGGATTTCCAGTTCCTATCTGTACCTGTGTACATCCTCTGGTCTAGCCAGACTTGCAAGGTAGAATTCGTGTCATGATAGTGGGAGCAGGGAGGAAGCATCTAGGAACCAGAGTAAAGTTGTATTTTTCATCGTTGCTACATGGCACCCTGACTGGCTCATCTCCTCCCTGAAACCCCTCTATAAGGGGATCTCCAGTGGTCTCCTAATGGGCTTTGGGTCTCCACTCCGCACTCCCTCCATCATTCACTATGGTAAGATTTTTTGTTCTGATGATGCCTTATACCAGGTCCCTTAGACACCTTGTGATTGTATAGGCTGGTGTGCTTCTTCCATGTGGGCTTTGTTGCTTCTGAGCTAGATGGCCGCTTGTTTACCTTCAAGCCTTTAAGACCCCAGACATTATATCTTTTGATAGCCGGGCACCATCAGCTTTCTTTACCACATTTGCTTATTCACCTGCTTTGTCTTCAGCGGCTGTATCAGGAAGGTGAGCATCATAGAAGGCCAATTTAATAGAAGAAAGTATTCTTGCATTGAGGGAGTACTTGAGTGGAGGCCCAATGTCCTTCTGCTACCTTAATACTAAACCTATAAATATAGGCACATAGATCCATTTCCCTATCCTCATATAAATATATTTGCATATGTACATGTCTTTATCTAGACCTCTATAAATGCCCTTTGCCTCCCAGCTCTTTCCTCTATTTCCCTTGACTTTCCTCCTGTCCCACTATCATGCTCAGTCCCCACCAGGATTTCAGCACTTCCTCTTTGTTACATTCCCCTTGATCATGCCCTACCAGGTCTCCCACACCCACCTCACCACCAATTTGGATCTCTTGTTGTTCCCTTGTCCCTGGGTTTGTTAACACCTCTTCCCTTCCCCCCACCTCCCCCTCTCCCATGTCCCCCCGGAACTGTCAGTCCCGTTGTTTTCTCCTCCAGATTGTTCATCCAGCCTGTCCTATCCAGACAGACCTGACCAATGACTTCTTATAGCAAATACTTTTTTCCAACATAAATGACAACTGTACATGTGGACCTCATCAGATGAAATACACAAGAATCAAATGGACTATATGGGTAGGAAGAAATAATGGAGAAACTCAATGTCACCCATCAAAGCAAGGTCAGGAACCAACTGTGGAACGGGCCATCAATTGCTTACATGCATGTTCAGGCTGAAGCTGAAGAAAAATTAAAGCAGACCTACGAGAGGCAAAATAACACCTTAAGTATAAACAGTCTGAATTTAGAGACCATTTCAAGAACAAATTTAACACATGAGTGACTGACACCATGTGAGTTTCATGATGACGTCAAAAACTTCATACATGAATAGAGAAAATGGTCATTTTTTTAAAATGAGGAGCCGATGCCAGGGGCTTAGGTGGAGAGCAAATGGTTTGAGAACGATGAAGGCAATGAATGTACAAATGCGCTTTACACAATTGATGTATGTATGGATTGTGATAAGAGTTGTATGAGCCCCTGATAAAACGATTTAAAAAAAAGACAGGAACGAAAGAACAAACCAAAATGGACATCCGAAGAGGCTCTGAAACTTGATCTTGCAGGTAGAGTAGTTAAAGCAAATGGAAGGATGATAAAGGAAAAGAACTGCACAGAAATTGGACAGCTTGAAAAGAATAAGTAAAGCATTGTCAATTAAATATGCCAACGCATGCAGTTAGAAAACAAAGAAGAACACGCTCTGCTTATCACGATCTAAAAGAACCGAAGAAAACTTCAAACTTCAAGTTGTAATATTGAAGGATTCTAAGGGCAAAATATTGATGGATGCCATCAAAAAGATGTGAAAAGGTATAGGCAGATGTTTGGATGGATTAGTAAACATGCATTTAAGTAGGTAATAGTATTTAGAATTTTTCCAAAGAAATTATATAAATTCACCATATTATTATGATGACTATTTGTTTAAGAGTAGATTATCGAGTTTCCTAAATTTAGGATTAAACCAATGAATTATGTTGCCAGTATTCAAGCACCCCAATATATAGATTTCTAAAAATAAATGAAAATTATGTTAAAGGATATGAAAGGAATACACAGAGTCACTTTAAGATGTAGGTAAAATAAATTCTAGTGTCATTTTTAAAAGAACAAGAAACCTGCTCATGCTCAGCACAGAAGTAGATCTGTCTCAACTGGATCCAACCACTAAACAATGTCTTTATAAATCTGTCTGTATCCTTGTCTCAAATATGCTATTTTCTCTATTGGCTTCTTTTTCAGGTAGTTTCAGCTCCCTTTTTTCTGTCTTAATCAGGCTTGCTTTTAAGCTTGCTTGTTAATAAGTTTTCGTGTGTAGTTGAAAAGGAGCTTCTCTGAACTAATAAACAAACCACACACACACACACACACACACACACACACACACACACACACACAGTCAAAGCCATTCTAGTGACCCCACAGGACAGGGTAGATCTGCTCCTGTGTGGGTTTCCAACACCAACTCTTTACAAGAGTAGAAAGGCCTATCCTTTTCCCATGGGGCACCTGGTGGTTTCAAACTGCTGACCTTGAGGCTAGCAGCCCATGTGTAACCAATATGCCACCAAGGCTCCTTTCTGTACTAATAGTTCTGACAAAAGTGCCCAAATTGGCTTTACTTGATCATGAGGCAAGACTGGAATTATCCTTGCCAGACCAAAGAGAGCCCTGAGAGTGAAACACGAGGCCTTCCAGCATTATATTTGACCTATAGTCTCAGAAACCCACGGGGTCACTATGAATCAGCATTGACTCAATGGCAATGAGTTTAGCTTGGTTTGGAGCTATGTCTCTTCCTTTAAGAATGCTACGAAGCAAATGGTAAATCACTAGAGGGAGACCAGTGTAAGCTACTATCACAATCCTTACTAATCTGTTTCTCTGAATCCCTACAGTGCCTGAAAACGCCACTGGGCATTGTAATTTTAATTACAAATCACCATTTTATAATCCATTACTGTGGAACTGTTATTCTTAGTGATCATTCATCCTCATCTGTTAGCATTTTCTGGATATTGTTTTCTTGTTAAATATTTAGTTCCTGTTTTACTGTTCCAAAGAACTGTTGTAGATACCGAAAAAGAAATTTAGAAAATTTTTATCAGTTCATTTGAATATTAGTTCATTTTGAGGAAAGTATTTTCTCTGTGATAAAAGTGAATTCTAAACAAACACCAAGATTTCTTCCAAATGTCAACAGATGAAAATAATTTTGGTCCTTTGAAAATTACTATTATCTGAAACCAAGAATGGTGGTGAGGTAAGTGGTTCTTTTTAAAGACACCATTTAAATGGTTTTGGCCAGACCATTTATCATCTGGATAAAAGTTTATTCCATGGTAAGCAGACTCTGTATATAAAGATAGAGCTATTCCTCTAGATATTTTTAAATCCAATTAATAAAAATTTAAATATATGTATTTTTCAAATACCATTATTCACTGATGTATGCCCATTATTTAACATAGGAATTTTCACATTTATCATCTCATCTGTTATGTAGAAAAAGGCAGATCTTTATATAGACTGTATGGTATACTGGAATTGTTAGAATTTCTACTAAGAGAACCTAGGAGCAGAGTTTGTAAGTTTTCCTATTTTATTACGAATTCTTGTATCCACATCTCTTTTACAGTCAACACTTGCATCAACGCATCTTAGATGCAAATGCAATGATGGTCAGTGATGTTAAGCAGTCCTTCCTTAATCCCAGTTGCTCACTGATGTCATCATTCAGGTTGTTTTTTAGGGTCGTAGACACATATGTTGGCACCACACAAAAATAAACGCTGTCAGGCAGCTAGTGGGTTGAACCAGAGTTTTAAAAAGTTCGTTTTGTTTGTTTTGGTTTAGTGCTATGGAACTATAGCACGATTAGAAAGAGTTTGGGGGTTTTGTTTATAACATGTAAATAGCTCTAACATCTTCAAGAATTTTTTTATATAGCTGTATAATTTTGCATTGATTTTACATAGTTTCAAAAGATGATGATACTATTTAGAGATGAAAGGCGAGGAGAATTGAAAGGTAGTAATAGGTCAAGAAGAAGCTAGAAGAACAAAAGTGGTAAAAAGCATAAGCAAACAAAGGTGGGTCCATGCCTATTACTTGGTGGTTACCCAAATTGGCCTGGATCAGAGTAGGTTCAGTGTTTCCTCCTCAAACTGTGGATTGTAGATTGTAGATGACTGTGATCACAGTTCAAACACATGGACAGCCTCCACCAGAGTCAACAGGCTCCATATATCAAACTACCATTCTAGTTGTAGATAGTTAAACATCCTACACAGGCAGAGATGGAGCTCCCCTGAGCCCTCAGTCCCAGGAATACAAGAGAGGCATCACATTCATCTTAGAGCAACATCCCATCCCAGGACCTGGAACTACCCTTTGAAACAAAAACGCAATTCCAGTGTAACTGAAACTGGTCTGTGTTGGTTTGGTCTTGTCACTTATTCCACATTTTTAGTAAGAACTTTGTATTAGGGTGCCTTATATGTTATCTAAAGTAGTGTTCTTTATTTTATCCTGAGAGTCTAATATCCACTGCAATGACTACACAGAACTCACAAACAAAATTCATGATTAAAGGGCTTATTAAGAAAGTTAACAGGTGGAATGCCAGTGAGAAATGTTCAGGGTTGGTTATCAGGAAATGTTAGGAAATTCTGTCAGATCTGCTACTAAATGCCCCAAAGGCTTCCAACTCTGCTATAAACCTCAACCCAGAGGCATTCAGCATAAATAAAGTCTGTGGGTCAGCAAACCCAGCTCCCTGAATTAAGCGTCCAGGGCACCCGACTCCAGTAAGCCTCAGCCTGAAAGCACTTAGCTCCACACCTGTGGGTCAGCAAGTCCACCTTCCCCAATCCAAAGCACCAGTAACTCTCCGTTTGTCTGCACTGCATGGTTGATCAATTCGCAACTGAAGTCGCTGGTGGAATGCGTCAACTTCATCATCACTAGGTGTATTGATTGGGTTTCCTTGGAGGCAGATAGATCTAATCCTATCACGAACAGGATTGTCAGAAAGGATCTTGCTAAATCCACGAAGTACCTGGACCTGAGAACCCATCCTCCAACAGGATCTCCAACAATGCTCTGCTTCCTTTGTTTAGACTTTCAGCCCCTGACATCGCTATAAAGTCATGCATAAGGTTCCCAGCAGCTTTTTCCTCCAAAGTGGGGAGCCGAGCCCTTCTTCACTGACTGTTCTTGTTGTGGAAGCTCTGCGGGCCCTGCTCACTTTGGGTGACCCTGCTGGCATTTGAAATAGCAGTGGCATAGCTTCCAGCCGCAGAGCAACACACAAGCCACCACAGTACAACTGACAGACAAGTGGGGGTGGCAACCCTATAGGACAAGTTAGAACTGTCCCTATCTTTATAGGAGTAAAAATCTGAACCTCTTTATAGGAGTAAAAATCTTCCATCCTTTTCCCTCAAAGCAGCTGGTGGTTTCAAACTGCTAAGTTAGCAGCTCAACCCATGTTGAACTGGATAACACAGGGATGAAATGTTTAAAACTGCCTTACAGTGGAAACAGTGATTTCATAACAGCGCCTTGATTCATTACCAAAAAAGTTAAATGATATTTGCTGCTCTTGTTTAAGGCGGTAGAAAGTGGAAGAAGAAAAATACCTAAAACAGTCCAAATCCAGTACTGTTCTGACTCATAGGGGCCTGACAGGACAGACCAGAACTTCGCCCACAGTGGTGGGCAGCAGACTGCCCTCTTTCTAGGGTGGGTCCTGGTGGGTTGTAACCACCGAAATATTTAGTGAGCAGCTGAGTGTGCAACCACTGTGCCACCAGGGGTGAGCACCTGTTTCCCAGAAAAATCACTTTTGTAGAGCTGTAGATAATTTCCATTGCTAAAAATCAGTGCCACAAGCTCCTCACTCCTTCTACAATATGTTTATTTACATATTACTATCAGGATAGTTTGAATTTCTGTATTCTACTTTTAATGGACATTGAATAGAAAAGGCCAAAGAAGAATTGGCACATTTGAATTGTGGTGCTGGAGAAGAATATTGAAAGTACCCAGGACTGCTAAAAGGACAAACCGACCTGTATTGGAACAAGTATGGCCAGAGTGCTCCTTAGAGCTAGGGATGGCGAGACGAGAGTTCATCTTACATACTTTGGACGTGTTGTCAGAGGAGACCAGGAAGAACATCATGTTTGGTAAAACAGGGGGACAGAGAAAAAGAGGGCGCCCTTCAAGGAGCTGGACCGACGCAGTCCCTGCAACAGTGGAGTCAAGCAGAGGAACAATTGTGAGGATGGTGCAGGAGCGGGCAGTGCTGGGTTCTGTTGTTCAGGGGGTCACTATGAGTCAGAACCGACTCGATGGCCCCTAACCATCTTCACAGCAACTACCTTTAAGGAGCTGGAGTCTCTAGCCTTATTGAGAAATGTACTTTCAACGGCCTTCAAAAAAGCCTTAAATATCATTAAATGAAAAATGAGCTGCTACCAAGGGCTTAAGTAGAAAGAAAATGTTTTGAAAGTGATGATGGCAATAGGTGTACAAATGTGCTTGACACAATGGATGGATGGATGGATTGTGATGAGAGCTGTTAGTGCCCCCCAATAAAATGATTTTTTTAAATGTAGAAACTGGGTCTCCCAAAAGGTAAGCTGTTTATACATTTTAGTGTAATTTGCCAATAATTTTGTTTGTGACTGACCCTGGTTAAAATAACTCCTTTTTCTTTAAAAAAAAAATCTGTGTTGATCTGTTAAAAAAAAAGAAATGATAAGAAATTTAAGGAAAGGAAGAGACAAAGCAAAGCACATGAAAAATAGGCATCCCCCTCAAACCCAGAAGTCCCATAATGGATGATTCAGAACACGGCAGTTATTATTTTTGATACGGCAGTTTCACCCTCTTACTTGTTAAAGACCTTGAGGATAAAGTCTTCCAAAGTTTGTCTAAATGTGGAGGAGAAAACAACGGGACCGATGGTTCTGTAGGGATATGGGAGAGGGGGAGGTGGGGGAAATAAAGTGGTGTTAACAAACCCAGGGACAAGGGAACAACAAGTGATCCAAAATCAGTGACAAGGAGGGTGTAACAGGCCTGGTAGGGCTTGATCAAGGGCAATGTAACTGAGAAGAATTACTGAAACCCAAATGAAGGCTGAACATGATAATGGGACAAGAGGAAAGTAAAAGGAAATAGAGGAAAGAACTAGAGGGCAAAGGACACTTTTAGAGGTCTAAATACAGGCATGTACATATGTAAATATATTTATATATGATGATCGGGATATAGAGCTATGTGCATATATTTATAGGTTTAGTATTAAGGTAGCAGATGGACATTGGGCCTCCACTCAAGCACTCCCTCAATGCAAGAAACTGGCATTCCATGATGCTCACCTTCCTGGCACGATCACTGAAGACAAAGCAGGTGCATAAGCAAAGGTGGTGAAGAAAGCTGATGGTGCCCGGCTATCAAAAGATATAGTGTGTGGGGTCTTAAAGGGGTAAAGATAAACAAGTGGCCATCTAGCTGAGAAGCAACGAAGTCCACATGGAAGAAGCACACCAACCTGTGTGATCACTAGTTGTCGATCAGGTATCAGGCATCAAGGAACAAAAAATCAAATCATTGTGAATGTGAGGGAGTGCGGAGTGGGGACCCAAGACCCATTTATAGGCAACTGGACATCCCCTTACAGAAGGGTGCCAGGAAGGAGACAAGACAGTCAGGGTGCAGTGTAGCAACGATGAAACATACAACTTTCCTCTAGGTCTTTAATGCTTGCTCCCTCCCGCCGACTATCATGATCCCAACTCTACCTTACAAATCTGTATAGACCAGAGGATGTACACTGGTACAGATAGGAACTGGAAACACAGAGATCCAGGACAGATGAACCCCTCAGGACCAGTGATGAGAGTGGCAGTACCGGGAGGGTACAGGGAAAGTGTAGTAGAAGGGGGAACTGATTACAAGGATCTACATATGACCCCCTCCCAGGGAGATGGACAACAGAAAAGTGGGTGATGGGAGACGTAGGACAGTGTAAGACATGACAAAATGATAATAATTTATACATTATCAGAGGTTCCTGAGGGAAGAGGTAGGGGAGGGGGTAGAAAAATTAAGAGCTGATACCAAGGGCTCAAGTAGAAAGCAAATGTTTTGAGAATGATGATGGCAACAAATGTACAAATGTGCTTGACACAATGGATGGATGTGTGGATTGTGGTAAGAGTTATATGAGCCCCCCATAAAATGATTAAAAAATAAATAAAATAAAATTAGGAAAGATGTGTGCTAGTTTGTCTAACAGCTCATTTCTCAAATATGTCAAAAGCTTCACAAGAAAGAAAGTTACACTAATTTTTATAAACAACCACACCATTACAGGGCTGGGCTGTCATGGTGTGATTGTTTAAATTGAATTAAAGTTATCAAAACCTACGTAGAAAAAACATTGCTCTGTGAAAGCCTGTTCATATTTTTCAGAAGAAATCTGGTTTCCACAATATCATTCACATTTGTAAACAGCATCCTTGAACCTACACATAAAAGGTTAAATGTTTGCAGACCGTACTTTTTTGCCTCCAAAGATCAGAGACAAATTACTATTTTTATTTTACATTCCCCTGATGAGGCTAATGATAAACAGCTGTCACTCCAGTGCTTCGATTGTGAGGAGTCCCATTGCAGTCCTGTAATTTGAACAAAGTAAAAATACGTATTCATGCACAGTGTACGTGCAAGGGAAAAAGCACAATAGGGAATTTGGTTAGAACTGGATGCAGAGAAAAAAGTACATTTGCTCTCTAGAACTATTCAATGAAAAGAAAAATTCCATCTATCTGTCTCTTTTTACATTCATCGTAAGATATTTTAGAAGTGTGGCTCACTGCTTGTTTCTTTCTAAAGACATCCAGACTGTATTTTGAATTCTGTGATTTCCCACCATGTCTATGGTCACCAAGGAGTTAAAACGTCTATGTGACCATGTGTCTACAAGCGTTTCCAAAACACATAGAGGATTTCAAATGGTTTTATTGTTACAAAACCTTTTGGACATGTTGTGTGAGAACCCTCCAGCTGCTCCACACCCACTGATGCTGTACCAGTCCATCTCCTTTTTTCTCAGACCGTGCCAGTCAGGGACTTGTGCCCAGTTTGATAGGTAAAAGAATGAAACAAGGCTAACCTGTAATCAGAGTATGAAATGGGAAGTTCTGATGTTTCTTTCTGGGAAAGGAGCCCAGGTGGCCCAACAGTTAAGTATTTAGGGGCTAAGCACAAAGTTGGTGATTTGAACGCACCCAGCCAGTCGTACTCTGCAGAAAAACAACCTGGCAATTGTTCCCCATAAAGATTAAAAACCAAAAGCTAAAAGCAAACTCGCTTCCATCGAATCAACACTCAGAATGACCCTCGAGGTCTGGGACAAAGTCGAACTTTACGCCTGTGTTTCAGAGACTGTCAATCTCTACGGAGTAGAAAGCTTCATCTCTCCCTCGGGGCAGCTGGTGCTTTCAAACTGCAGACCCTGTAGTTAGCAGCCCACTGCAGACCCTCCCACACCCCGGACTCCTCCACTTGCTTTGTCACACGGGTCACCAAGAATTGAAAAGCAACTCAATGGAACTACAGCAACAATAGCAATGTGAAAATATAGGGCTACATATTAATCTTTTACCTGGTTTTTAATGTTTCTGGAAATCTAATAAATACAATTTATTCTGCTTTGACTCAATCATATTTTTACAAGCAGCAGTACTTCAACAATGTCTTTCTCCACAAAAACACCTCTTTTTCCATATATTATCTGTGAAGCCAACTTGATATATTATGAATGTTTCACTATTTCATTATTTATGTTTTAACACCTAAGAAAAAGAAATTCGTTTCAAATGATGCCTATGCTACAATTATTCAACACATGAGTTGAAATTTTAGCTCCTGGAGCCTTGCCATCCTTTGCTATAAGTTAACAGAGGCAATGGTATCCACCTCCTGACATTCGCTACAGATATTCTATATAAAGTGCTTAGCACAGTGCCTGGGACATAGTACGTGCTCAATACATGTTCCTGGGAGAGGCAGCATGTTGATGCTGAAACACATTGCCCATATGATGCCAAATACATGTAATAGCAAGGCCCATGAATGGTTTTGATCACAGAGTCAAACTTCATTGTACTTGCTATGAGGGGTTGTAGTGCATTTCCTTAATGCTGCAAGTCATCTTTTCTCCTTCATATATAATTTCATAACTATTTTATCATCCTTTCTGTTATCAAGAAGATTCTAACTCCTCAGCTCCATTCCTAGAGACAACAGAATGCACTGGGCAGCTTCCCAGACTCGGATAGTCCCTCTTCCTCCTGTGAGCCACGCTGTGCGACACGGGCTGAGAAGGGAGAAACAAGATTCCCCCGAATCGACTAGGGGATCTGGAGATACCTAAGATGGATATTAAATAATAAAAGTGGGGACAAGATACAGAGAAGTGTTAGGGAGTTCTGAGGACTTCCAGGGGCTGTTCTAGCTTAGGTAATAGACACATGGGTCCTTGAGACATAAAACGTTTTCAGAGGTAGTTAAAGGGGGGATGGGAGAGGGTGGTTCCAGGCAAAGCAAATAGCTTGCCAGAAACATGGAGACGTGGAAAAAAAACAACAAAAAGGCCATTTAGCATTAATATTGCTTGGATTCAAAATGTTTTATATTTATTTAAATTGATCATCCTCAATTTTCAGGCTGTATATTGGAAACCAGACAGCTTTCTTAATCTTATTCCATGAATAACCAGTAAGGAAGGAAAGACGCTAACATTTACTGAACACCCACAAGGCCTTCTACTCAGTCAATTTCTATCTTGTTGGTGGTGGTGGTGGTGGTGGTGCCATTGAGTTGGTTCCAACTCACAGTAATCCTGTGATGACAACAAACCACCCTCACAATTGTTCTCATGCTGAAGCCCACGGTTAACACCACGGTGTTGGTCCATCTCGTTGAGGGCCTTCCTCTTTTTCATTGTCTCTCTACTTCATGATGTCCTTTTCCAGGGACGGATCTCTTTTGATAACATGTCCAAAGTGCATCGCACGAAGTCTTGCCATCCTTGCTTCTATGAAGATTTGTGTGTTCTTTGGGCAGTGCTTGGTACTGTAGTGTTCTTAAACAGCAGCATAATCCCGCAGTCTTCCTTAGCCAATATCCAGCTTTCACATGCATATGTGGTGATTGAAAATACCAGGTCTTAGGTCAGGCACTCCTTAGTCCTCAAAATAACCTCCTTGCTTTTCAGCCCTTTAAAGAAAGAGGCTTTGTATACGTTTACCCAGTGCAATGCATCATTTGATCTCTTGACTGCTGCTTCCATTATCATTGGTTGTCGATTCAAGCCAGATGAAACCCTTGAACTTCAATTTTTTTCTCCATTTATCATGATATTACTTATTAATCCAGTTGTGAGAATTTTGGTTTTCTTTGCATTGAGTCATAATCCTTCATAAAGGCTACAATCCTTGATTTTCAACATTGTATAAGCTATCTTTATATAGGCTATCCCAGCTAGCTGCCATAGATAGTCAAGGAAGTATTTCCATTTTAAAGATGGAAAGACGAATTTGTCACATCAGGCATAGCCACACAATCAATACGTGGTAGAGCCTGAATTTGAACCTAAGGTTTTTATTTTTAATACCACTAATCCTTAGAATATTGGTGCAATGAGAAGCACATTTGTAGATGTAGAACGGTACATATAGGAAGCAGGTGGGAATAGGGTTGATTTCTTCACTGTCATGGCTGCCCTTCCCTCTACCATCGTACCATTTACCATTTGTAGCTTTAGCTTGTCATCTGTGTACTCCAGGTCTTTTTTTGAAAATATCACAAACTAATAATGAAAAATGAGAACTTTTATAACACTTTATTTAGTCGTTCCTTCATAGACTAAAAAGATTATTTTCAAATCAATGGTGTAGGGGAAACTACATTGTTTTTGTGTCTTCCACTACTCTTCCTTGCTTCACAAGCAAATAGATTCCTGAGAAATATCTTAGTACTGTCACCCCAAAGCATGGAGCCATCCTCCCAGGAATATGACATGCCTATTGTTTTTTAGGGTGAACATATATGATCATAATATGGTCTTTAAAGTGTGTGATATTCCTGAGAGAGAGAGAAGGCTATATAAATGAATAGAACCATCTTTTATCTTTATTGTAGTTGGTTTTGTTCTAAAATGTGCTTTAACTCATTTAACTCAGTCCTTTACTTAGAATTGATTGGATGATTGACAATGTAGCCAAAGCTTTTCACATTTCTAATGTCATAGCATAAAATATCTGTCACCCTGTATAGCATAAAGAGTAAAGCTATTGAGGATTAGACAGTCCAAACTTGATAGTGCATTAATGGAAACATAATGTCCTGAAACACATTGGCAGCTTTTATATGTGAAAATCTGGGTCTGTGTCACTGGGGTCTCATAAGTAAGATTACAACAGAGTCAGCCTGACTACAACATTTCTTTTTAAACCTGTATTTTTCATCTAATCCCCACCACCAGTTTACCTACAGATTTCCTGTATCTTGCCTGTGCAAACACTTCGCAAAAAAAGAGTATCTAAAAATGGGGTAGTTTGCTCAAAAGTATTATTCTTATATTTTCACAGAGGAAACTTGGTTGGAAACTACTTGGAGCAAGTTTGGGGATAACCTACCCCAGGACAATCTCACTCTCTTTCCCCCTGCCCTCTTGTTTCTCATTTGTAGCATCAGCAATATTATTTTAGAATACATGCTGCAAGCACTCTTGATAAGCGTCTGTGAAACATTTTCTTCCATTAGCCACATTACTGACACCCACACCTCTTTGCTAAGGACAGCCAAAGTTCTCCAAGAGTCTAGCTACAGGCAAAAAGCAGAAGGAGCAATGGAGTGTGATTTAGATCCACGAGAGCCAGGTTAGCTACGCCCAATAATGAGTTATGTGGGCACATCCACAGTTTTGCTCAAGCCTTCTCTAAAGGACATGTCACATTCACCCACATGGGAATAATCTTTATTTGGGCATTCTGGAGTATTAGCTTGTCAAAAAATTAAGTGATTGATAAATATGTTTAACCTTCACTTTGACATGCTCTTAGGCTTTCTCTTCAGCATGAGCTAGCTGTTATAGGGGTTAGTGCTGCAAACCGAGTACATTAAAAGTACAGTGGTTCCCAAATCAAGCTGCAAAATCAGTTTCCTCTGAAAAGTTGTCTTCTTATATGATATTTAAGAAGAATATAAAATATATAATCCTTTGCACAGTAGTGGAATTACATATATTAAATAAGCAATTAAACATTAAATTATTCCTAGGATGACTTTAAACATAATTAGGGTTATTGATCCAGTTTGCAATTTAGAGTGATAGTTAAGAATTTGGGTCACAGTGGCTGGGGGAAAGATCCTCAGTGATTTAGTAATTAAGTAATTCCCCATGATAAGATCAAGCATAATATCACTTCCATGATATGCTCTACTATGAGCCACTAATCAATTGCAAGGAAATTTCCTGAGGAGTCTGTCTTGAGTCCAATATAGGTAGATGCTGTGGAAAGCTTGCTTTCTTATTCCTGGAACTGGGTCCCACATCTGTCTTGTCATCTGACTTCCAGATCTTTGGACTTGAGCCAGCAGCCTGCTATATTTTCTGCTGATCCTGTGCATTATCAGCAGCATACCTGCTGGCCTTGTATTAATTTGACTATGGTGCCGGAAATCTGCACTCTGACCTCCCAGATTGGGGTTGTAGACAGATTGCAGAAAGCTTTTTCTAGTGATAGGTTACCATGGACTGGAGTAAAGACTTTCCATCTCCAGATGTCTCTACCAAAGAATTTAATTCAATTTCTTCTTTATTGTGAGTAAGGAACTTTAAATCAATGATTCAGTGGGTGCTTTCGTTATAAGTATAGATATTGAAAGGGGTTCCTGGGTAGCCCAAGGTACATTAACCAGTCAATCTCCAACTATCCATGAAAAGTAATGCCAGGCATATGGGCCATCATTTGTATTTCACTCTGTTTCTATAGGGTACACTGATTCTCCACGAGAAAATAGACATATACCAATAGGAAGCACACACTCTGTCATCATGTGATTGAATTGTTTGAATCAGTTTCTTACAAAAGAATTGTTACAAATGGACAATCTCTCCATTCTTAAAGAACCCTTAGATACTACCTTGCAAAGTCAGGTCTTATTTCTCCTGAGCCTTTAAAAAGTATTATTCTTTAAAAAATAGAAACATAAAATGATAAATAGAGGAGGGGAGATGTAGATTATAGAGGCTAGAGGAATGGCATTTATCTTAGGTTAAATAAAGCAACCAGGAGGATGTCTAGTCTAACTCATTTATTTAGCTTAGGTGGTGTCATGAACAGTAGCTCTGGCCACAGAGCTGGAGTCAAAATAGAGGTAGTGCTAGTTGAGAAAACGGTTTCTGGCTATGTCTGACCTCCAGCTTCACGAGGGTGAAAGAGAATCCAATCCCACATCTGCCCGAGGATACTTCTTATGCGGCAGAGGTCAGACATGCCTCTACCCTCCAACCTATTTTATCCTAGTCTCCTACCAACCGTCCTTCCCGGAGCACTCCACTGCTCTGCTGGCTTGAATCATTCAGAGCAGTGGCCACACAGAACTCACAGAAAACACAATACTTAGGACCAGGGAGTTTACTAGGGAAGCTAGCAAGTTGCAAATCAGGATAAGGAATGTTAAGGATATACTTCTTTTTCCACAGTGTCTTCTCAGCCATATCAGCAGGCACACCTCTGTCTGGCCCGCATCCTCTCGGCCATATGATCCCATAGTCTCTGCCTTGCTCTGGCAAGTGTCACAGAACTCCTTGTGCTGACAAAGGACCAAAGATGACCCTACTTTGCAAGACAGCCTCCTGCCTAAGGGCGGTCAGCTTTACTGATTGCATGGGCCAGGAGCTCACTACTCTGTCTCACGCTTTCTGTGCTGCCGCCTCTACTGCCACAGCTGCTTCTCTTCCCTGGAGTCTCACAGGTACTCCACTCACGAGTCTTGCTTCTTGATGGTCTCCATTTCTGCTCCTGAGATAGCTCAATTCATGCCCAGTGGAACAGAAACCCCCACCAATGTTACGGTTTCACATACCCTATTTATATGTCCCCACCAGTCATTTGGTAAGCGTAACAAGGAATATGAATTGAAGACTCATACTAAGTAACTCAATATCACCAAACGATTCCCAACATTAACCCCTGATTGAGTTACTTCTCAAAATGCATTTTTCTTTCCGTATTAGCAGGTTCAATGTAAGTAGTAAGAGAAAACTGAAGCAAGGGAAATAATAGAAAAGAACCAGAAAGTAATCTAATAAAGCCACCAACAAAAGAAATGCATCTCTGTGGACCGCGCCCCTACATGAAAGAATAAAATTTTACTCGGGGAGAAGTCCACTGGTATGAAACATTGTTAATACTCTTAAAAAGGCAGAAACTCTAAAGTCAAATACAGAGGTTTCATGAGATTGCATGGAGTCTTGTTTGTGACTTTGGGATCAGCTATCTCTTTCAGATATCGTCTGCTTTTAGCCACGAGAATATTTCAAGATGATCTTCAAATTTTGAGAGGACGGGAAAGTCCACAAAGAAGTTCTGACTTTCTTTAATTTAAAATATTTTATCTGAAGGACTAATGTGGCTCAAGTAATTCTTGCCAGTGAGGCTCAAGAGATTATTTTAATTGATACCTCTTCCACTATACATAATCCACAACACATATATCTTGAATTATGAATTTAGACTATTTAATTAAATTATTGAATGTTGCAGTGTTTAGGAGATTGAATTAGGTCATGAATTCTGGCAATAGGCATCTCCCAGTGGGTATTTCATATGCGGTAAGCTTATGGAATCCAATGAGGTTGATCTTAAATTTAAAAGATCCAAAAGAAGAGCTGTGGTACAGGTTAAATTTAGAATGTCAGAAAGTCTAGCCGACTTGAGTTTTTAATTATTCCATTAGGCCTTTCCTGAAGACCAGAAGATTGGGCATGATAAAGGCAACATAATGGTAATCTCTGTAAATAGAGAATGTTTGAATGACTCATTCAGAAGAATGAGCTCCTCAATCAGGACAGAGGAATTTAGGTGTTCCCCAAGTGGAGATGAGATTTTTAATGAGTTTCTTAACAACTTGCACGTCTGAAGTAAAAGATTCTACACAATGTGAAAACCCATGAATCATCATTAATACATATTTGTTGCCATTAGATGGCAGGAGTGGAATGAGATCAAATTGCTATTCAAGCATCAGTCCAGAAGGCAAAGGGTGTTTTCCCGTTGGGTTATGTTTTCTGAATAGTAAAATGGAATGTGGCATGCTCCACAACCTCAGAAAAGTTGTCCCCACCAAGATTTCCTTCCAATTTTAATCATCATATATCACCCTAGATGAGCTCCTTCATGTATTATAGAGATGTGTAAGAATTTGGGTAGGACAGCCTTTGGTAAGGCCTTCTCCATAATGCAGTTACAGGATGTTGGAAATGGTCAGTGCTGAACAGTTAAGTGGAAAGAATCCTTTACTAATTAAAGGGGCAATGATTTGGGGAGGTACTTGCGTGGCAGCTCAATCAACAAGGGCATGACCTCTAAATTTCATCTATTTCAGGTATGCTCTGAGACTTGTGAGGCTGTATTATGAAAATAGCAATTTTAGAAGAAAATAGCAAAGCATCTAAAAGTTGTACCACTAGAGTTATATTTTATATACGAGTTCTAGAGGAGGTTAAAACCCTGTTTTTATAACATGCCAAAATTATGTCTAACTCCAAAACAATATCTAGAATTTGTATAGTAACGGACTTTCCTGAGGCCAGTTTATTGGCTCTTATAAAGGGCAATTAGCTCAATTTGTTGAACAGAGGTAGTCTTAGAGAGGGATTGGCTTCCAAGAACCTCAGTAGAAGTTGGGTTGGCATACCCAGCCTGATTATGAAGGCTAGTAGGGTCATATTTCAAATAAGAACCATCTACAAACAAAATCAAATCAAGGTTATTTAAAGGAATTTCCTGTGGATCTCTTTGAGGAGAAATTTAGTTAAGTCCAGACATTTGTGCATAGAATGGTTTTCATTATCACTTTTGAGGAGAAGTGTGTCAAGGTTCAAAGAAGCCACATAATGTGGTCTAACATTAGATAATATCAGCAGGAGAACATTAGAGGAAGTGAGCTGACCAGAGAACGCTGTTAAGTCACAGCAGAATTAAGTATAGCTAATACAAGGTGTGGCACATAAATATCAAAAATTCCCCAGTATTATATCAGCGAGACTAAACCATATCACCAGTACTATATCGGCAGGTGTGGTGGCAAAGTGGTTATGCATTGGGCTGTGATCCACAAGATCAGCAGTTCGAAACTAGCAGTCTACTCCTGTAAACAGTTACAGTCTCAGAAACCCACGGGGGCAGTTCTACTCAGTCCTATGAGGTCTCCGGGTGCTGACATCAACTTGCTGGCAGTGAGCTTTTGAGATATTAGCAACACCAATTTGGCAGTGGCTGCTACCGCTCCAAGAGACAAGAGAAATAAATACCTGTTAGCTAAAAGGTAAAGCTGAAGGCTACACTAGCCCATCTGTCTTTGAAATCCCCCGTGTTTGGGGTCCAGAACACCTAAAGCTTTTCTGGTAAATTCAAGTACAAACAAAGGAAAAATTAAGCTATGGTTAAGAAAAGCAGTATAGGTTATTAGAGATTCTTTTAATTTATTTATTGCTTCTTGATCCTCTTGTGCAATTTGGAAAGAATCTGGTTGAGAGATTTTCAAATATTTATATAGGGATTGGGCTAACCAGGAGAAATTAGTGTCCCACAGAAACTCATGAATATTTGAGGAAATGTCTCACATGGTGGAGGATTCCACTGGGTCCCAAATCCAAAGGTCAGGCAGGGGTTAGCCAGATGCTGGGTCCAGAGGACATACTCCACTCCTGGCTCTTGCCAATGATGAGATCACACCCTTGCTTCTCAGAGGTTCACTGTATGCACAGCAGGATGGCACTACAGGGAATCCTGTTCACAATCACTCACCTGCCAATCCTATTAGTATCTTCCCCCACCTTCTTACTAGACCCATTCAGGGAAAGGCCATTTGGTAGAGTGAACACGTAACCCTTCACTCAAATCTAATTATCTGTTCTCCACCCTGGACTGTATCTTATTTCTGTGCATTTGACCGGGGCCTCTGACAGGATGCTTCCAGTAGGTGTCGGCCTCCTAATAATCTTAATCAGTCAGGCTTTTCCCCAGGCCACTCCAGAATCAGTTTTCCTCCTCTCAGCTATAGCCAATCATTTCTTGCATCTATCAGGAGTAACAATAACCATTAAACAGAGTGTAGCCTGACTCACACACTCTACTAAAGGCAGATCTTAATCTCACCCTGTTCCTAATTTTTTGGCAGACAAAGCTCTCCAAAATGGGACTACAGCCACAGGCATATGAAATCCAGGATTATATCATAAAAGGGATTATGACTGGAAGGACCATATTAATTCAGTGTGACCCAACCCTTGTTTGTGTCCATTTCAAAGAAAGATGATCCAATAGAATTCACAAAGTATCAATGACATTAATGTCAGACATAATCAGTATTTTGCTGAAGATAATTTTGAAATGATGGCAGAATTTCTGATGCCCCCAAGCCAGATTCAGAAAAGGATGAATGGGAAATATCATTTCTAAAATCAGGGAGATCTTAGAGCAAGTAAAATATTCCAGAAAGCTGTTTACCTGTGTTTTATTGACTGTGAAAACACATTATAAGGTGTAAATCATAACAAACATTGGGAAGAATGGGAATTCCAGAATATTTCACTGTGCTCATGTGGATCCTGTACATCAAACAAGAGATGGTTGTCTAAAGTACAAGAGGATGCTGTGTACTTTAAAATCAGAATGGCATATGTCAGGGTTATCCACTTTCACCTCATTTATTCAAACTGTGCTGAGGAAATTATCCAAGAAGCTGGACTAGAGAAGAAGAGTGAGGCATGAGGACTAGAGGAAGATTCTTTAACAACTTGCAGTGTGTAGAGGACATAACTTGGCTTGCCAAAAGTGAAGGCGGCTTGAAGCCCTTCCTGATGAGGATCAAAGAGCACAGCCTTCGTTTTGAACTGAATCTCAACATCACAACTAAACCTAGAAGTAACAGTCGTGAAGAACAGAAAATATTCAAGTGGTCACGGATTCCATTATACTGAGATCCACAATCCATGTCGAGGGAACAGCAGTCAAGACACAAAGTGGTGTGTTGCACTAGGTAAAGCTGCTGCAAAAGAAATCTTTAAAGTATTAAAAAGCAAAGATGCCACTTTGAGGACTACCATGCACCTGATCAAAACCATTTTAAATCACCTCAGATGTATGCAAAATCTAGGTATCAAAGAAGGAAGACCCAAGAATCTGCTTGATGTCTTTTATGATGGTTTTTTGGGGGGGATATTTAATATACCATGGACTGCCAGAAGAATGTAATCTTTCTTGGAATAAGTATGCTTAGAAAATAAGATGATGCTACTTTATCAGAATACTGTACGTATGGCAGAATGCTTACAAACTGAGATGATGATACTTCATCTCACACAGTTTGTACATTGACATAGTTAGGGTTTATGTCAACTTAGCTAGGTTAAGATTATCAATAGTTTGGCAGTTAAAATTGAACATAATTTAATCTCTTCCACAATGAGATCTGCTACGAGCTACCAATTCATTGAAAATAACTTTCCTCAGAGGTGTGATCTGCTTCCATTATAAGTGGATACTGTGGGAAAACATACTTTCTTTTTTCTGGATCTGGATCCTGCGTCTGGTTTGTCCCCCAACCTTTGGTTCTTTGGGCTTGAACTGTCCGTCTGCCATATTGCCCCCGGTGTTAGGCTGGGTTGACTAGAGAAATCAAGAGACACTCATATATGTGTTAGAAAGAGCTTTATATGAAGCAGTAATTATAAATCAAGACAACATCCCAGCCCAGTTCAACTCAAGTCTATAAGTCCCTCTTGAGACTCACACAGCCACATACAAAGCTGCAAAGGCAAGAAGATCGCTGGTAGGTGCAAAGTCATATGGATCCAAGGTCCGTGGAAACATGGCAGGACTCTAGGAGCTCTCGGGGTCAGCAAGCGGGAAAAGAAAAGCAGAGAAGGGGCTGTTCCTTATGAGAAAGCCACTCACACAGAGGCACCACTAGGCTATGACCTGATTGATAGGTTGGAAGCCACCCTTATGCCTGTATATACCTTCAACTTGACATAAAACTATGTAACTACCACACCTGCCGATCCTGGGAGTTGACAGCAGCCTGCCAGCTTACCTGCTGATCTTGGGGTCATTCACCTTTTCGGTCAGAAGTCTGTCATCTAACCTGCTGATGGTCTTGGGTTCATCAGCCTCTGTGGCATATGAGTCAAGAGAAGCCTCCAGCCTGACATCTGACAATGGATTCAGAACT
Source organism: Echinops telfairi (assembly GCF_000313985.2). Lineage (NCBI taxonomy): Eukaryota > Metazoa > Chordata > Mammalia > Afrosoricida > Tenrecidae > Echinops > Echinops telfairi. The sequence continues at coordinate 12,780,353 of NW_022111324.1, forward strand.
CTCTTGCCTCTACAACAGAATGAACCATTTCCTTGGTATAAACCCATCTCTAAACTATACATATATAAACTTCACAGTTTTGTTTCTCTAGAGAACCCAGCTTAAGATAGACATATTTTCAAGAGAGATCAGTCCCTAGAGAAAGACAGCATGCTTGATGAAGGGTTAACAATTGCCCCAGATATAGTAGACTGTGAGGCAAGTGCAGGACACAGAAGTTTCATTGAATTGCACTTGGGGCCACTCTCAGTCATAAGAGACTCTACGGCACCTTACAACAACAGCAACGGTGTACATGAATACAAAAGAAAGTACCATAGAGATCGATTAATAAAATGTGTAGTGTCAGATGAGGATTGGAAAGGAACAAATGAGGGGTTGTAACTGGTGGGAAGGCTGTTAATAACCCTCAAAACCTGAACAAACTTCCAACCTTGGTTGTTTGGTTTCCAGACAGGCTACACAGGAAGTTTACAAGAGATAATGCAGGAAAACTTTTTTTGAAAGAAAGTCTCGAATAACGGGAACTAGGCCTTCTTTAGCTTTTTATTTGAGGACATATTGGGACTACTTCATAAGGGTTTAGATGTATCTGTTCTGTATTTTAATAGGCTCTGCAGATAAGAGTTGTCCCACATCAGTAGATGGGGTGACTCAGAGGGTTTCAGGAACTAATAAAATAAAGGCAGAGGAAAGGGCAGGGCTAGATGGAAGTAAACTATTATTTTGTGGGACTGATGCTGGTAAATGGCAAACAGCTCCTTACCTCTGAACTAATTCTGATTCCAATTTCCTGTTAAGGGCTTTGGAGACACTGAGATTAATAATATCTCTCTCTTTCTTGAGGCTCCCTGCTGACCTCGGGTGTTGCATGCTGGGCTGCTAGCCCAAGGTTAGTAGTTTGAATCCACCAGTTTCTCCTAAGGAGAAAGATAAAGCAGTCTGCTCCCAGGAAGATGGACAGCCTCGGAACCCTGAGGAGCATTTCTGGTCTGTTCCATAGGGTCACTGTGAGCCGGGATCCATTTGATGGCGTTGTTTCAGTTTTACTCTTGTGTGTATTATAAACTGTGGCTCCAGCTGGATGAAAGAGCTCTACCTAACACATTAACTGGGGTTTCAAGACAGAGCCCCAAAGGTTGTAGGTTAGTTCTTAATTAGTGCCTTTAACTTTTTAAGGTTTTATACTTTGGGACAGGTGATTTTGTAAGCATGGGAATAGGAAAAGTCCGTTTGTCCCCAGGACAACTCATTCCAAATCAAGATCAGGGTAAGGGATGTCTTGTTTGATCGTTTTTGTTTGTTTGTTTGTGTGATCATTTTTTATCTGGTTTTTGTTTGTTTTTTAGTTTATACAAGTCTTTTTCAATGTTAAATTTTCTTACAATAATGGCAAATATAGCACTTAGGGCCTTCAAAGGCTTAAGGTTTGTTTTACGATGAAGAGGTTATAACTGTTGTGATTGCAGCAAACCCACTGCCGTCAAGTTGATTCTGACTCATAATGACCCCATGTGTGGTTCGTGAGCCTTTGCAAGTCTTGGTGGAAGCAGACAGATTCGTCCTTCCCCTGTGGAACAGTTGGTGGGTTTGAACTGCCAGCCTTTGGGCTAATAGTCCAATGCATACCTAGCAGTGCACCCAGGGCTCCTGCTCATTTCAGGACCATGGGGACGGGGGTGGGGTGAGGGGGATGTTGGCCTTCGGGACTTGTTTTGTCTCTAAGGTTGGAAGAAATCCAAGAGTCACATTAATAAATACAACCAGAGTGGGTTTCCTTTTCATTTGATTAGTGCTCGCTTTAAGATTTTATGTTTTGGCCAAATGTAAATACAGCATCAAAAGCCCCAGAAGCACCCATGGCATTGGGAATGAGTTTAGAGCATTAAAAACCTTTTTTGAAGTAATAAAATGTGGCATTTGGACATTCTCATCTTTATGTATAAAAATGAATATTAGTCTTATTATTGGGGGAAAGGCCATGGGTATGACCTCAAGTAGTCTCTTCCTTGTTATCCAAGCATCTGCAAGTGTTGTGGCTGCTGTTTTGCATTTGAAGATCAATTATTTTTATACTCCTTTTATTCTACATATTCTAACCATAGTTGAGCTTCCTCCAGTCCTGTTATCCTATGGACTAGCAGGTGTAGGTCTGTAAATCTAGGTTTGTAAGCTTCAACAAGAATTCTTCATTCCTTGGCAAAGGCGTGAGGATTCTCGTGTGATTTGAGGAAATCTACTGAGTAAGTGTTAGACCTTTCATGCCCCGGTGGGCAGTTCAAATGCACCAGCCACTCTGTGGGAGAGATGGGACTACTGTAGCTGCTCCTGGAAATATTTACGGCCTAATGTTGTGAAATAAAATGATACTGTTCTTTCTAATGACAACTGGAGACAATAAAAAACTACAACTTTCAAAAAAAAGGTACAGCCTAGCAACCTATCTAAGGTTTTGGTCTGGATTTTTTTTTACAAGTAATGCATAATTCTGTGTGTTTCTGAGTAATAAAAGTTGTATCCGTGTTTCTTGGACAAAATTTGTAAAAGACTCTAAGGAACAAATTTAAGCTCCAGAGCAGGTTCTTCCAGGGCGGAAGTTACCAGAGGAACAGAAAGGGAAAGGGGTGCCGAGCAGCGAGTGCTGGCACCAGCAGTGGGGCAGGATGGAGGCACAGTCTGACATTGGAGTTCTTTACTTGGCTGAATTTTCAAACAGTATCCTGCAAGGAAGCTATCTTCCTCTCCTGATGTCTCTTTGAAGCTTCTAGATGGCCCACTGAGGTTCTTAATTAGAGATCTGCTAATCTCGAATTTGCTGTGCAGAAAAGCCAATTTAGAAAGGCTGAAAGAACCACAAAGTGGCCGTTGATTTTCCAGACTGTCTCTGATAAGTTTATAAGACAACCATGCAGAAATTTACAACTTGAGGGGCTGGAATGCTTGTTCATGTGATAGGATTGAATCCTAGAAGACATTTTTGAGCTACTGCTAGATAATGGAGTTACCCATAATTCCAACAGACAGAAAAAATATACATGTGAAAACAGAAATAAGTGGCGCATGCACAACCCAGAAGAGATATGCTGAGACTTGGGTTTTTGCTGGAGTCAAGCAAAACTCCTGTGAGAGATTTGCTGGGGGT
>NW_022111324.1:12783594-12874574 GCF_000313985.2 Echinops telfairi
GGTGGGAAGCCTAGTGCACTGATCCTTCTGACATACCAGCGTATCCTTCCCAGGTATCTTTCAGTTCAAACCAGTCTCCTGGTCACAGAAGCAGATCCTTAGAAAGGTTTAAAGAGCCAGGATTCAAGGAGAGTGTAGCCATATTTGAGAGGGGTTTGGGGGAGGTTGGGGGTGGGGGGGTATTTTGTTTTTTAAAGACCTTGTGGCAACTCCTTAGAGTTTCATGAAAGCAGAGAGTATACGCAGTCCTAGCAGTACCGGGGTCCAGAGGCTCAGCCCTTTGAGGATGACAGTAGGTAGATTCCAGTGCCCCAATCAGATACCAGAGGTGTAGTAGAAGAAAAAACCTGTCACTCTGTAAAGCATAGGCAGCAAGGCTTATTGAGGAACAGTCCAAACTGGCAGCGCAATGGGGGGAATCTTGCTCTGCCCGAGAAAGAAGGCACCTATTCTACCTGAGATTCTGTCAGTCCTACACGACTGGGGCCCCATGAGCAAGATCATAGCGTGGCTGCAAATTCTCCAAAAGTCACTTGCTGTTCATAGTTTCCATACATCAGTTTCCCGGACCCTCCCAGTGCCAGCACTTTGCAGGACTGCTTTGCGTATCTTTTGGGAAAGAAGCCCTAGTGCTGCAATGGGTGAACCATTTGGCTGCTAACCAAAAGTCAAACCGTCAAATCCACCAGCTGCTACGAGGGAGAAAGGTGAGGCAATCTGCTGTGTGCTGCTCTACGGAGCAGGCACTACGCTGTCTTCCAGGGTCACTCTCGGCTGAACTCAACCCGACAGCAGTGGGCTTGGCACCACAGAGCAGTTTGTACAAGCGCATCCTTCTGATGTTTGCCCAAAGGAATCATGGTCACAAATTCCCAAGAACAATTGTATCCTCTTCTGTCTGCCCCACCCCCACCTCACCCCACCCCCGCTTCTCTTTTTTGTTATTCTAAACATCAAGAGTCTTATTCTGGAATATAAGCTACAAAGTTCTTGATAAGCATCTTTGATAAATTTTGGGTTCATTAACCACATTTCTGACCCACCCAGCCCCCACCATCCTTTTTTTGTTTCTAAGGGCAGCTAAAGTTGTACAAGAGTCTCGCTGAGGACAAAAATCACAAGTAAGGAAAAATGGAGTCTAAAGTAGAAATGGAGCCGAATCCAGACCTCGGTCATCCAGTTTACTTATGCCAAAAGCCTCAGGTTTGGGGTTTGCTAGCACACCAAAGGAAAGTACTCGGTGTCCACATTGGAAGCAATAAATTATTTCCCTTTTTTACATTTATAAATAAATCCTTCCAAGTGGTAGAAAGTAGCCAGACCACTAACAATATCTGTATCATGTTCTGGGACTTAGATGGTTCAATCGGACTTGAAATGGGGACCATTTGTTTTAAATTGATTTCAATGCCAAGCCAATAGGTCAGCCCTTAATGATGAAGCTGCCATTCCAGCCCAGCCTCTGGTGTATAAGCCAAAATTAATTAGCTCAAGTCCTGTAATATAGAAAACAGATGCTGTTCTCATGTTGCACAAATAAATTCTTTGTGTATAGATGTGTTCTGCTTTATTCAAAGAATAACAAATTGGAATTTAAAATTGTACATTTTCTACAATCGAGCCAGCCTTTAGTAGTGATGACAGAAGCATGAATTTACATAACAAATTCCAGCAAGTGCATGGAAGACTAAATTATGTTCTATATCTCTTATTTTGGCTTCAGGCCCTAGGAGATTTAGCTTTGAATCGGGGCTTATCCAAACACTGATCCGTTCCAGAGCAGACCCAGAGTTTCAGAACAATGCCAAGGTTCTTTCTAATATATAGATTCCCTGGGAGACTCCTCCCAGAGGTTCACATCTGCATCATATGTTTGGATTCAGTTCTTTGGCCAGCTTGGAAATGGCTTAAAACTAGATGATTCTCTAGAGGTATCTTGTTAGGTGCACTGTGGATGTGGTTATTTATCTCAACATTCATTCAGATTTGAAATATTTTCTTTTCCTAGAATAAAGCTGGCCAAGAGGAGAATAATAGCTGTGTTGTTCTCTCTTTTCAGAATGAATGCATGTGTGGTAAGATAAAGATGCTGCCATGTACACTCCATATAACACTCCATATATGCTAAGCAGTTGATTATCTGATAATGTCTAGTCCACTTTTCCTTCTTATCTCATGTGAGACAATTTATATTTTGTTTCCTTTCTGCCAGGCTGAAAATGATGAAAATGGACAGGCGGAAAACTTTTCCATGGACCCACAATTGGAAAGACAAGTGGAGACCATTCGCAACCTAGTAGACTCTTACATGTCTATTATCAACAAATGTATTCGAGATCTAATTCCAAAAACAATAATGCACCTTATGATCAATAATGTAAGTGATTATAAACTGTCTCATTTTTATGCCTTGCCCAACCTGGTGTATTAATTGCTCGCATTCTCTTTGTATTCCATTGTAATAGTTTATAAATGATTGAAATACCTATTATCTGGTTTCATCATTCTTCATTCCAAGTGATAAGAACTAGGAAACTAAAACTTAATAGTTAAACTAAAAAGTTCTCACTTTGCAATGTGTTCCCCATTGACTGTCTCCTCTGGAAAGGCAGGGCTTTGCACAGGATACAGCAGAGAAAAGTCCCCACGGCCAAAGGTGTGGGATCAATTCATTTCCAAGACAGCAGTGAGAGCAAATGCGCTATCTGCTAGACTAGTGGTTCTCCACCTTCCTAATGCCGGGACCCTGTAATACAGTTCCTCATGTTGCGGTGACCCCCCCAACCTTAAAATCATTTTTGTTTCTACTTCATAACTGTAATTTTGCTACTGTTATGAATCAGGCGACCCCTGTGAAAGGGTCGCTCGACCCCCAAAGGGGTTGCAACCCACAGGTTGAGAACCGCTGTTCTAGACATTGGCATTAAATTAAAAGAATTGTCAAAGAGAAGGGAGGGAGGAGGAAAGATGGAGGGATGGATAGCCTTTCATGAATATTATTTTTAAATAATAAGTAGGCAATTAATACATCGGCCTTTAATTCTGTAGTCTCCCTACTTAATCCTGCTGCTTCTATAAGTGGCTTTGAATGAAATAGCAAGTTTTTCTTCCAGAACCTGGGAATTCCTAAAATGGTTTGATGATTTAAATTGTGCGTTCACTCAGGCATGATGCTCAGTGGTTTGGCATGTATGTAACAATGTCATTGTCCTCCATGATGTAAGCTGGTGCGATCTCCCAGTCAGTTCTAAGGAGAGTGTCCTTGCCGAGTGTGGTCTACACCTCATGCACAAGGGGCTTCAAAAAGTTCCTGAAAGATTCCATTATCTTTGAATTCCATTTTTCCATAAACTCAGTGAATGGTTTGGCAAAACTTGCTCACTTGTTTTGGACAATGCATATGGCTCATCATCGTCTGGACTGGTTCTTGTGATCTGAAAGCCTCCACAGTCTGTGAGCCAACAGCCTTCTGCTGATCTTGCACCCACTAGTCCCCACAGCTCTGCAGCCTCTGCCTGGCAGCTGACCCGCAGACTGAGAATTTGCCAGCCTCTGTAACCAAAAGCCATTTCCACGAGGTCTCTTTCTCTGTCTCTTTAGCTCTCAGTCTCTCTGTGTCTCTCTGTCTCTGCTCTCTCTCTCTGTCTCTGTCACTCTCTCTCTCCCTAGTGACTGACTATTCACTGGGGAAAAGAAATAAACTGAAATAATAGTTAACTAATTAATAAGGCCCTTCTAACAGTAATACTTTACGTGATATGTTTTGATTCTGGATTCTATGCCTCTGGCTCTAATCCTATTTCGGAGGGATTCTCTGCTATCCTGATGGAGAGGATGAGTGTGGAATTAGGTCCTGACCTTAGTAGAGGATGTGAACCAAATCACACCCTTTGTTTTCTTGAGGAAATGATCTGCTAAAAGACAAAAACAAAAACAAAAAAACCCCACACCTCCATCAAAGCTATTTCTCTGTGTATTAGAGGCATTGTGGACACAGAGAAACCCGGCACCATTAGAAAAAACCCTGTTCAAGATCTCTGTCTGGCATGGTGCTGGCTGAGACTATGGGACAGAGCAAAGGTGCCTGGCTAAGACTAGAGGCTGAGCCGAGGAGACGATGAGACAGAACAGAGGAGCAGTGACAAGGCTGTGAATGGGACTGTAAGGCGAACTCACAGGTGGGCGCTCTGCTTCAGTAAGACAGAAGCCAAGGGACCACATGGCGAAGAGGCTGAGAACTGAAGAGACTTGGCTACTGCCTGAGGAGAGGGGCTGCTACGGACCAATGGCTACCTCCTTACTGTTTTGTGATAACCCGCTGACCCCCTAATGAGCCCCCTTAACTGTGAGTATTGCTAGGAGTTTTGTGACAATTTCCAACAAATGATCGAACCCAGCATAGAAGCAGAGTGCATGGGAGGAGTGGTTGGTGTCGGGCGTGTCTGACTCCCGCCTCATAGCGATAAGGAAGAGTTGCTCAGACATGGCCCTCCATGCTGTTTCCCCATCATCAGACTGTGAGGAATTACTGGACACTAGTTCTGAAGGGACACGAGTTCTAGGAGACCCAAAAATATGACTGCCCACCAGTCAGAGTGGGGAGCATATGGAGTTCAGGTTACTGATGGAATATTAGCTCAGGCCCATCTCACAGTGGGTCTACAAACCAAACCTGGAGTAACTGTCTCAGTTCCAGAGTGTGTAATCAGAATACAGGTATCAGCACCTGGCCAAACCCCCACATTAGATCTCCAGAAAAGCACAGCAGATACCATTTGAATCGTCCCTACCTAGGAAAGTGGGTAATCAAAATCATTACTGCATTCCTGGAGGATTGCAGAAATCAGTGCCACCATGAAGCACTTGATGGGTACAGGGATGGTGACGCCCCCTGTATTCCCATTCAACTCACCTATTTAACCTGTGCCAAAAAAACCCACAAAAACAGAAAAATAGATGGCTATTGAAGAATGAAAATTACTACAAACTTAACTGTGACTCCAGTTACAGCTACTGGCTCAGATGTGGTTTCATTGCTTGAGCAAATTAGTAAACATCTGGGTATCTGGTATGCAGTAATTGATCTTGCCAACGCCATTTTCTTGATTGCCATGTTCTAAGGAACACCAGAAGCAGTTTGTCTTCAGCTAGCAACACCTCTGGCATGCACCCTCACTGTCCTACTTCAGAGATATATAATTTCGCTAGCCTTATGTCATGATTCAGTCCACTGGAGCCTGACTACCTTTCCCTTCCACAAGACGACACATTGACCTGTTGCATTGATGATATTGAATGGATTGGCCCTAGTAAGGAAAATAAATCAATGTCTCTAGACTTATTGGTAAAAACATTTGTGTGCTAGGGGGTGGGACATGACAAGACTCCTTCCACCTCCATAAAATGTCCAGGAGTCCAGGGGTGTGGAGCCTTTGAAGATATTTCTTGTACAGTGAAGGATAAGTCATCACATTGGACCCTGCCAACAACTGAAGAAGAGGCACAACACCTGTTGGACTTCTTTGGATTCTGAAAGCAACATAGCCCTCATTTGGGTGTGTAGCTCCAGGCTATTTATCATGCCTTGAAAAGTTGCTAGTTTTGGGTCCTACTGCAACAGGTTCAGGGTACTATGAAAGCCACTCTGTCACTTACGTCTTATAATCCTGCTGATCCAATGGTGTTGGAAGTAATGGTAGATAGAAAGGCAGTTTGAAGTCATTGGCAGGTCCCTTTTGGTGAATAACAGTGAAAACCCTTAGGATTTGCAAGCAATGCCCGACCATCCCCTGAAGATAACTACCCTGCTTCTGAGACCCGTCTGACTTATTGCTAGACCTTAGTAGAGCCTGACTGCCTCTCCGTGGGCCACCAAGTCACAGCCAGAACAGCTCATCATGAAATGGATGTTATCTGACACACCTGTCATAAAGTTGGATATGCACAGCAGCACTCAGTCATTAAGTGGAATGAGTATGTATTGGACAGAATTAGTATGTATGGCTTCAATTAGAACCTGGATCCACATGTTGCATTAGAAAGTAGCCTAACTGCTCAGTCTCCACTCCTGCCACTTTACCTTCTTCCTCACAGTCTACACCTATGGTCTCCTTAGGATCACATAACTGAGGAAGGAAAAAATGGTGACTGGTTTATAGATGGTTCTGAGTGATATTCAGTCACTACTCTGTACAGTGTAGTGGCAGCTCTGCGACTACTTTCTGGACTCCCCTGGAGAGGTGAATGATAGGTTGGCCTTCCAAAGACACACTTGTGGTACCAGCTAAAGGGCAATACTGGGCAGATTGGGGACGGTATTCTCTAGGAAGCTGTATGTGCTCTAAAGAAGCCTCCAATATATGGTGCTGTTTCTCCCATAGTGAAGGTTCACAATTTCAGTAACCAAGGGGTATAAATGGGAATGACATCACTCACTATTATCCGTAGTAACACACTCAGGAAAGTTTGCTTCCTGTCTCAACAACGGTTGCTCTGTGAGTCTAGATAGATAGATCAATCTATCTATCTATCAGCATAGATCCCACTGAAGTAGAAGCTAACAGTGCTACTTGACCACTGTGAGCTCTTCACCCCTCTGGATCAACAGGCAAAGAAGGGCATTATCATCTTGGCTGGGAGAATTGACCCTGATGACCAAGGGGAAATTGAATTGGTGCAGTGTAAAGAAGGTAAAAATAACGATGTCTGGGATACAGATGCCCTTAGGGCATTTCTTCGTACTACCATCCCCTGTGGTTAAAGTAAGTGCTAGACTACAACAACCCAATTCCAATATGATATTAATAGCCCAGACCCTTCAGAAATGAAAGTCTGGGGAACTCCACCTGGCAAAGAATTATAACCAGCTGAGATGCTTGCTGGATGTAAAAGTCTCCTTATGATACCCAACGAGTGATTCAAGAAGGTAATGCCAAAAATTGCTAGTTATAACCAAGTAACCAGTGCACAAACAAGGATTATACTTGTTATGAGTATTTCTTCCTTGTTTTATTATAGGTGAGTGGTGTATATGTGTGTGTATGTAACAAGTCGCTAGGCGTCAGAATTAACTGGATGTGATGGCATTGGGTGGAGTCAGGGTGGCAGTGTGGCTGAGACTGGAAAGGTGAGCAGTTCAAAACCACCAGTCATTCCTTGAGCGAAACATGGGCCTTTCTACTCCCATCAACAGTTGCAGTCTTGGAAACTCATGGGACAGTTCTACCCTGTCCTATAGGGTCGCTATGAGTTGGCATCAACTCAATGGCAGGGAGTTTGGTTTTCTGGTTTGGATGGCAGTGGGTAAATATGAAAATTATTTTTGTTTTATTCTCTGCCTTATAAAATATAAGAATGATCTTTATTTAGAGATTGTGTAGGGTTTACAGAGATGTATATATGTACCAAATTGACAAGTAGTGGAGTCTGGTGATAAAAGTTGTGTTTCACCTTGGTTGGGATATGGTTCCCAGTGGTTTGGCAGTTACATGTTGATGTAATCATATTCCTACATGTGATCTGATGTAATCAGCCAGTCTGTTTTAAGGAGAGTTTCCTCAGGGGTGTAGCCTATATTCTAGACATATATGTATCTTTCTATGTGTGTGTATGTATATATATATATATATAAATATATGTATATACTCATATACATGGTATACGAATGAATGGGTAAGAAGGAAGGACAGGAGGGAAGGAAGGAAAGAAAGATTCTCACTTGCTCTGGATTCTGTTTTTGGCTTGTCATCATATGATTTCTGATTCTTAGACTCCATCAGCCCCTGCAGCTATATGACTCATGAGAAACCTCGATCTTGACCTGACCCATGGACTTGGGAACTTCTAGCTTCTATAACTGTATGAGCCATTTCTTTGAGAAGAATCTTTTTCTCCATAAATACACACACACACTCATATATACTCACATAGGCACTTCCCTGGTTTTGCTCTTCTAGAGAACCTAGCCTAGTACAAATTAAGTCTTCTATTTCTAGTTTATCTAAGACATTGCTGTAACCTTTCCTTTTTGAATTTGCAATGACTACTCTGTATTCTGAAAATGGATATGTTTCAGCCAATTTTCATAAAGTGCAGAATTTGGTGGGCAGTTTCCTTTGAAAGTTTACATTAAGTGCTCTGCCACTCACGCTCCATATGGGATTGTTTAAGAAGTTTAAAGCCCAGCAATAAATGCCTTGCCTCAGACATACTGTAAGCCTTTGTCTATTGAAATGCAGCAGCTGTTTCATTACTTAAATGTACCAGGTAACAACAGCACAAAGAAATAGCAAGTTTATGAGAGGCAGTTGTTCTGGACAGGCTACAGTCAAATCAGTGGAGTTCTGTTCAGGGACTTTAAAACCAACGCACAATCACACCTCGTGGCAGGCACATTGTGAGGGCGTATTCTCTGCAGCTCACACCACAAAAGTTCTCCTTCAGAAAGTCATAGAAGTGGATCCAGCTTTCCTCTAAAATGGTGTGTCTAGGTGGTACATAATCCCAGGTTTCAGCCCATTGGCAGCAACACCTGAAAAATCAAGTCTTTGTGTCCGCCAACTGCAGACACCTATTTTTTGTCCCCAAGTTACAAATTAAGAAATTGAAGTTCCAAGAGCCTAATGACTTATTTAGAATCACACAGCTAAAATGAGAGAGTCTGTATTAAATTCGGGTTTCTCATTTCAACAACAGACACCATGTATGGCAGGCTGGGGAAAACTGTGGGTCAGCCCCGTAAAACAGAGCTCATCTCCCCACACTCTCTGGCCCTCCCCCAAGGATATACATAGGGCACCCTCCTGGAGAACCCATTTTACTTGCAGATCTAATTGAGGGGTGGGAGAAGAGAAAGAAGATGTCTGTTTTAACCAGTGAGAAATTCGAATCATTGTTTCTTGTATTAAAATAAATGAGATAATACTCTGGAGTAGAATGTAAAGGTTCCATGGAATGCTTCAAGGGCCAACTATGAAACACAAAGGTTCCTTGCGCCAGCACTGTGCGCTCCTGGAACTCTGAAGACCCGTGTTCTCTCCTGGACCGCTGATCCATCGGGGGAAATTAGTTGCGTATGTGCTAGTTTGAAAATTCCTCTAGCTTTAATGCACGTGAAGAAAATTTAAGTTTAAACGCCCCTTGTCTGAGGGGAAAGAACACCTTAAATGTCAGAGTGCACTGATTTCTTCCCCAAGCTCAGCAGTTTCCACGTGGATTTGTTTCAGTTGAGAAAAACATCATTAATAGTGTCATTAAAAAAACAGGAAAACTCCTTGGAGTTTAACACACATGGAGAAATGCCCCCATCACAGCGGTATCGCTCAGTGAACTTTAGCTCAGTGACTGTGCTCCTCCCCCCAGGACCCTCCTCAAACCCCACACCATTGCTTGGCACCAGAAACCCCACACCTCCCCAACCACTGTCTCCACCGAAGGCATGTCTCCTGCTTTCTCACCCCATCGATTTGTTTCGCCTCTTTCTGAACCATGGGGTGTACTGTGTGCTCTTTTGTGCCTAACTTCTTTTGCCCAGCTTTGTGTTTCCGAGTGTCAAAGAATGGTACTTTCTAAAGAAGGAAAACTTCATTGGTCCTTAATGAAACGAAATCCCTGGAAAGGAGGCATCACTAGATCTGTGGGCACTGTAAGACCTCAAAAAAAAAAAAAAAACCAGGAAAGAAAAAAATGCCAAATTCTAATTCTAACCCAACCCCCTTCTCAAATTAAACAAACTTCAACATTTCAATTCAATTTCTTATGTGTGTGCTCATGAGAAGGGGATCCTCCCGTCTAGAAGCAAAATCATAGGAAGGAAATTTTCTCTTCGGTCACTGAGCTGCAGGAGAACTCAAGCAATGCCTCTTGATGTTTAAATGATCTTAGTAATAAAGACAAAGAGCCGTTCAGATCCAAAAATACTCCAGGCGACCAGAGAAGGGTTAAAGTCAGGAAGATGGAAAAACATGTGGAAGGTTTTTAATGGCTTCACATTCCTTTACACAGAGCAGAACGACGTGGCCCAGGAATGCCTGTTTATCTAGCCTGTAGAATTGGAGCTGGAACGAGGTTTTGTGTCTGAGAATGTTTCAGAACTATACCAAGATGCATAGGTATAAGGTGCTGTAATTAAACGCATAAATATTATTTCAAGCCTGACATCCAAGTATAATTAAATTCTGTGTTGTATTTTTCTAAAAGATACCACCTATAAGGGATCCATTTGGTCTCTTAATTGTCCCACAAAATTCTTGATTTATATATTTGTGTCATTGATACACTGCTCAGAAAGTCCCTGAAGTGTTTGGAAAATCCCCCAAGCTGCCCCTGCCCCCACCTACTATTGAAACACTAAGCATCGCCTCATATAGATTAGGCTAGCAGGAGAAAGGTACAAAGACCTTCTTCAAACTTTGCTTTTTAAATGCAAAATAAAATATTGATCTGTGCTACATAGTTCACTGCACGGTTTAATGCCTGCATTATTGCAATGACTTTCTACTTCTTCCTCTGCCTCTGTGTGCTCAATGCCATGTTAGCCTATTTACATACTTGTTTGTTTGTTTGTTGTTCAAGCTGCCTTCGTAGCGCAGTGATTACCAACTCAACTGTTAGCCAAAAGGTTGGTGGTTCAAGCCCTCTCATCAGCTTTGTGAGAAGACCTCGTGATGCTGCTCTCAGACAGATGAGAGCCTAGAACAGCCTATGGGCCATTCTACATTGTCATGTAGGTTATAGGTTCACGATGAGTCCAACTGAACTCAATGACACCTAGCCACAAGGGACGAGCGATCGCTTCTTTTCTTGGGCCCTAACCATAGAATGGGCATCATGTTAGGCCATCTAATTCATTATTTCATTCAGTCTTCACAACAGCTTATGAGGCAGCTACACCATGATTCCTATTTTATAGATTCGGAAGCTAGAGCTCAAAGAAGTTATTTCTCCCAGAACGATCAGTGGTAGAGCTAGGATTCAAACCCAGGGCTATCTGATTCCAAAGTCCGTGCACCCCTGTGCTCTATTGCCCCTTTCTCTCAAGGGCAATGATGCACATCACCACATCGCACCGCGTTTGGAGAGCAGACATGTTTCAGCGTGCAACACTTGGAGTAGGGAGTTGATTCAAGGCAGATCTTTGATCAGAATACCGAAAGAGGTCCTTACTATTTTATTTCGCAGTTTGTTTGACAGTTGCTTCTTAAATCAGATCTGCTTTAAATCTGTTCCTGGACGAATCTTCTGTTAAATGTGTTTAATAGATTCTAAGTGGTACTCCAGTCAAATGTAAAGCTTCAAAAGCGCTCGACCCAGTGGTGGGCCACTGCCAGGAAAAGGGCCTGCTGGTGAGGTGCGCCATGTATCTAAGCAGACAGCCACACCCAACAGCAAAGGGCCTGTGTCTGTGCCTCCTGAGCACCTGCAAGGTGTTTCCAGTGAAGAAATATCCACGGACATAGAAGAAACACCCCTCAAGCCAAACTCACTTTCTCTAAATCTCTTTTTCCTTCTTGACTTTCCGATTTTCTGTGTTCTCGCTCACCCAAACGTCAATGCTAGAGGTGTCTTTTATTTATTTTTTTAAATGTATATTTTTATATATATTTGGAGGTGTCTTCCATGGCCCCTTCTGACATGGCCTTTTTAGCCAAATGGTGCCATGCTCAGTAGGCTTTGCCTTTATAGCGTCATCCTATGAGCATGTGCCCCGCCTTTCTGCCCCGCCGTAGCCCGGTTACATCAGACCCCTGTCGTTTCATGTGTGCTCTGCAATAGGCTTCTAAGAGGTTATCTCCATCCTTGCCAAGTCTTTTTCAGTTACAGCCAGAGGATTTCTTTTCTAAAAACTCTTTTATTGTTTTATTGTTTACTTGCTTAAAAGCTTTCTACGGTTCCCCATTGCCAAGTGGATAGAGTTCAAACACTTTCCCTTGGCATTCAAGGCCTTCACATCTGGCCCAAGGCTACCGAGCCAAATTCACCTTCCACAGCTCTCTCACGTAGCCTTTTACCCCACCCGACAGTCCCCCGAACACATCTTGTCTATTAGATTACTGCCATATTCGAACCACTCTTGGCTCATAGAGGTCTTCAGAGAACCGTTTTCCTTTCAACACGCTGAATCGGTGGTTTGTTTTCATTTTTAATTGGCATTAATTTGCATGTTTTGCTACTTTTTAAATGGCATGAAGTTGTATGTTACGGGCCCATTGTCATCTATGAGTTACAAAGGTAGCTACCACCCAAGAATTTTGAGCATCTGAAGGACATCCTGATGCTTGTCTGAATTGTTGCAAAGATTCTTGCCTAGTAACCAAGAGCTGGGCAGTTCATCCCTCCCCAAGACATTGCTGAGGAAAGACCTGGCGGTCTGCTTCCAAAATGCCACCCCCGTAAAAACGCTGAGGCGCAGGTCTACTCACACATACTGGGACCACCATCATCACCAGTCACCCCAATGATAATGGGCTTGGTTGGGGTTGAATTTAGCCTTTCCTTATGAGATACCCAGAGACTCTGGATAAGTGTCAACCTTATCATTTAACAAAGAAACTATAAGATCAAAATTGGTTTATTTACAGACTCAAGTTAGTTGACTCACTTGCTACACTAACATAATGATGCTTACAAACACATTGTTTTTTCCTAAGCTCTCTGAACTTTAGTTTCTTCATCCATAACACTGAACAGTCCTGTTTCTTTCATAGGTGCATGGTAAGAATTAAATCACATAACTTAGGAAGGCACCAGAGACATATCCATATTTATTTGATTCGAACACTCCTTTAGTGCTTCTGAAATTCAGTGACATCTTGGCTTTGTGAAAGCATGGCCCAGTTTATTTGGTAATGTTTTTAAGGGCACAATAAGGCCTTATCCATAAAAACATAAAGTCAATGTCAGCTTAGATTTGATGAAATATGGTGACTGGTACTCTCTCTCTGAGATTTACACAAAACCATAGACATCCTCCCAGTGCTTATCCTGCTACAAAATGACCCTGAAGTCCACTAGCTGTTGTCCCTAGTTTGCCTTTCCCACCGATGTTAACTGTGAGGCCTCTCGTGTTAGCTGCTGTCACTGTGAGCTAGCTTTTACTGCAGTTCAGTGAAGGAGAGCAGCAAGAACCTCTCTTCCCTTTGCAAAGCAACCTGCACACTATGAAAGGTTTTATAGTTAATAAATATTCACTCTTGGTTCTAATCCCACTTTTGAGACTTCTGAACACTGAAACCCTGGGTCTTAGTCCAGTGGTTTAGATAAAAACTAGGTCACGGAATGGGAGTGCAAGACTTGAAAAACCTACGTTATTACATAGATTTTTAAATGTCACGATTTTCCTTTCGCTCCTAATGCCGATGCTTGCCTTACGCTGCCTTCTCACTTCTCTAGGCCAAGCTGCCTTGACCTGCCTTGCACAGCCAACTGGCCCTGTTGTAGTGATGGCGGGTTTGGCCCTCTCCTCCACTAATCTAAGTTCCTTTTCTCAGCAGCCTGTGACAGAGGAAACACTTTTACTGGCACCAGTACTTAGGATAGGGTGGGTGATAATGAAGGAACTAAGAATGACCAGATGCACAGTGCTTCCTCCTTCATAGACTAGACAGTCGTAGACTTGGACCCACGGCTCTGCTTTCTCGGCCACGTGTAGACCGTTCACTCACTCATTCATTCCCACCTTTATTTCTCTGTGGTGCTCTGACAGGTGAAAGAGTTCATAAATTCCGAGCTTCTAGCACAGTTGTATTCGTCAGAGGACCAAAATACTCTGATGGAAGAGTCTGCTGAGCAGGCCCAGCACCGGGACGAGATGCTCAGAATGTACCAAGCCCTGAAAGAAGCGCTCGTGATCATTGGTGACATCAACACTGCCACTGTGTCCACCCCCGCACCGCCTCCGGTGGATGACTCCTGGCTACAGCACTCTCGCAGGTAGGAACAGGATCCCCACGCTTCCCACGGACCACTAACCCTATCCAGTATCACATTCCAAGGAAGATTTCTTAAGCTAGGATGAACCTAAAGAAGAGGAAGAAAAGGAGAGATTCAAGTCCCAGAGTGAGAGTCAAACTATACATACACCAACTCTCTTATAACGGAATACCATACAACCATTAAAAAGGAGAGTGGCTCTCCAAATGTCACAATGAAACTATAGTTAGGTTCAAGTTTTGCTTTGTTTTTTAAGTAAGGTGAGTAGTGTACATGAAGGGCTATCATTTATGTACCAAAAAAGGGGGATTCATATTCAGAGAGAAAATAGACATGGGTCTACGGGTAGACTGCAGTTTAAAGGGTGCACACAGAATTGCTATTGGGGATCTCCCCACAAATGAAGGCTGGGCAAAGGGAACTTACCCTTCACCATTTACTCCTTTGGGCCTTTAAAAAACACTTTCGTTGGCATACAGTTCACATATCACACAGTTTAATTGTTCAGTCCTATTAAGAAGATCTGTAATGGATGTAGGGAATGTTATAGCAGCTGTAAGAGCCCCTTAATAAAATGATTAAAAAAGAAGCAGAAGAAGATTTGTGGCATCCTCGCCACAGCCCATTTCAGAACACTTTCTTCTTGTCCTGGTTGTTGTTACTCCCCACCCCCCACACCCCCTCTTTCATGCCTTTGACCTTTGAAGCATGTGTCTGAATTATTAGGTCAAAAACCAATCTTTTTTTAAAGTCATAAGCTAGAAAGTTATAACATTGGGTTTTCATCCTTTTGTTGTTGTTGCTGCTGTTGTTTAATGAGCGTGCTGACAAAGTAGGAGTGGACAAATTTGCTGCTTGTCTCTCTTTCAGGTCACCCCCTCCCAGCCCCACAACCCAAAGGAGGCCAACACTAAGTGCTCCCCTCACGAGGCCCACATCCGGCCGAGGACCAGCTCCTGCCATCCCGTCTCCGGGCCCGCACTCTGGGGCACCCCCAGTCCCATTCCGCCCAGGCCCATTACCTCCTTTCCCCAACAGCAGCGACTCCTTTGGGGCCCCTCCTCAAGTCCCCTCAAGGCCCACAAGGGCCCCGCCCAGTGTTCCCAGGTAAGGAGAGGAGTAAAGACGTGGCGGGAGGCTTTTTGGTTCTCTTCTCATAGTATGACAGACAAAACAGAACATGGCAAAGATGGCATTAGGCATGTTTGCGATATTCACCCGAGACAGGGATCACGGGGAAACCGCGAAACCTGTGAAAGCAGGTAAAGACCAATATGTAGTCAGGAAAACCTCCCCTTTAGCGATGGGCACACACAAAATGGAAACAAAGAAAACTGGACCCAAACGAATGTCATTTTGGCAGCTGTTTGTCGAACTTGACTGCGGGCTTTGAAACAAAAGAGCAGAGGCTGAGTGGTGGCACACGTGCTCTACAGGGCAGGAAAGTGTCGGGGACTAAGGGCCGGCCTGCTCTATTACCAAAGGAATTCTAGAAAACCACCGGCTTCGAGGAATATTCCCCAGTTGCCTTCTGAGCTATAGTTCTTCAGCCCAGCATTGCTAACGTTGATGTAGCCCGGGTGAACGCTGGCTGTTTGAGCTGCAGTGGTTTAAAAACAAACACAAAAGCATGGGTTCAAATTTTAACATTACACATAATGACTGCTGTGCACAATTGCCTAATATAGAGAGCAGCGGTTCTCAACCTGTGGGTTGTGACCCCTTTGGGGGTTGAACGACCCTTTCACAGGGGTCCCCCGATTCATCACAGTAGCAAACTTACAGTGATGAATTAACCACGAAAATAATTTTATGGTTGGGGGGTCACCACAACAGGAGGAACTGTATTAATGGGTCGCGGCATTAGGAAGGTTGAGAACCACTGATACAGAGAGACATAAAACAGCATGCATTTGAATAATGCATTCTGACAATGAAACGCAGCGATTTTTCAGGCCTAGTTGTGAAACAAGACAGCAAACAAATAAATGCAGTTTGCAAGATTCTCACCTCCCATTCATTCATTGTCAAGACATATACAGTGTGCATGATCTGTGAATCTTCATTTAGAAGGAATTAACTTTGGTTGGGCTTGTTTCCAAGTAGGAAAAAAATATTTTTTTTTAAGGAAAGGCAATTTGCCCATGCAAAAAGTTAATGATCTAGAAAAGCAATTCAGAGGATTAAAACATATTCTTGCACTCCATGGAAGAACCCTAAGATCCATGTACCATAAAAACAGAATTGACTTGGGTTTTCAAGATGCCCCCCACACCCCGCCCCCCCAGAAAGGCCGAGTCTCCTCACCTTTTCCTTACTGTGTCTACACTTCATTGTGATCTTCAGGTTTGTTTGTTTTAATGTGTAACGAGAAGGAAGTAGGATCTTAAACTAGTAAACAAAGCCTGGTGTTTGAGGAGTAGCAGATTTGGAATCTGCTTATTCCCTAGGAGAATCCACATCTATGAAGTGGAGAAAATTCAACAGCAGAGCCGTTGTCCAGATCATATGAGAAACCGTTTAACAAGCTGTAAAGCACAATGGTTTCTGCTAAGTGTTTTTTGGTTTTGTCCACGTCAAGGAGGACTATGTACTCTTAATATGGGCATGTTTCCCTCTCCAAGCTTAACAGGTTTGACTTACATCAGAGTTGGAATGGAGCTAAACTTCATAGTAAAAATGGTCATAACAATAACAAACACATATTGTGCTCTTCATACATGCTGGGCACCCTCCTACAGGCTTTATATAGACCTTTTCCATTTAATGTTCACAATGACTCGACAAGATGGATGACTATTCCACACTGTACAGATAAGCTGTGAAAGTTAAGCAGCTTGCCCCAGACTGCTCAACCAGCCCATAACGGAGGGGGCATTGAATGCCAAGCAGTCTGCCTCAAGAGCCCAGGCTCCTAACGTGACCGCAGATTCCCCAACCCTGGCAGTGCTGCCATTTGGGACCAGATCGGTCATTGTTGTAGGAGTCTACCCTCTGCATCGTTGGCCTCTGAGCAGCATCCCTGCTGCTACTCACCAGCTGTGACAACTAGAAATGGCTTCAGACACTGGCAGATACCCTCCCGAGGACCTCTAGGGCTACACTAGTCGAAAGTCTTTCCCCTGTGTGGGAAAAACATGCATCTGAGCACTGAGCCCTGCTCAGGGTGAGCTCCAGCATAGGATTATAAACCCTCAGGTGGCCTGGGACAGTGTCTGCCACTGTGCCCGGGAGGGATGGCAGCAAGGGGGGGGGGGGGGAGTGGGAAGGCCGAGTCCTGTCAGGAGCCTAGAAGTCAGCTCTTTTGTCTGTTTCACTATAAGAAAAAGAACCCGAGCAGGGGTATTGGGGTGGGGGTGCCTGTGTTCTGGAATGAACATGCATGTTTTGCCTGCTTGCTTGGCTGCTTTACGTCTTGGTTTCAGATAAGCTGGCTTACCTGCAAGAAGCCCTTCAGGGGGGGAAAAAAAAAGATCATCTTTGGAGTGGTAAAATGATTTGTTAAGCAGGATGGAGACGTCCTTGGTCTCTCTAAGCTCTCCTGTGGGGGCGCAGGAGCCTGCCCCACTGGCCCACCAGCAGCAAAGCTGGAAAGGAAAGCCACCAGGTCAGCCCACCTGCATTTGGAGACTGAGAGCACAACAGTTGCATTAGTTAAAGATTCTCAACTATTTGCAGGCTAGAGCTGAAGCTTAACTTGCTCTCGCCTTGCAAAGGCTCCCAGATTTAAAGCTGGACGGGGAATGCGGAATAAAAGAGGAGAAAGCTTGTTGCTGTGTGCTGAGTCTTTGAGTATAAGTGCCAGTTCAGCACACAGTGAGGGAAATCCCTCTGTGAAGTGGGGGCGGGGGCGGCACCTGAGAGAAATGGAGGAAGACTATCAGGATCCGTATGCCCATTAAAGTCTAGCTCTAGATGGAGAATTCTGACCGCAGAAAGTCTGTTTTTAATAAAAGCCAGAGCAGGAATCCTACCAAATGCAAGCCAGAAATGAGGTTTAAGATTTCAAAAGAGAGAGCGAGAGAGGCAGAGAGCGAGAGAGAGGAAATGAAAGAAAGCAAAAGAGAAAGAAAGAAGTGTAGGGAATTTCTTGCTGAAGCGTTAACTTGTTCTATTTATTTATATAGTATCTTTTCCCACCATGATTTGCCTCCCTTTTCTCTATTAAAAAGCTGAAACTGTTGAAATGCCCTTATCCATCATCCTCAAGAAAGCAACCCTTCGCTCTCTGAGAAGGAAGTTTGGGGTGTTTTTGTTATGGCTTGTTTTTTTCCCTTAAAGTTCTTTGCTTTCTTAAGGGCCCTTTCTCCTCTTTTATCTGAAACCAGAAACTGGTAACGTGACAAGAGCGCACAAACGGTGTGCTGCTGGCTCCCTGTTGGGCTTTAATATGACAAAGACAGGAACTGAACGTTCAGAGGCAAAGGGGTCTGCCCTTCAGCCTGTGCCTAGTGTTCTCCTGGATGATCCCAGCTTTGTCTAAAACGTTTATGATCTTAGTCTAACCACTCGAAGGTAACCAAAGCACTTACAAATGCGCGTCTAAACAACTGGGGTGTGCTTTCTCCCCATTCTAATATGAAGGCAGAGGAAAGGGGGGCTGGGGGGGAAGGTGGAGCCGTTCTTGGCCCAGCTTTTCTCAGCTGCTCAAGCTTTCTGGTTTATGTGCATGGAGCCTTCCAGTGAGCAAGCTGGAAGCGCTGCAAACGCCATGCCTGTTCTAGTTAGTTCCACCTTACCTGGGAGAGCGTCTCCATCCCTGGCAGGACCAGTGCGGATGCTTCTGCCCTTTGGAAGTTGAGTGTGCACATACCCGTGATTCGTGGAGAATTTCCTACCGCCGGAATAGTTGGCTTGCCACCTTCCCTCACCTCCCCACTCAGCCTCTCTGAAGGGCTAACAGCCTGTGTGGAAACCCCGGCCTGCCGTGAATTTTTGCACTGCCTCCTAAGAGGCCCTCTTCTCTAACTTGAAGCTCCTAATCTTCATCAGACACTGACTTGAGGGCTGAGGTCGTTACTTTGGATTACAGCTTCTTAAAGTTAGCTAATTAGGAACCACAGCCTTTGACATTTAACAGACCAAATGAACGGACTCAGAGTGTGTTTTTCCTGGCAACAGTGGACTCTGGCACTGTCTCCCTCGCTTGTCTTCTCTTCCCTCCTTTCCCTGAAATACGCTGTTTTGCAGTGGTCGAAAGGGGACAGGGGTAGGAGGAAGGGTCTCCATCCAAGGAAATACAAACATCATTTACTCCACCCACATAACAACAACAACAACAAAACAAAACAAGAAGACAAATGGCACTACTTTCTTTTAGCCACAGTGTTCACCACGTCTGCTGGTGTCATTATATAAACAAAAAAAGGGGGGATAAAAAAATCCATACCAAAGATTTGCCCTTTGTTCCCACTCACCTTGTGACACACGCACCATGGAGACCAGCAGTTTCCTTGGAAGAATCCCTGGGGAGCCCCATGGGGAAGCTGATGCCCCGCACGCACTGCGTGGACAGCTCCTGTGAACACGGGGACTCGGGCGGGCCTTCCCACTACCCCCGATCCATGACCTTACAGGCACCCGTGGAGTGTCTCACCCTAGTCCCACATGCTCAGTCATTTCCTCTGAAATCAGCCACCCCTGGAAACATATCAGTCCCTCAACATCAGGGGTGGGGAACCTGTTTTCTGCCAAGGGCCTCTGGATCTTTATAATATCATTCACGGGCCAAACATGTCATTAACCCACACCTAATGTGAGGGCTGAACCTGCCTCTCTTTGGTGAGGTGTATGATGTTAGCTGGTACAGGTGTTCACAGACATTCGATAGCCACAGGCTGGACACAGAGCCCCACCCCTGCTCGACGCAAGCAGCCAATTAATATACCCTTCTTTTTTCTTCTTTTCAGAGATTAGGCACCATTCGATGCTCCTTATAATGTGGTGGGATCCCACCTTAAGTATCTGCGCTCTGGTGGCCTGCAGTGTTTTCTTTCTCTCTTTCCTAGCATTCTGGGCTGATGTCATTGACAGGGAATGCACAATCCCTTTCACTTAGGGATAAGGTCTCCTTGTTTTGATTGACAAGCCAGTCCCCTAAATTTTGAGTAAGAATAAGCCCACCCCATGATTCTTATGAGTGTGTCATTGCATCCCCAACATCAAGGTTTGGTGCCGTGAAGGATGAAGCCGCCGAGCCCTGAAGTCATGGGCGGGGGGCACACGGACAATTAAGCAACGGCTGTGACTAGCCCGTGTCTGATCACCCCTCAGTCGTGTCCTGGAACCTCTCTGGCTACTCCCATCCCAGCGGCCCTCTAGAACTATGACTGCTTTTAGCCACCGGGTGTTACTTGGACCAAGGATGAATTCTGCTTTCAGCCATGAGCTTTCTGTCCCCCTAGCTGTCCTCCCCTTTCAAGCACAAATAAATTCATACTTAGGTATTCTTCTGACATTGAGGGAACAGCTTTTATTTTTAGCAACTGGATTTCAAAGTCAAGAAAATTGCTTTTGAAGTATAACTGCCAAGAATCAAAACAACTTCTGGGTGCTCTTTCTTGTTCATAATATGCCATCACCTCACCAGGCTACCATGTGACAAAATTTGTCCCTGAGACAAATCCCCCCCGCCCCCCCAATGTCATTAGCAGTGTGTTGCAGGTTGAACATGAGCTGCTGTGATGCTCACCGTGCTTTCATGAGCATAGAAATTGGCGCCGCATGCAGCTTTACTAAAGAAACCATTGCATGTAAGCTCCTCAATTATATATCCCATCAAAAGCTTCATTGGAATTCCACTATGATTACGGCTGTAACGTAATAGTTCACTGAGGTGAATCAACGTTTAAAGTCAAGCTCTCTCATTTCTCAGGTCTTGGTCTCAATCTGGTTTAAGTGAAAGTAAAGTTAGGGTGGTGATTCCCTCCTTGGGTCTAGCAAGCCTGCGCCTGCCGTGCACAAACATCTCCATCCTGCCGCAGTGGGGAGTGACTGGCAGTCTCTTTGGGCGAGCCCCGGGACAGAACTGCAAGTGTGCAGGAGGTCAGCCTGCGGAGCTGTGCAGCTGTGGCAGGTAGACTCCAGGTTGCCCTTCTGTTTTCAGTGTGTCCCTTACTTTTCCAAACATCCGATGTTGGAGGAGGGTAATAAGAACATTTTTAAGTGTCAGGAGGGGGTGTGTGTCATACATCAGGCAAAGCAGAAGCCATGTAAATGCAGACAGGCGGCTGTAAATATAACAATGCGCCACTGTTAGTCCAGTGGAAATTGGCATGAAGTTAACCAAACACAACTGCTTCCATGTCCCATGACAAATAAGCGCACAGAGCTCTGGGACTCCTACTCTGAGGGTCTCCAAATGGTGTTCGGAGCTCTGACGTGTTACTGCGGGAGGGAAAGCCTGTCTGAGCTCAGGGTGCCCAGCCCTGCCCTGGGGTTCACCTGATCGATAGAGGAGGACAGGCACCTGGCAGAGGGGCCAGTGAAAAATGCACAAATGATGATTGTTCTTCCGTGGCCGGTCAGCAGCAAATTGTCACCAGTTGGAATCTACTGAATGTTCCTATATATACAATGTGATGTCAGCTCAGAGTCCAGAGGAAAACCAAAAACTTCTGCCCAGCATAAGCAGACGCAGTCTCGTTGATACACACCCAAGCTGGTCCGTCTGTCTCTTCACTGCCCTCGTTGAGCTGCTTCACTCTAAGAAAAGAACAGTCCGCCAGGGAAACCCTTCCTCGTCAGACCACGAGGGTTTGACGCTGGGTTTTTAAATGACCAGAGACTCATGACCCAGCCTGATCTATGTCTCTCTCACCTCTAGTTGGTATGCAAGCACCAAGTGACAAGAATGGGTGCTGGGGACCTGTTCTTTTCTCTGGGACTTATCCGTTCTATGAGAGATAAAAGAACCAAACACTAACCCACGCTTTAGCCCGTAACAGGCAGGCCTTAAGCATGAGAATCTCTATGTTGCATCTTTCACTCCACGGGCCGCCTTGAATGGCACCTCCAGCAACCCAAGAAGGGAGTTGAAGGATTTAGCTGAGGGTTGGGGTGGGTTTTGTCTGCTTGTCATAACTTTATTGCTGCTTAAATGGAGACTTTTAAAGCGCCTGACATTGAAGTTCCCTAGAGTATTCATGCCAGCATATTGTAAGCATTGTCAGGGGGAACCGCTGACGCTAAACACATATTGACACCCTTTAGTTGCCAGATGAAATCCATCTGGCTTACCAAATGTTGTTGCCAAAAGAATACGGCTCTTTTAGTTCTGGCCAAGATGCTGAACGTGGGGTGGGGGCCGTGGCGGAAAGGTCCTGGGTGTGCGAGGCCCAGCATTGCACTAATGCCATTTTCTGAGTGTTCAGAGGAAATGGGGATCACTTGGCACCTCTGACCAAAAGGAAAGCATTTCCACATAGGGCGCAGCCTAACACCACAAGAGAGTTGGGCAGTCTCACCGTGGCTTGGCGTTCGCGTTTCCGTCTGGCTGCTTTTCAGACATCACAGCCACTTGATAAGCAAAAAAGAAAAAGAAAAAAGCAAGTTCTTGAATTTCTTGAACTATTTTGTTGCTATTTCCATCAGCACTAGGAAACGTCCCCTCCTCTTTTTGAGTTCAGAAGTCCTGGTGATGCAGCGGTTAAGTGCTCAGCTGCTAATCAGAAAGGTCTGTGGTTCGGACCCCGGAACGACGGGCCATCTGCTTCCGTAGAGACTTACAGCCTTGGGCCCTCTCTGGGCAGTTCTGATCTTCCTGTAGGGCCGCTGTCCGTCAGAATCATAGTGACACTCTTAATTAATCATAGTTAATGGCAAGGCAATTGGCTCCGATTAAAACACCCGGAGAGTTCTAACCTTAATGAAATCAACAGTGCCCTCCCTGCAGCTCGAGGTTATTTTAAACCCTAGCAATTGGAAAAGGAATAACTACTCCTCTTGCTGAGCTCACTGGGAACCCAATGGGTGTGCAAGAAATCTAGGAACACGGTCCAGTTTTCTCTTTCTTTTTGGGTCCAAGGGGTCATGGCAGGTTACTAGAGCTGTGAATCCATGTAGAGGGAGAATAGAGACCTGGATTGCCACCAACTAGCTAGACCATCACACGAGCGCCCCCAAATATCAGGAGCAGCTTTAAAAATCCAAGGGGAGGGGAGGGCTGTGCAAGAAGACCGTAAGCGGCTCTGAGTAGGATCGGGGTTCTTGCCCCTGGAAAGCCTTACTTTACATAAAGCCCAGCATGCCAGTTGCCCCACCACGTGTTACTTGTATTGGGTTTCAGATTTTTATGAGGGAACATCAACTAAATTCACTTTCAGTCTGTTTACTTAAATATGGCGGACTCACTTGGGGTATGTCGCTGATCCCAAAAGATCAGCATGTCACTCAGATCCCAATAAAAAGTTTTAAAACATAAAGAAGGAAGGAAACGCTTGCAGCTCATAAGCAAGCACGGTCCAGCGAGTTTGCTGGGGACCCGGCGTCAGGAGTAAAGCACACGTGGCAATGGGGGTGTGGGACAGAGTGGACACAGTCGCCCCCAAGATAGACTCACTCACGAGATTGACCGATCTGTGTCGTTCATGTAGAATAAGGCCAGGCATTTCAAAACTCCGGAGTCTGGATGGGGTGGGTTTTTTGCTCTAACATTAGGATTATTCACAAAGTGAGTTTTCAGAGTGAATTCATTGTTTTTCTACAGGTAAATCTGCCCTTAGGATTGTGCTCCAGGGTCTTGGCCAGATAAATCAGCACCATTGGTCCACCACTCTCTTAGAAAAGGCTGTAAAAATGGAAAGAACCATCTACTTGCTTAAAAACAATTAGAATTGCTTTTTGTTCCTCAGGAGCTTTGGAAAATGTTTTAATAACAAATAAAATTTCATACGAGGTAAATTTTACCTCAGTCATCACCTCTTGGGAGAGAAAAATAAGTAAGCTAACTAGAAAAACCACTGCAGTGATTTCCCTCCACAGACCTAGGCCTGGGGTCAAAATAAAATCCATTCTCTGTATATCAGTTGAGTTAAAGTGAACTTATGGTTTTAGCCCTAATAATAGTAGCATCCGGGTATTCAGGACTAAAACCGATGGGCTGGAAAAATTCTTCTGGTTCATTAATAGGCTTTGATTAACTTACTTACTGCCCTATCATTCCATTTATGAATCTAAAATGGGTAGTATTGACATGATTGCTTGATTTGTTTTACTATTCAAACATTCTTCATTAGCTCATCAGTATCTTAACACTTAATACTTGAAAACTACATAGTTTGTTGAAACCCACTTTAAAGCGCATTCTCTTTGAATAAACATGTGGAAATACTGGTTCTCGCTTTTTCCTGAAAACATTGCTGTATGACTGAATACAGAATTCCTTGCTTTTTCTGTACCCACCTCCTCCAACCCAGGCTGTCTTCTCCACAGAAGGCTCTTGAAACTATATTGTCCATCCAGTTTTCTAGGGAACTGAATGACACTCTGGTGTGCTTGGGCCAATGGCCATTACTTCGGATTATATTGTCCCAGAGCAGCCATCGCTGAAGAGCAAGAATTTTGAGCAAAATATTTTTGAGGGTCACAAGTAACCTGTGCAATTTCGTTTCCACCTACTGTCTCCACCGATTCTCCAGTCTTCATTTAAAATGTCACTTTTCACATTAAAGTTGGCATTTCTGGCCTTTCCCACGTTGCATGCCATTTATTAACTAAAAGTGCTTTTTGAGGTGTCGAAATGTGCGGCTGTGATAGTGAAGGTAGCCCTCATCAGTGTCCCCAGTTCAGAAAGCAACGTGGCATTAGAAAAGCAAGGCTTTAGAAAACAACATGCTCACCACAACCTTCCTGAGGAGCCCTGCCCTTCAGGGGGCCCTGGTCTCTCAGTTGGGCCCTCCCCCAGTTACACCGGACAGACTGCCTTCAGGTACGTAGGTCCAACACCTGCCTTCCTCCCTGTGTCTGCAGGCTAGCAGGATGAGGTTATCAGAAGAAAATGTTGTGGTGCTTGGGCCTCATCCACGTACAGCATTTTTCAAAAACAGACACTGGTGGGTGAGAAAGTAGCTTTGAGTTCAGCTTGGTCCTATAGGAGCAAAACGGTAACCACTCTTAATTCTTTCTAGAATAATCAGCATTTAGATGCTCTCTGCCCTTGCCTGTTCTCTCAGGGCTGTCGACTAGCAGTTAAGACCCAATGGAGACAAAAGCCACTCATTTATAAACCCTTCAGCTTTCGTTTCTCCGAGCCCAGCCATCTTTCAAGCGCAGGCTCCTCTGATCACTACGACAGTATTTTCCTGAAAGCATATTTTGTAGACTATTTCTCTAGGATGAGGGCAGTTTTTGTAAGACAGATGCCTAAAAGACATATGGTTTTCATAGATTTTTTCCGTCTAGACTAGCTTTATTTAGTGACTCTTGGTCTGAATTGGTCTAGTTAAAGTTTCTGTAGGAGCTTGTATAAAAGTTTAAAATGTGGGCATACCATCAAGGTGTAAAACAAAAGTTTGACTTCTTGCTGGCAAGAGATTAAAAGGGGCTGGTTGAAAATTTCCTTCAGGTTAAGTAATTCTGACCGTCCTGTGTTCAACCTCCACCCCACCATCCGGAATGGAAAGGCTTGCCCTACAGCTCGAATCACTGTTAAATTCATACACACCTCCCTGTTTGCCTAAGCGAATTCTTTGTGTCCCAGTTGATGTGTGTGTGTGTGTTAGAAAGCCCTAATTCTTTCTGCAGACTCTTTATATGGCCCAGGAGATCTATGATTACTCCCTACCCATTTAGCACCACATTTTACAAATACGGCATTTCTCTTGTTTTTAAAAGGAGTCTCCCAGCAAGCCACCAAGTGAAGGTGACGGCCCTCAGGCGTTTGCTAGTGCCGCAACCAACAGAGGAGCCCTGGTAGTGTCATTTTTTTCAAAACCACCAGCCAGCTCTGAGAGCGAAATAAGGGGGTTCTACTCCCATAAAGAGTTAGGGTTTCAGTTCTCTCCTGCTCTATCGGGTCACTGGGAGTTGGCATGAACTCAGTGGCAGGGAGTTTGGGGGGTTTTATGGCCAGCCAACAATGAAAATTCCCTCTTCAAAATGCACAAAATGCAGTAGGAGAATCCTTTAAAGACAACCTCGCCCTTGGAGGAGGAAAGACTAGCTTCTAGACTTATCCAGAAGTCAGCCTTTTGCTTCCCTCCCACCTTGCACTATTTTTTTTAAAGAGCTAGCCCAGTTTAACTGACTGCTTGAGGAGCGTGAAGAGAGAAGGCGTGGGCCCCGCTGTCTCTCCGGTCCCATCACTTGGCTTTGCAGTAGGCATTTCATCGGACTGAGTCACATCTTTGCTCATGGACATGGCAGCTTGCAGGGCACACTGCCTCTCTGTTTGCGTTAAAATGGTTTTCAACATTTGTGCGCTAAGGCATGTTAGAGCTCCTCCTGCTGGAATTCTTTTCTCTTTTTTTTAATCCCTGGACTTGTCATTCGTAAACAGCAGCACTTTGTCTCTATTTGTGCCAATTGGACTGATAGAAATGACCAGAAAGACAGCAGGTGGTGCATTTAAAATCGGTCTCTCGTTCACAAAGGGTCATGGGCAAGCAGAAATGCAATGTTGATGCAACATGAATCTTTTCCAAGTCAGATTCCTCGTGCGCTTTTGTTTTGCTTTGTTTTTGTCTGTCTGTCTGTTTAAAACAAAGAGAGACCGTTGGAAGCTTAACTTTTCTATCAATGTTGCTAATCACCTGCTTACATTCTCTGAGGTAACAACATAACCAGTCCATGTCACACACCCATGCCTGAAACAGTGCTCTCCCAGAAAAGGGGTGTAAAATAATTTCTGTCTTCGCAAAGCAGACCTGAATTTTAGCGTTTCATAGAAAGACTCAGTCTTGCCTTTTCCTCCTCGATCCTCGCTTCTGTTTTTTCTTCTCTTTGACTTGATGAAGACAAAGGCATGTGCGTCTTGGAGGGTAAGCTTGCCTCTCACTCCCATGAGTAGCTACTTCTCAGCTGCTCCTTCCCACTCTCTCTCACTTCCATTTCCTCTGCTGCATTGCCCAAGTGGCAGGAGCCTGCCTCCCCTTCTGCCTCCCCTTCTGCCTCGGGTGGGAGGGAGGGGGAAGGGAGAGAGAAGTGGACCGAAGAATAGAAGAGGGTCAGAGATCATTTTACTCCATCCACCTTCGATGGGCTAAGTTTCTACAGACTGTAAGTCCTTGGAAGTCACCTTGGGAATTGCCTAAGCAGGAAGGAAGGAAGGAAGAGGGAGGGAGGGAAGGATCATTAGAAGGGGATACTGCCTGGGTTGTTCAATAGCCATGTGCTTATAAACCTCTTTTTAAAATATCACATTCTTTCTCTGCGCACAGTTTTCTTAGCACTGCATTCCTCGTCACTTCTGCTGCTTTGCATCTGTCTCCTTCTTATCTGATGATCAATGGCAGAGTGCAGAGGCTATTTTTTTTAATGAATCTGAAAAATGATGCTTTTTCGACAAGGAATTTAACACAAAAATCCTCTCCTTTACCTGTATTCTGAATTAGGATGTGGGACAAACAAGTAGTTTGGGCACTTGTGGTAACGAAAACCCTTGCTTTCTCCAACCGACAGTACCCTTTCCGGCTTTCTTTGCTTTGCCCTTACTATTTCCTCTCCCTGGAACGCCAGTCCTTGCAACCTCTGATCGATTCTGGAAGTCCTTCTAATCCTCCAACCTCCTTCTGGCTCCGGTCTAGGCTGGGTGCTTCTGAAAGTCCCCACACACAGTCCTGTCACAGCGCTGGTCTTCCTCCTGGTGTTGTTTACTTGCCTCTCTTCCTAGTCAGACTAGAAACTTCTTCAGAGCTGGGCATGAGGCCCTTCACTATTGTATCTCTGACTCTTGACACAGCACCCAGCATAAAAGCTGGGCTTACTGCAGCATGGTGAGAACACATAGTACATGGTCTTGCAATGCTTAATTGAAAGCTGTTTAGGATTCAACCCAATATTTTGGTGTATTTTAAGAACCACTTTAAAAACACATCTTTCTCTCTTGATCTGTCATACTGATAACCATGCCAGGGTGAGGGCTATCAATAGACATCTTTTTGCAAATAGAAAACTTAGCAGAGTTTATCTGGGCAAATCAGCCTTTAAGCTCCTTTGTTCATTTTTTTCACACTACATAAGTGGGTTTATCTGTACCACTCCTTTGTGGTAAAATCTAAGTTAGATATTAAGACAAATTAAAGCAAGTGTGATAAAGCAGATAACATTACTTTTCATCTCAGAAACTATTTTATACTTACTAGCACATGTTTGCACGAACACATAAATACTGTGGACTGTTTTTGCCCTTAGGTTCTTGTATCAAATTTCAGGAACTGATTCACACTTTCCTATAACTTAAGCTTCAGTTATGTATAAAACATGGGTTCATTTTCACAGGGGGAAGAAATGCCAGCTGGGATGTATAATAAGATACACCTTGGATAAGCCGTTACAATGGCTGCAGCATAGACAGTATACTAGATAGCATCCCATAGTATTTTTGACGATAATTGTATCTCCTATGTGGACAAAATCATGACTTCTAACAGCATATTTCTACACCTCATACTCTATAGATATCTAAAACCTTTTTATTGAGTGAATGCTCCAAATCAGAAGCAAACTATAAACACAGTGCCGAAGTGTAAAGTGCTGTGTCCCACGCCTGGTCTCCTACGGCCACCATTCACAAGAGGAAGTGAAGGTCCGGGACCCTAAGAACCAACCTCAACATTTCACCTCTGCCGCTGTCCAGTCAATGGCCACTAGTCTGCTTGAGGCTTTCCATCCAGCCCTGAACAGCACAGTCAAGCCTACTTATTGACCTACTAGTTAGAACACTGCCCTCTGTCGGTGCTGTGGACAACGCTAGGAAATGAACCCAGTAATCCCTGTTCACATCAATTCATCAGATGCTAGGACATGCCTGCATCCCTCAGACTTAGAAAAAGGTTTAAATCATTCACGAGAGTTGGAGAGAAGCAGGGCCTTTCGGTGCCTGGCACCGAGCTACTGGAAGTGCACCGCGCCGCACTGCGGCCGCACTAGCCGCTCCAGAGACGAGTGCTTCAGCAGGGTCCACTTTGGTTCTGTGAATCTCAGAAAACTCAAGCAAGTGGTTTTTCTTTTCTCCTATTTCCTAAGAAATGCATCAGATATAGCCAAAAGAAAGGAGGTAGCAGGTGACACCCTTGATATTTTTTTTAACCAATTTCATCACTAAAGAGGTTGGGCAGGGTGCTATCTGAAACCTGGAGTCTTTCATGCCTCCAGCGCCCAGATGTGACAATGTGTCCATTAAACTTTTGAGAGTGAGGCCTGTGGGAGCCAGAACTCAGTGGGAGTGCTCTGTTTTGGGGAGTCTTGCAAAGTTTCCTGACTTTGACCTTTTTTTTTTTTAATTGCAAGGTCATTTTATTATCTTTTAAAAAAAATTTTTTTTATTGTGGTTTACCAAGCAAAGGAATTTTCGACTGAACAATTTTTGAAAACTGTTATTGGCACTGAATCCACATATCACACAATTCAATAGTTCAAGCTTACCCAGAAACATTGTACATTGATTGAACAATTTATAGCCATCTCCTCTGGTGCCATGGGTGGCAGCCCCCTCAGTATGACCCCAGTCTACCCTTTCTACCGGGGCCCCTGTTTCAGATCGCCCTTTGTTGCCACCCCTTCTTGCCTTCTGACCTTGTTTTAGGCCAAATGCTGCCCTTCTAGTCTGTTAGGGTTGGCTGTTTTAAGAAGTTCTTCACGAGTATCTGTGTTTACTTTGTGGCCTGTCTACTGTTTGAATGAGAGGTGATCCCCAGTGGTGGGTTCAGATCCAGATTTGAAGGGCAGTCACCACCTTACTATCAATCGCTGGGAAATACATGCATTTTCCTTCTCTGACAGGTTTCCATCTTACCCAGGGTCCAGCTTTCACAGCCGGACTGTAGTCTTACACTGCAGTTATGTTTAATAAGTAGGACTTGTGGTATAAAAGAAATCTTTCTTGCATGTCATTTTTATGCAAATAACTGCCCTCCTAGGCAGTTATCTCTGCTAGAAGTATCAACCTTTGTATGTCTTTTTTACACATTTCCCTTTTTAACTTGGTTAATTTATTAATAAGGATTTTAAGTCTACCCCTTTTAAATATGAGAATTTAGAATGCAGATTTAAATATACTTTCTATACTTATTTTCATTTCCATAAGCAAGTGCAAGTTTTTCCTAAGCAGCTGTGCCTCAGTGCCTTAGTGGTCACTAACAAG
This sequence comes from Echinops telfairi, assembly GCF_000313985.2. Lineage (NCBI taxonomy): Eukaryota > Metazoa > Chordata > Mammalia > Afrosoricida > Tenrecidae > Echinops > Echinops telfairi. The sequence continues at coordinate 12,813,824 of NW_022111324.1, forward strand.
AAAACTACTCGAATGTCTACACATATGAACCCCACGCTGATCTGAGCAGTACTGCAGTCTAATTCTCAAAGCCATCAGGCTATTTCTGCAACCATTTCTTCCTCCCTTCTCATATTTTTTCAGCACTTTCTGTTTTGTGCTTTATCTGTCAAATGCATTGGCATGTTAAGAAAGGGAGGTCACAGATCATTTATTATACCCGAGAGCTGCGGTCCTCAGTGCTCAATCCCAGGACCGGCAACATCAGCACCATCTCAGGCTGGTTAGCAGTGTTCCCAGCCTGTCGGAAAGGCTGTGTGCGGCCCTCTGGGGGATTGTGATGCATGCTCCAGTTGGAGAACCACTGCCTTTGGACGGGCCGGTCGAACTGCCCAATGGAAGAGCCCTGGATCAAGAGTCATGAGATCTTGATGGAAGCCTAGCCAGAGGAAGGTGATGGAACTATGTAGGACCAGACTAGCTCTCATACTTCGTCAGCTCACCCCCGTGTCCCATTCTGAAAAGGAATAGAGGTAGCAGAAGAAGAAAACGATAAGCCTTTGCAGTCACCACTGTCATACTAGCTGGAAACAAGAAGCTAGAAGAAAGGTCTTTCCCACCTCTCGCCCATCTGCTGCTGTTCCAAAGCAGTTTCCCCTCTTAGAGTCTTCCTTGGCCTGTGTTCACAGTGGCTTCCCACCCCAGACGCTCAGAACCCACACTTCCAAAGAACAGGTGAATTTCATGTTTAGAAGAGAACGAAGTCATTTACAGAGGTCTAAATAAAGGCATGTACATATGCAAATATATTTATATATGAGGATGGGGAAATAGATTTATGTGCATATATTTATAGGTTTAGTTTTAAGGTAGCAGATGGACATTGGGCCTCCACTCAAGTACTCCCTCAATGCAAGAATACTTTCTTCTATTAAATTGGCATTCTATGATGCTCACCTTCCTGACACAACCACTGAAGACAAAGCAGGTGAAAAAGCAAATGTGGTGAAGAAAGCTGATGGTGCCTGGCTATCAAAAGCTATAGCGTCTGGGGTCTTAAAGGCTTGAAGGTAAACAAGCAGCCATCTAGCTCAGAAGCAAAAATGCCCACATGGAAGAAGCACACCAGTCTGTGCAATCATGAGGTGTCGAAGGGATCAGGTATCAGGCATCATCAGAACAGAAAATCTTATGATAGCGAATGAGATGGGGAGTGCGGAGTGAAGACCCAAAGCCCATTTATAGGCCACCGGGGAGGTCTCAGGGAGGAGATGAGCCAGTCAGGGTGCGATGTAGCAACAATGAAACATATAACTTTCCTCTAGTTCCTAAATGCTTCCTCCTCCCGCACTATCATGATCCCAATTCTGCCTTACAAATCTGGCTAGACCAGAGGATGTACACTGGTACAGATAGGAACTGGAAATAGGGGAATCCAGGGCAGATGATCCCTTCAGGACCAGTAGTGTGAGTGGCGATACTGGGAGGGTAGAGGATGGGTGGGTTCAAAAGAGGGAGCCGATCACAAGGATCTACATGTGACCTCCTCCTTGGGGGGCAGACAACAGAAAAGTGGGTGAAGGGAGACATCAGATAGGGCAAGATATGACAAAATAATAATTTATAAATTATCAAGGGTTCATGACGGAGGGGAGAGCGGGGAGGGGGAGGGAAATGAGCTGATGCCAGGGGCTTAGGTGGAGAGCAAATGTTTTGAGAATGATGAGGGCAATGAATGTACAAATGCTTTACACAATTGATGTATGTATGGATTGTGATAGGAGTTGTATAAACCCCTAATAAAACAATTAAAAATATAAAAAAGCAATTTAACTGTTAAAAAAGAGAGAGAACTAAGTGAGGTGACAAAAAAATGCCCCTTTGTCTCCTATCATTGGAGTCCCAGCTTGTCCCCCCACAGTGCCACCCAATCTGTGTGAGCACTTCACTCTCTTACAAAACTTGTCATTGTCTAAAAGACTGTACATGGGCCATCCCCCGCAGCTACAAATACAACTTTGAGTCCTGCATCTTTCTCTTTGATTGGGAGGCAGAAGCATGGCTCCTCTATCAAAGTCAGAAGCCGCCCACATATAGCACAGTGTTTCAATAAGCACGTAAGGGATGCAGGATGCTCCATCTCAATACAGCGGGTTACTTAATGAAATTCGCCACTAAACAAATCCACTGAGGAAAATTTGGTACAAAACAAGTAACTTTGTTTTGCCCAAAACAGTCTTGTGGGGCGAGTGTCTCTGGATGTTCTTTGAATGGTTAGGAACTGGACCAGTGAAATGAACGTGAACGGTAAACCTTAAATGTTTTCCTGTGTTGAAGTTGGCACTTATCCTAGCATTGCTTATTAAGAAAATACACCTGAACAAGTTCATGTTCTTGTTGAATTGCTTTCTGGTAAAATTTTACATATAGATTACTGGGCTTTTGGTATTGTTTCAGAGAGAAAATTATAGTCATTTCTTCCAGGAGGGTGGCCTATTCTAGTTTCAGATTTTCATGTTACTGAGCACACCTATATGTGGGTTTTTTTGACCTGAAACTAAAAATATCTTAAATGTCATGACTCTTTTGAGAAAAGAAGTTGGAAATATATTTTCCTTGTTCTATCATTAATGAACCAATCATTTATTTTCCAAACAGGTACTCATTCAGTGCCTATTCAACGCTAGGGCCTAGGAATACCCTTACTGAAGGCAAACAAAAGCAAAAAACACTGCCATCAAGCCGATGCCAACTCAGAGTCACCCTCTAGCACAGGGTAGAACTGCCCAGGAGTTTCTAAGACTAAGTCTTTACAGGAGTAGAGAGCCTGTCTTTCTCCCTTAGCGGGCTCAAAATTAATCATTGTTTCTTATCATTAAATTTATTGGGTGAGTAGGTAGGGGATAACGGCCCATGATTCAAAGACCGTACTAAATTCTGGGATACTCTGGTTGTTGTTATCTAGTGCTGCTGTAATGGAAATACCACAAGGGGATGCGCTTAACAAACAGAACTTTATTTTTTCACAGTTTAGGAGGTCAGAAGTCTTCAATCCGAATGCTGACTCTAGGGCATTGGTTCTCAACCTTCCTAACGCTGCGACCCTTTAATTCAGTTCCTCATGTTGTGGTGACCACCCCCCACACACCCAACCATAAAATTATTTTTGTTGCTACTTCATAACTTTAATTTTTCTATTGTTTTGAATTGGGCGACCCCTGTGAAAGGGTGGTTAGACCCCCAAAAGGGGTCATGACCCACAGGTCGAGAACTGCTGCTCTAGGTGGGTGCCATTCCCGTGGGTCCCTTGGCTCTAGGAGTTTCTCAGCATAGGAAGCAAGGTCCAAAGGACACACTGCTCTGGGCTCTTCTTTCTTGGAGGGATTAGGTTCGTCTCTCTGCTCACTTCTCCCTCCATTTCTCTCTTCTAAGCCAAAAGGGGATGCAGGCCACACCCCAGGGAAACTCCCCTTAGGTTGGATCAGGTATGTGACCTGAATACAGCCAGTGCATCCCACCCTGATCCCATTCCTTCAGATCAGGGCTGATCATGTCAGGTCACACATCATGGGGGATGATCACATCATGACACAACTGCCAATGCCCTGAGCATCATGACCGGGCCACATCGACACATATATTGGGGAGATACGAGTCCGTCCATGACACTGCTGAGCAAGGCAAATAAAAGGCCTGGCACGTAGTTGGAACACATTCTAGTCTCCTGCCTTGCCTCCTTTCTGCAGTTTCCCATTCCTCATGGCCTCTTGTCCCATCAGCACAGACCAAGCGATGGATCAGGGAGAGGAATGGCGCTTCCTGCAACTGTCAAGTGCCGTTCCCCATCCCCATCATCAGGCTCTTCCCTTTCGTCCTCATCACCTCAACTTAGTTCCCTTCACCTCGCACACAGGCCTGCATCCTCTAAATACGTCCATTTGAATATGTGGCGGTTAAAACCATATTTGCTCTTTCTGGCATTCCTGTATTCTTAAGCATCCCAGAATATGCCTTCGGAGTCCAAATTACAGAATCTTGCCACTGTTTTCTGCTTAAAATGCATGTCGCTCTGTCTGACTCTGCTCTTCTCCCACGGAGTTGAATCTGAGTTCTTGAACACCATGTCCCGCCCGTGGTGCACCCACACAGTGGGTGTATTATAAAGAATACAGTGATGTGTAACTGGGAGACATGGTGCAGGCCCTCTGTCTGAGTCGCATGGGACACTGAAGCGTAGAAACACTGGGTGGATTAGATTGTGCAAATTAATAATTGGAGCAAGAAACCATATCTTTTGACTGCTAGCCCAGGGCTTTTCTTATATAAGGATGCTGCCACAAATTAGCCTCTGTCACCTGCCTCATTATACCATATTTCTGGCCTCATTTGACCTGCTCACCTTGACCTGGTCTCCACGCTAACCGGTTATACATCTTTGTGGAGGCACTTTGGGGCCATTCATTTGGTTGACCATTATCCAAAAAAAAACATGACTGCCTTGTAATCATATTATACTAAATGCCAGATACATGTAGTAAATAGAAAATAAATGCTCTCTGCTCTCAAGGAATTTGCAGTCTGTTGAAGGAAGCAAGCTTGGTCAGAATCTAGTTATGAAATCATTGCAAATAGCGGTAAGTGCTATGAATTCCACAAATAGCAGGAAGGGGTAGAGGACTGGGAGGGTGAAACCTGAGGGGCAGTTAGGAAAGACTGGGGAGTGGCATTTAATCGGAGAATCAGAAGAGAACCCAGTGTGCATGCCTTTCTCTCTTGGCTGTCATCACATGTGCACAGAACAATTTCCACCCCATCATGCCACATGGTATCCTGCCTGTCATGAACTCTGACCTTAGGATGCACTTCTTTTCACGTAAAATCCCAAATTAAGTCTGATAATTGAACCAACTGGTAGTTTCCCCCTTCAAGTTCAAATTCTGGCTCCCTCCCATCATTGTTTAATTGCTAAGAGTACAGGATTATTTGACAAACTCCCTGAAGGCAGAGAAGGTTGTGTTATTCAGTAGGTGATAGTCGTCATTATCATCCAAACACCTAAAAGCCAGATGCTTCTGAGAGATGCATCTCAGCCACCATAGCAATTTACTAACAAGTTGTTAGTGTATCATGAAGTAGATCTCACAAGCATTCATAAACTGTTTCTCACTTCCCGGGAGTAATTTTTAATTAGTCATTTGTCAAACAGTTAGTGACTGACTGACAAGCACCGAGCTAGACTCTTGGAACTGAAGACGAGTAAGACAAAGCTCATTTCTAATCAGTGAAGAGAAACATATAAACCTCATTAGAATTCAATGTGTTAATTACTCGTAGAAATGGGATGCACCGCTACAGAAGCATCTGTATCAGTCTAGAGAAAGGAAGGTAGGCTCAGAGAAAGCTTCCCATAGGTGAGTCTTGAAGGATGAATAGCAATTCCAGCAGGTGAATAAGAGGACTTTGAGAAGCTAATTGTCTGTAGCAACATACCAAGCAATGGATGAGATCAGTGAAGTGGACATGACCTCTGGCCTCGAGAAACTTCCCATCAAAGCAAAATATGTGGCAGGCTCAAGATTCAGGACATGCGTTAAATGCATATGGCCATTTTAAAAGACAACGAACAAATGCTAAACAAAGGGCAGGTGTGAAAATAGGCCCAAACGTAAGGACATTTGTGAGGACAGGGCAAGACCAGGTGGTGTTTAGTTCCGTTGTCCAGAGGGACGCTAGGAGTCTCGGGACTGAGTCTCCGGCACCTGACCACCGCAAGTAAACAAGGAAACTGGGGAGGATTTTCCCCGCCGTGAAATTGCCAAAAGGGTTGAATTGGTCAAGTTCCTTTCTGTAGGGAGAGGATTTATTTTTCTATTCCAAGTAAGCACTGGTTTGATTGGTCTGGGAGTCCTTAGTGGAGTGATGGGTTATGTGTTGAGCTGCTAATCACTTGGTCAATCGTTCAAAACCACAAGCCACTCCACAGGAGAAAGATGACGCTTTCTGCTCCGATGAAGAGTAGCCGTCTCAGAAATCCATGGCACAGTTAGTTCGACGCCGTTCTATGGGGCCAGACACTTGAGTCACAACCGACTTAATGGCAGTGAGTTGATTGATTGGTCTAATTTTGCTGCTCTACCTATAAAATACGTACTTCTAATCACACTTTAAAAATTGAGTGTCATGTGGCTAATTAACAAAAAACCCTCCCTGCCATCAAGTCAATTCCTACTCATTAGTGAGTGGCCCTACAGGAGAGAGTAGAGCTGCCCCTTTGGGTTTCGGAAACTGTCAATCTTTCTGGGAGTAGAAAGCCTCATCATTCTGCCACAAAGTGGCCAGTGGTTTTGAACTGCTGACCTTGTAGCTAGCAGCCCACCGTGTAACCACTACACCATAAGGGCTCCTCCCTGAGGCTAGTCCAGAGCATGAAATTGGAATGCCCTTCCCAAGGCAACCTCTGCAGATCCAGGAAGCAACTGAACAACAAAACAAGATCCTTGAGTAAAAGCTCCAAGTTTGCACCCAAGTATTGTTAGCGCCATCTCGTTTCCTCTGACTGAGTCCTACGCTGTCGGCTTTTATTTAATAGCTCTTTTAACAGCATCTCACAATTGTCTTCTACAACATTTCCATTATCTAGGAGTCTTTCTTTAAAATCACTTCATTATCAAAAAAGAAAGTTCTCAACTCATAGAACTTTTTGAATGCTGTTGATGATAAAAATTACTTCTCTAGATACTGTCTATAAGGCCCAGTACACACACACACACACATCTTGCTAAGCAATTTAGGAGGTAAATGAAGGGTCTCGGTGAGTAAATGTTATTTTTGTTACTGTTGAGATTTTCAAGTACAGCCATGTTTTATTATCTGGAGTTTTCTTAATCCGCAATCGGAAACACAGCTGTAAACCAGAAACTGGGCAGTTCTAGTACCACTGAAAACCCTGTGGCTCAAAGTAGGAGCTAAAACTCACACAATCATTGTAGAGAACTCATGGGGGGGAGGGGAGGAATTGAATTTTCTGATTTTTTTCATCTCTGGAAAATTAGAAAACAAAATATGAAACACTGGAGGCAGTTACTACTAACAGTAACTAGAAAAAGAGGAAGAAAAAGCATACAAAGCTGGCATAAAACTTCCAAACCATCATTTTCTGGGATTGAATATGCCCATGAGTTCTCAGAGCCGCCTCATTTGAGCACCGTTTATGCTATCAACATTTATACTCTTTTATAAGACTGAGACATATGCAGTATATTTCAAATGGCTTTGCAATTTAATATTTTTTCATATTATAAAGAGGGGTGACATCTCTTTTGAAAAAGATCTGTATATAAAAAGACCCACCACCTGGTTTTTATTTTAAAATGGGGTTTGAACAAAAGGTGGACTGTACACAAACACAAAAAATGTCACATCTCAAGAAACGTCGGGAGGTGGGGGGAATGCAATTTCTATATTCACTTACAAATGTACCTCCTCACAGTGCAAGCCGACATGAAAAATACTTAAAATTTTATATATATATATATATAGATGACCTGCTAACAACAGTTGAACCCGATCTCCAATGAGTTTGTGTTTGGGGTTTGGATCACAGCCCCACCTGCTGGCTTGTATGTGCATGTGCATGAGTCTGTGCATGTGCCTGAGGGCTCCCTCTCTGTGTCTTGGGAACACTTCCTGCTAGATATTCTATTGGCTTCTTTACCTTTCTCTTTCTTTCTTTCTTTCTTTCTAGCCGGAGACCACCCCCATCACCAACTCGCCCCACTATTATCCGTCCACTAGAATCTTCCCTGTTAGACTAAACGATGTGTCCGTCATGGCAATCAATTACTAATGCATTACTCGAAAGCAACACCTTTGATAACCGTTGCAGTAACTCATGAGTAGTCGTCACATGTGTGGACATCAGTAGGCAAGTAACCAGTTTTACTAACGTATGAGCCACTCATTCATCATTGCTCCTAATATGTCAGACCTTTGGGATTTGACTCCTGAAATCTAATGACCCTTAGAGAATTTAGATGGTGTACTGACCAAGGTAGGTTTGTGTGGCAGCCCTGTACTTCCGGGACAGTTGGCCTACCCCTGCATATATTTGAAATTGCTTTGACCAAGTTTTCCTGCTCATCTACTGGGTTAACGAATTAAGTATAATCCTGCAGTGAAATGAGGTGGTGGACTGAGACTAAGCCAGACATCTTGCTTAGCTAACCGTTATGTTTAGGATGAGAGAAATTCTGTTGATGCTGCTGTCTATTCTGTACCAACATATTCCAAACCTTCCACTTTCTTCTTTGTTTCATAGGCCTTCTAGAAAGAGTGTTTGTTTTTTAAGGGATTCTGTAAGAATAACACTGTTCCATAAGCACTGGGTAGCTTGCAAAGGCAGAGCAATGCATTGCTTCTCCGAGAGTGCTTCCACCCACAGCAGTGTGTTTCTGCTTCCTGCTAGAAGCATATTCAGCAGTAACTCAAAGCCCATTTGGCAAGCAAGTTCCAAAGTTCCAGGAAGAAGCAAAATTCCCCATCATTAGAAGTATCGGGGGGTGGGGGGTGGGAGGAAATATAATTTCTTTAGTCATTGAAAAATGTATCTTCTCATAGGTTACATGAAAGATGCTGAAAATTTCATATTGGCATATATATATATATGTGTGTGTGTGCAGACATGTATACACAGACATGCATATATAAATATATATATACATATATGGCATGGCTAATCACAATTGACATAAACCTTACGTGTTTTGGGGTGGAATAACAAATGTCTTTCCTCCCATGCTAATCTGAAATTCCTTTATAAAAGAATTTGTCTTAGCTTTAAAGTAAGGTAACACGTTTTTGTCCATTCTAAGGCTTTCATGGCCATATTGCAAAGAATGGAACCAGGAATGGAAAGACAGTAAGAGATGCCTTAGTCTGAGAACAGAGCTCACACTTTGCCAATTGAACAGCCTCAGGCTCTCTAGCCAAGCCCTCCGGAGGAAGGTCTTGAGACACTGAGATCTGAAGTGAATCGGCAGTTTCTGAGATTTCTGAATCCAACAAGGGTAGGTTAGCCTGAGGCTTGAGCTTTCAGACAACCCGAGACCAGATGACCAGCATGTAGGAAAGAGCGAGACACCGACTGGAATTGTGTCTGCTGCCTGTTCTTTCTGAAAGTCTTCTCTGAGTAGTGGCATCCCTGGGCACTATTTCAGATGCTACAGGAGTAAATTACGTTTCACCAACTGCAATGTCCCCCTTTGAAAGGAGCAACCATGATTTGTATGTTAGCTTACCTTTAACTTCCTGTGGACGTTATACCCAAAGCACACAGCCATGAAGTATGAAGAAAAAATACATGCAAAAAATAATAAATAAAAAGTAAATTTTAACCATTATTAAAAAGAGAACTTGCTAAATTGTATGGCATTGTGTTTAACTTACCTTAAAAGGTTACTTAATAACTAGCCCACTTAATAATAAGCAAAAATGGGAGAAACAAGTTTTATAAAAAGAGCATTTCAACTTTTTAAGTAATAAATGATTATACAAAGAACATAGTCATTCTAAGTCCTGTCGTATCTTTCTTTCCTCATTGGGAAAACAACTGCTTGATGAATGGAACAGATGTGCAAGGTACATACTGCATTTTGAAAATGGCATCTCGGTTCAATGGGGAAATCTTAAGTAAACCTCCACAATAAACAGGAATAATCGGCAGTGAGATCTTGTTAGCACATTCCCCCCTTTCAGGGTTCTCTTTGCTTCCTCCTTTGATAGCTCTAAAATAGGCGGGTAAGATGATGAACTTCAAGATGTGGCTTTCTGCTGCTTGTGGTTTTGCGTTTCGCTGTATTTCAAAAAACGTCTTTCTGTTACAGGAAACTATTGTGGATAACCACTGGGGTGTTGTAAGATCAGCATAAACCATGTCAAAGCGTGTTGGAGTTTGTGGGTTTTTTGTTTTGCTTTGTTTGGGGGGAGGGGATCCACGCTTCTTTCCAGTGATTATGGGCAGTCATACACAACAGCATTTGTCATCTTTGACTTTGCTGCCAGGTTATAGTCCAGCAGCTGGACTGGGGCAATCGTCACCCTTTGGGGGTTCATTGTTGCCCTTCTTAGCTCCTCAATTCTCCTTACTGGATCCCGGTCTCCCTGGAATCTCAGCAGTCATGCTGGAGACACCCTCCAGTGTGATGCAGTCCGACATGAGAGTATTCGTAGGAATCCCGTCTCTCGGAATGTGTGTTCTGAGAAAGGGAGAAGCCAGTGCAGCTGAAGCTCCAGGGCATTTAGTCTGAGGTGCAGCCTGCACATCAGGCCTTCAGATGGAACATACCTGTTCCCACACCCCCTGTGTTCTTGTGTGTACCTGCCTCCTAGCAGGTTGCTCTGATGTTGTCAGCACAGTAGATACAGCTCCATGATTCCTAGTGTAATAAAACAAAAGAGTAAATGTGTTTTAGGGTTTGGTAGGTACATCTAGTTTTATTGTCACATGCTACATCATGCATGCGTATTGACTAATTGGAATAACCATTTACACCATTGTGGACAGATTACTGAACTAGTACTGATTTAGAACAAGTATATTGCATTCCAAAATTTATCTACCACGAATACTTTTCTGAATATTGCTTTTAGCTGTGTTCTGTAACATAGAAAAGCAGTAGGTTCTGTTTATTAGCAAGTTTTCTACTTACTCAGATGCAAGTTCATCCTGTTCCCATTATAATGAAACCAATTCCTGTGATACAACTATAAGCCTTCTGAACTTAGAATTAAAAGCTAGTCTCACAGGTTAATTTTATGACATTTCCGTTTAGCCTGTAGCCATAATTCTCAATTAAGAAATGGGACCTAATACCAGTATGTGATAAATGTTGATGCTTTCTGTGTGTAAACACATTTTCTATGCATGTGTCTCTATGTAATATATATATAACATTTTATATATATATATCTGTAAGTACATGTATTTTGTGCACTTTTGGGGTAGGTAGGTTTAAAAGCACTTGTTAAAATGCCCCAAGCATGATGTGATTGTACATGCATTATGTATATTTATGTACATGTGTGACTGTGAATAATGTATGTATACATGTGCTTCGAGTGTGTGTATAAGATTTTCCAAGTGTGCTAATGCAAGAGGTAGGTATGGAAGCTGTGCCATAGTACTTGATATCAGTAGTTCACGTCTCATGAATACCTGAGGTATTGCACAACTTTCCAACGCCAGATAGGATTCATTCTGAGAGGCACGAAACTCAAAACGGCCATGGCAACGTGGTAGAGTCCCATCCACAGGCATTTGCATCAGAATTCACTGCCAAGGAAGCACAACTTTGCCAACACTGATTGATAAAGAAGTTTTAGATCTGGAAACCTACCTTTGAAGATCTCTAATTAGAATTCTAAATTATTTTGGCTTGTTGGTCTACATAGTCATTTTCTCTCCATGGTAAACGTCAAAAAAAATAGAGGGATACAAGAGGATAATAAAATGGATGTGTTTTTTTTTAAACTAACTTTGATAGAACTTCAGATAGGTCACCTATTTTTTCCAATAAATATCTTTCATTTAGAAAATGGCATAAGTGCTTGGCATTTACGGGAATCTCTCTGGTGTTGAGAATAAAGCTTGAGTTGTGCATGTCTGACCTGTAGAACTCACTGGGAAAGAAAGGGTGTGAGACTCAAGCCATGGCTTTTGAATCAATGCGCTTAGCAGGCTTGCCACTGCAGGTGCAGAGTTTGATCGTGTCCATGATGCTAGACGGTTTCAGAGCAGCAGTTACTCAGTTTACCAGACCACCTGCCCCCTTCCCAAAAAGCTCCAATGTGTCGTCTAGGTCACGTTTGCTGTTCTTTCTCGTGGGTATGTTTAAGATTACGTGGTGCTCTGTATTGTGCAATGTTAACATTATTTTGAAGCTCACATAGGATGTGCATAGCTATTCGGATATCTCAATATGCATGTGTATGTATGTGAGAGCGAGAGCACGCAGAGAGGGAGCTCAGGGGAGTCTCCTGTTTGTCTTAAGACCTGTTCATACTGGTATATTGGTGAGTTTCTCACCTCTGGTCTGGAGTTTCACACATGGCTCAGTTCAAGGCATTCATTTCTTTTCAACGTTCACCCTTGAATTCTTTAAACTTTGTTAATTATATAATTTTTTTAAGATTGTGGCTTATAAAGTCTGTCTAAACTTCTTGCATTTTCTGTTGCTGATCTGATAAAATGTATTCCTCCCAACCAGAAATCCCCTTGATTTAGGTTTTAGCTCCTGTGCATAGCCTGTTTTGCTTGCTTATTCCTGTCTCTTTGCCTTCTGTGAATCAGATTCCTCTTTTCCATTTTTATGAAGGAGTGTACAGAGCAAAATGTTGTCTTCTCTGTGGATTCCTCAATTAATACGAGTCGGAGTACTTTCTACTGTCTTCTTGGCACTTTTGGGGTTTCTTAATGCTGGTTTGTGGACTCTGTGGATGGATTTTCTGAAGCAAGTTCCTGAAGCCTGGATCATTTTTGGGGTGGGTCACATGCACCTATGTGAAAATGTGAATCTGTATCTCTGAACCTGAAATAAATTGTAACATTTGAAGGACTCCCTCCTTCTTCTTTCTCTTACATGTTTGAGTCATCGTATCTATGCATTTTAGTGATAGTGGGGATTTCTAAATATTTATGCCTCTTTTGGAGAATTGACCCAAAGTGGCAAATGAGAATTTTTGCATGGTTGTCATTAATTTTGGGAAGGATTTTATGTATGTATATATATATATATATATATATATATATAATTTTATGGGGGGCTTGTACAACTCTTATCACAATCCATACATACAGAAGGATGATACTTTTAAAGGGGAAAAATTAGATCAATTAGAGGCAAGAGATTGGGGGACATTGCATTCCTGATTTGAGTTCATGTTGGGTGAGGCTGAGGAAGGACACACACCCTAAATAGCTGGAGGGGCGATGTGACACCTGCCAAGAGGCTCTATGACATTTTGCCACTGGGAAGGTGAAGGCTGACAAGAAACACTGGGAACAGAAGGAGGAAGGATGCTTTTTGCCTTGGGTGTGGGTCCTGTAGCAAATAACTGAGCTTGGGAGTCCTGAAGGCAGAATGGCCCTCTCTGTTCCCCAGGGTTCGCAGAATCTTGGAGAATGTTCAGTCCATTGCACACCTCCTTATCCTGAGCCTTGAGTGAACGTCCGAAGACCATGCGTGACAAGAGTTTTGATGTGAGACCAGGGTCTGTCACTGTGAAAGCGCAGGTCTGAGGTTATGTCGCTCCGAAGAAGAGGAGAGGGGTGATGGTTTACTGTGTGATCTGGCCGGTGACCGCGGCAAAAAGCGAAACTGTGATCAACCACCCTGCCTTGCTCTTATTTCTGTCTCTTACTATACACCTTCCATGAGCAGCTCCATCACAAGAAGTGTCTTACTAGGAAAGAGGCTGGGTAAAATCATGTTGTGTGGTTATTGTTTGGTTCTAAAATATGTTATATATCCTCAGAATCATTTCGACTGAAAATTACCCAACTCAAAGGAGCCTTTTTTGGTGATTATTTGACAGTTTTTTCCATTTGTGTTTTCAGAACAGTTCCGCTATCAGTGTAAACATCTGTTCCCTTTAAGTGTGACTGGCCCAGTAGAGATGGATGGATGTTAAAAATCAACAGTGTCCCAACTTAGGAAGATGCTCCTGGACACGGGCGCTTTGTGGCTCACTGGCACTGAGCCGACTGTGACTCACAGTGGCCCTGTGTGTGTGCTGAACAGCAGTATAATGAACTGTAAAGTGAGTGCGTTAGCAGCGGAGTCCTCCTGTAATCATTCTTATTGGAGGCAGTGGCGGGCGGGCCCCTTTGTAACTCCTCATGAGTTTTCAGCACTTACCTTCACGTCAGCCCTGTGCCTGTGGTATATGAAACCTAAACTTCTGAGATCCATGGAAAAACTGTGTTTGAGATGGAAACTGTTTCATTACCAAGAGTGGCTCTCTAGCAATGAAGGGAAAGTTAGATACAGGAAGGAGTTCTGAGGGAAAACGTCCCCCTGGTTTTTGAAGCAAACATGCTGTCAGTGAGCGCAAAGACTAAAGAGCCGGATCGTGTTTCTGGAGGAGACCAGCACCCTCGCTCTCACAGGAAAGTGCTCGGGCCTATGCTGACAGAATGGCCCTGCAGCACCGTGCACTTGCTGCTCAATTTAATGGCTCACCTCCCCACCCTGCTGAGGTAATTAAAGTGTTCTAAAACCCCTTCAGAACTCAAAAAATAATTCTGTTTGCTGGCCAGGTGATAAATCTCATTCAGCCTGACAGAAATTTAATTACACTTTCTTCATGAAAACACCAGGGATACCCATTACCTGGATCCCCAAAGCTAGAAGCTCGCAGACCCCCGCAGGTGAAAGGTTATGTGCCAATAACGAGTCCTTCATCTTTAAATGGGTGAGAGCCCTCCAGAGCTTAGCCTGCTTAAACGAGACTGAAGAAAAATCAGTCTTGGACTTTGTGGGGAAGGTAAGCTCCCTTTTTGGTTGTTGTTTTAACCACTGCTTAGAAATATCCAGGTCTTTGGCTCCATTAACATCTCAGAGAAGATGGAAAAGAGGTTTGTTTTGTTTTTTGTATTTTGTAGACCTCCTTGCTCCACTCACTGAAGTGGTACAGGAATAGGATGGAAGTGAGTATGTTGTCGAACACCTGCATGGGTAGCCAAAAGAAGTCCGGCAGTGGAAACCAAGACTCTGTATGGCCCTTAGTCACCCTTCGCCTTCGGAACTGAGCTCCTCCTGTGTTAGAACCATCAACTGCTTAAGGGCACACGGGCAGCAGTTGGCCCGAGACAGAGTCCAGAGGGTTAGGAAAGGAGGTGGGCTGGCAACGGAACCCCTGGGAGGAAGTGGGATAAGTGATAGCTCGTGGACGGGATTGAAATGGATGAGTTGAAACAGAATGTGTTTTGAATTGCTGAATGTTCAGACCGATGATCTGCTTTGTAAATCTTCACCTAGTTTACAATTTAAAAACAATTTCTTTAAGTCCCACCGAAAGTAGGTTATTGAGATAGCTTCACAGTTCTGACTATGACTTCCTGTAATGTTGCATTCATTACCTATCTGGTTCGAAAGAGGGACTCTAAACAGCATAAACTTCTGCCGGAAACCAGTGGAAAAGCTCCATTTGCCCTTCTGTCTTCCTACTGCCAGAGCTGTTCCTTACAGTGTAGTTTCTTTTCTCTCGTACAGCAGCAAATCCTCCTCCTGGCAGATCCCAGAAAGGCTGGGGTCAACATGAAACAGAACTCTGGACCCTTGTGGCGCAAAAGTGAGCCAGGCTAGAGGTAGCGAGAGGGCCTAGCCATCCGAAGCTCACTGAGCCAGGACCCAGTTAGAACAAATCAGATCTGCAGCCGTCCCAGAACTCTGAGCCAGAGGGAACGCCTTCCCAGTCCCAGGGAGCCCCAAGGACCAGACAGAACTAGCCACCCAGTTTCCTGAGGCGTGGAGCAAAGCTGTATTTATATGTCCTTTTCTCTGAGATCGCCCCTAGTGTTCACCGCATTGTGATTACATTGCTCATATGACCTCTTAATACTAATTTCATTCACCATTTAAAAAAATGTTTCCCTTGCCATATTTCCCTATCAGTTCTTTCACCATCACCAACAGCAACAACACGCCCCCAAGGAGGTCTCACAGAATTGGTTGTTATCTCTCTCACGGAGTGTCAGAGTTCAGGCTGAGAATCAGATTCTCAAGTTATAAAGGCATTTGACTTTGCTACTTGTTCCCACTTCTCCTGAAAATGATTACATGGATTTCATGTATCATTCCGTGGTGCAAACAATAATGAGATTTGGGGGTGGGCTCCCATGGCTGCTGCCTCACACACCGCGGTAGTCAGGACGCTTGTGGGAAACGCTGACTTGGCCCTGTCTGTGGTGTGGTCTTGCCTTCCCTCTGCATGGTCTGTGTGCATGTTTTCCTCTGAGTTGGGTTTGACTTTGGCGGGGTATTTTTGCATGCTATCTATTTGGGTTTGCCTTATGATTTCAACAGTGTTTCTTCCCCTGCATATTTGTTTTTCTTTTTGTTATTTTGTTTTGTTTTGTTTTCACTAGGCGACCCCCTCCTGCAATTCCAGGACGGCCATCCTAACCCCCATCACTCATCTCCTTTTGTTTCCAACAACTTGTCTCTTCGTGGTATCTAAAAAGCCTTGCCTTTGCACTGTATGTTGTATGTACATAAAAGCTTTTATTTTTGATCCATGTCTATAATAAAACAAAGCTTATTCTATATAAAAAAAAGAAATGCATTCAGTTTCTGTTTCTAATGAAGACCCAAGTGAAAAAGAGTTTGCTTCCACTAACAGGCAGGGTGGAAATGCATCGTTTGACCTTTTAGGGAGCTGAAGACGGAAAATGATTGGCTTTAAGTTTTTAAAGCATTTGAGTTAAGGTGGTATTTGGTGAAGAACAACAATCATCTGTCTTAATACAACCACTGTGGAAAACGGTATGGTGCTTCCTTTAAGTCAGAAATAGAAATACTATATGATTTAGGAATCCCACAACCAGGCAAACTAGGGAAAGTCAAAAAGGGTTGCAGTTCACACATTAAAAAAAAATAATAATAGCTTACAACCATCCAGTCAATTCCCACGCTCAGCAACCATAGAGGACAGAGTGGAACTGCCCCTGTGGGCTTCAGCGTCCGGAGATCTTCAAGAGAGCAGAGTCTCATCTTTCATGGCTTCCAACTGCTAACCTTGTAATTGTCCGTCCAATGCATAACTCCACCACACACTGGCTTATTCCAAATCAAATATACTTAAAACATAGATCTATGGTCAGTGGGTAGCTGCAGGTAAGTTCTCTCGATAATACACTTGCCTTAATATATAACTCACTGAACTCACTGCCATCCAGTCAATGCTGTGGGTCCCCTTCCCTGTGGGTTTCTAAGAGTGTAATTGTTTACGGGAATAGAAAGCCCAGTTTTTCTTCCTCCGAGTTCCTGGTGGTTTCAAACTGCCGACCAAAGGGATGGCAGCCCAACACATAACCATTACCCCACCAGGGCTCTGCCTTAATACAGAGTGCTTACAAAAAGGTCCAGTCAAAACACTGGCTCTCACGGAGATGTGCTGGGACAATTAAATGTGAGACAGAGAAGGGCAGCTCTGTTTTTTAGGGGGATTCCGAAGGGATGTTCTTGATAGATTTCCTTGAAGGACACAGAATAATCAAAAGGACTCATTATGAAGAGTTTTAGAATGTTGAAAATTGCATGAATGAGAAAAAGGGCAGGAAAGTGGCTCCCAGGAACTTTGCTTCCCCACAACAATGTACCTCCTCATTCTTCGAGGGTACCTGTGCTGTTCTATGAGAATTGTGTTGGGAAAACATTACTCCATCCACTACAGCCCTAGTCTTGCCCTTCAGACTTCTTTTAAGTCCCCCAAAACCCAATGAGCACTTAAAAGGAACATCCCGCCAGGATGTCAAAGTGCCATTTGGACATAGTATAAATTGAAGAGTTAGTGGAAAATTCTTCAGGGAAAGAATAAGAGAGATGGAAACACCACCTTCAGAAACGTAGAGACCTAGATGGAGCATTTACCAAGAAATAATAGCTTCATATTCTGATATGTTTGTTTAGCAAAGGTTTCTATGGCATGCATGGATATATGCACACTCATTCTATTCACACATAATAGCTAACAGATGGAAACAACCCAAGTGCCCCTCAGTGGATGAACAGCTAAACACACTAGGTTACACATACACAATAGAATACTATGCGACACAAAGAATAAGAATCTGCAAAATGTTCACAACATGGCTGAATCTGGAGGACATTATGTTGAGTAAAATTAGCCACAAAAAGACAAATATTGTGTGGCGCCACTATTATAAAAAGTCAAAAAACAATTTTTGCACAGGAAAAAACATTCATGATTACCAGGGCTAGAAGGGGGAGGAAGGGTAAATTACAGACGAGATAAGACACAATATGAACTTGGGTGAAAGGAAAGGCAATATCCATTAAGGGGGAGGTCAATTCAACATGGTTAAGGCAAAGAAAAACACTAAGAGGTGCATAAGAGTAAAGGACTATCAAGGTAAATACAGCAAGCCTAGGCACAAGAAACAGATGCATGGCAGACATGCAAGCTGAACAGATGTAGGAAGGAGAATGGGAATGCTCCCGCAAATATGCGAGTGGGCTTCGGAAAGCTCCTGGAATTGCCCATTATCTTTTCATCCCATTTGTTCCAGGGGTTCTTAAGCCCCTTGTGTACAGAAATAGACAGAGACTATATCTACCTGTGTGTATCAGTAAGTGCTGCTAACATGAGGGAGTAACTCCCCAAAACTGGACACCCTCCTGCCAAGCTATGTATTAAAAAGTGTTTTTTACAAAACAACCCTATCACCTTCAAAGTACTCTCCATTACACTTAATACATTTGTCAAATCTGCGATTCCATTCTTGGAAACATTTTTCAAACATCTATTTGGATGGCTGACAGCACCTCCCTCATTTTTTATCTTCACCTCTTCTGTGTCATCAAATCACTGTCCTTTCATGTCCCTTTGCATTCATGGACACAAAAAGAAGTTGCACAGAGAGAGGTCAGGTGGGTAAGGTGCATGGGGCACTAAAGGCAAGCTGGTTTTTGCCCAAAACTGGCATACTGAGATGGCTGCATGAACAGGTGCATTGTAGTGGTGGCAGAACCAGTCTCCTGTCTGCCACAAATCAGGCCTTTTTTGTCACACACTGTTACACAATCTTTTCAGAACCTCTAAATAGAACATGTGATTAACAGTCTGATCTAGTGGAACGAACTCCAAACCCACTATGAGTTGACATTTTCATCCCTTAAACCACTAGTGCACTTGAGTTTTTCCCATAATGCTATCCTTGTAAGCTGTGCTCAACATCACAAGTTTCCACAGTATTTTTCCAAAGCAGGAAACAAAATTTCACAGCCACACGCTGTTCTCTTAAATCAGTCATCACACACACAAAAAAACAGGTTCAAGTGAAACTGCTTTTCCAAAAAATTCACTGTGACCAGCAAGAACCTTCCCAGGCGATGCCACTGGGTGAACTAATTCAGGGCGACTTGTACGAGGCTTGCCTAGCAAGAAAAATGTGTACTATAAAACTCCACCCAGCAGAGCTTTTTATTCCATTTGGGGGTGGTGTCCCTTCATACAGCCAGTGAGCACAGAAGGGACAAAGTTCTGAAAATATCACAGTCATAACCAAACACCTAAAGGGAATGAGTCACTGGGCTTGGGGTCTTAGGACCACACTCTGATAATTTTGTGTAATAAAAGTTCCTATGATTTTGTAGCAATACTTTTTTTTAACTTAACTGCGTGTATCCTAGAGTGGTTTCTACAACCTACTTTGGTGAGTAGTGCCTGGGTCTTAAAAGCTTGAGAGCTTCCATGTAAGATGAAACTCTTGGTCTTTCCTCACTACAGAGGAAAGAAGAGGGAAGGAAACAACTGGCCCAAAAGGCTCAGGGCCATGGGCACCACAGCCTCCATTACCCCGAGGCCAGAACTACATATTGCCCAGCGACCACTGCCAGCCCCTAGCATTAGGAACATAACAGACGATCCTGGACAGAGAGGGGGAAATTTTTTTAACAATAACAAAAAGTAACTAGTTTGGTAGAGACGATGTAACAGATAGGCCCGTACATACCCTTCAAGTCTGGAATTGTACCCTCCCCTAGGGATCAACTTTCAGGGGGAAAAAAAAACAGGCCTATAAAATGAATAATAACACCAGGAACAAATGTACACCTCAGCATAATCAACCATTTAGGTCAGACGGGCAGCACTGCCCCAAGACAAAGTTCCCAGGGCGGGGCCTGTAGACTGGTAGAAACGGAACCCCGGGAGGACGCGTGCACGAAGAGTGTGGAACCACTGAGGGGCTCGGCCAATGTCACAAAGCAACGTGTCTGTAGGACACTTCTTTAAAGTGTGTAGAAGCTGTTGAACAGAAAACAGATTTGTTCTGTGAACTTGCACCGAACTATAATAAAAACATTCAATAGCAAAAGCAAAACTACCTGCAGTTGAAGTGTCTGTCCAGTAGAAGAATGAACATATATAGTAAGAATTCTAAGTGTCTTGAAAGAGAAGACTCATCACTTCACTCTGTCCCTGGGAAGCCCATTAATAACCACGACTTTTTCTGTTTGTCGTTTTCTGAACCACTCTTATAGGAAATGAAATATGAAAGATTATGATGGAAGCAGTAGGTCTGAAACACAATTCCACAAATTCTGCTTGCAAATTCGGGGGGGACGGACCACATTCAAAGTTAAAATGCAGAAGGCAAGGAAATGGTTCTAACTGGAGAAGATTCTTTATGATGTCGATAAAGTTCTGGAAGAATGGAATCTGTATGAGTTTTAGGGGGGGGGACACCTTCGTTTATGCCTTAATCTTTTATCAGGCGATTCCAACACTAAAATTTTCTTGTTTTTTAAGAAGTACCCCCCAAAGATTTAACCAAATATTTGTGAAGGTTATAGAATATATCCTTAAAATGTGTGTTCTGAAGTCTTCCCAAAGGTTTGGGATTTAATTCCGAATGTTCTTGTTCAAAAATTGGCAGCCTAAATTTGAATTTAAGAGAAGTCCTCAGATGCGACCCCAAGTGGTCACTTCCAAGTGTGCCTCATGTTAGGCTATCAGGACAGAAAACCTCACAGCAGAAGAAACAAGGGGTTCATCGCCCTTTACTTCCCCTTTGACCTGATAGGGAGACACGTTTGATGTGACGTGGGTAAGAACCCACAGTTTTAAGGTGGACAGCCTTCATTAACAAATGTTTTCCTCTCTGGACCATAAGAGAGGGTTTTGAGGGCCCATTTTTCCACTCAGAAGCGCAAAGCCAGTTTCTTCCATAAGGCAGGTTATATTGAGTCTTAATTCCATTCCACCTCCCATGAAGAGCCAGTTGGAACCCCTGTACCTAAGAAAAGTTCGGAGCTGCCCAGACAGGGACTCCTCCGCAGGAGGTGATGCTTGCCACACAGCCAGCCTTTGTCCCTCCCTCCCCTCGGATGGCATCCCCATTCCCCACAGACACACTGCCCCTGGATTAGTCCAGACCACGGTCCCAGACCAAAACAGTGGTCAACAGGAAGGTTTGCTCCAACCGCCTTCTGAAAGTCTGGGGGGCTTTCCCACCAGGATGTGAAAATGTACGTGCAATTATCGAGGGTCACAGTTTATGAAACGTGACATTGACCAAACGAACCATGAGAACTGAAAACTCAGGAACCAGCAGAACCACATGACCTCTCAGTTACCTCACTGGGTCTCCTCACCGAAGAAGTGTGTCCTTCCTCCGAGGCCATCGGCAGAAGCAAAACAAGACAGGGGTGTGGGTGTGGGTGTGGGTGTGGGTGTGCGCGCGCGCGCGCGAACAGAAGGAGACTGACTAGCGTAAAATGAAACGGTTTGTTAATATCTATTTACTGTCAACAGTGTTCCTGTGTCTCATGATACACCCTCCTCCACGTGTCCCCACCTCAGTATTTGAGAGCGCACTGGAGAGGGGCAGCACGCTTCCCTTGATGACGACTCTGGACTCACATTCTTCTCCCTGCAATAAAAATACTGTCGTAAATGCAACCATGCCCTCTTTCCTGCTGCAAGCATTTCTTGAAACCATATAATTACATCAGAAGAGTGAATGGAAGAGTGAAAGGTGGCTTACAAAATAGCCACACAAACAATGGCGGTCTGCTGCAACACGGCTGGGCGGGTTCTAGAGGCAGAGTGACCACTTCCCTTAACGTTCCAGAACTCGGCGACTTTGACCTCAGGCAGAAGGGAAAGGAATGGAACTCAACGTTTAGCCAATCGGAGAGCAAACGTGACATTCCTAATGCAATGACTGAGTGTCAGTACCCAGGTGTCTGTTGAGGGCCTGGGAGCCATCGCACTGAACTGCAGTCTGCTCAGTGGGTTTGCTGCTCACAAGAAGCGTTTGGCGGCGGGAGGTACTGGGCAGCGTGAACTCGGCTGTCTGAGAGATGGAGAAACGAGAACTAAAGGTAAAGGGGGTGCGGGATGGTTTTTCAACTTCCAATCTTTTCCTCAGGCGTTTCCAGTGGTAAGTAAATATCCATAAGCATATGGGAACTACAAATGCAAGGGGCCTTCAAAGAGTTCCTGAGGAAAAGGAGTTGAAGGATAGAGGGATTTCCCCAGACTTGCTGAAGGCCGCCTCTGTCTATGGAGGGGCGTCTCAACAGCCCTCCTGGAAGGCGAGCTACCCTGCTCTCTTCTGGCCTCTAACCTGTCCGTGGGCTTGGAACGGGAGGGCCCCCTCCTCTGTTGTTTGGAGGTAAAAATGCTGTACTTGTGAACATCTGTGTTTTACAGCTGCATCAAGTCTGATTTTTTCCCCTCAAATCCTCAGAAACTTGTTATGGGATTCTTTAACCCAGGTGCCCGAGATTCTGAAGTAAATCTTTCCAACTGTGAACTCATTTGAAAAGCATGAGCCTCACTCATAGCGGATTAAGACGGCTGGGGGAGGGAGGGCTTCCATGACCCAATAAAGTACAGTCACAGTTGGTACACTGCTGTAGGCTTACACAACGACACCAGCTGGGGACCATTTAAAGGGACATACCAGGCACCTCTACCTCACAACATAGACCTTTTCTCTCTTTCAATACAAGTTATTACTGAATGGCAGCACTTTCATCACTAAGAAGATCAGACTAGGTGGCTGGCTACTGAACAAGTCAAGACAATGAACACTTTCTTCTGTACACAGTGGTTAATCGGTATATTTGACAGGAGTTTGTATCAGGTCTTGATTTCCAGCCTCAGTTCACCTCCAGGAACCCCAGGAATACACGCCGCCATCAGAGTAGACACAGGGTGTATAGAAAGCCTTCGCGATCCTTCAGGAGGCCAAGGACTTGGCCAGATCCTCAGGGCAGCAACCGGGAAGCCCCTGATGTTGGCTCTGCAGGCATGCTTGCCTCTAGGCAAAGTCTATTTCAGAAGTTTCACCTAGGACTCCCCTAAAGCCAAGTTGCTCACTCTTCATGGGTTTATTTCTCCTCCTCCTCCTGGTGCTCAAGATCGAAGGCGACAATCCCTCTGCCAGCCATTTTTCTTTTTCCAAGACAAAAAAATAGCCTCAACTCCATGCCCAATAGCTGCCAGGGGTCTAAAGATGTTTATTTTGCAATTTGCAAAGAGCAGGAGGCCCAGTGTTCCACTAGCTGGTATCCAAATGTTGTAGGGCCACGGGCCATCTGAGGGTGAGCAGCAAGCCGATAGGCTTGTGAGAACAGAGCAGTGCCTCTGACCCAGCTTCTTTGACGGAGGTCCTGTGGGTAGCAGCTTCCCTGGGCCTCAGCTTTGGCAAAATCAGTTTGTTCCATCATCCCAACAGGACTGTGGTCAAAAAGGGTAGAAAGAGTCTGGTTAACACAGAGGAAGGCAAAAGACCTTAGGCTGGTGCCAGCTGGTGCAGATTAGGACATTTGCCTGTCTTTTCCTGCAAGCCTTGTGCCCCCTGGTTACGTGATGGGCAACAGGGCCTGGCTCAACAGTGTGACCAAGCCCGGTATGCTGAGGAAACGCCGGGGTGCTGGGAAATAGATGCTACCTAACTACCCCATCTGGGGAATCCTCTCATCTGCCACAGTAAAGTACTTGGGAAGAAAAGGGGTGCTTTGGTGGGTGGGTGATTGCTCTTATTTTCTAAGATAAACTGGTACTAGTGGTACCTGTGAAATGGAAAAGGAAAAAGAGATCAAAGTGTTGGCCTGGCCTAAACTACTCACTCCAACAGGTCTTCTGATATTCCTACTCCACCTAACCCCATGCAGCTCAACAAGTGATCAAGGGATAGGGCCTCCTGGTCTATGTTAAGTTCAACTCTGGCTATCACATAAGCCCTGGCCACTCGGCCCAGAACGGAAATGTGTAGATGCTACAATTCTCGGGAAGTGTAAGTCATTTCCCACCGTGGGCCTCTGTCAAAACCACACATTACCCAGGGAATTAGTGCCTTCATCCTGTTAGCAAACAGGAACAGCATGTCCGTGGGGATAGGAGGCCTGCTCACTAAGATTGCATCTCCAAGGTGTAGATGGGACTCCAGAAATCCATCCCTCCTGTGTTAGGGTCCTCTAGAGAAACAAAACCAGGACACTTAAGATTTTTATATATAGATAGGTTTATACAGTGAGAAGAGTAAATCATCTAATTAGTCTACACAACAGAGCAGGGGACTCAGTTGAACTCACTTTTGTGGAACAGTTAATATACTGAGCTGCCAGTCCAAGGTCAAGGAAGCAGAAATCAGTATGCCCTCAGGCAAGACAAGCAGAAGTAGTCCGCAGGCAGCAGACAGCAAGGTGGGGCAACAACAGTAGCTTGGAGAATAGCTGAGCGAAAAGCAGGAGTCTCCAGCTCCAGCGATGTACTCACTTCAATAGGATCTACCAGCAGTGTGGTGAAGCAGGTCTTGAAGGAGCAACACAGTCCATGGGTTGGTTCAGCCCACAGGTAGTGCAGCACATGGTTGAAGCAAAGAAACAGCCCAAGCAGCCCGCTGGTCCAATCACCAGGGAGAAAGAGAGAGGGGCCACCTTGGAAAGCCCCTTATCTCATCGCTCTCCAATCAAGCTGCAACCTGATTAAACTTCACTCACATGTTCCTACGGAAGCCTAGTTGGCACAATAAGTCTAACTATCACACCTCCTAACCACCAACAAGCATGTTATCACTGACACTGTCTGCTGTAAGCCTAACCAAGAGCCAAACTCAGAGTGATCCCATGTGACAAAGCAGAATGGCTCCATGGGGCTTTCTTGGCTGTGATCTTCATGGAAGCAGATGGCCTGGCCTTTCTTCCATGGCACTGCTGGGTTGGTCCAAGCCACCAACATTTAAGTTGAAGCCAATCACAGACCACTTGTGATCCCAAGGAACTTCCTTGGATCTTTAGCCCTTTATCCTAGTTTACATCAATCATGGGAACCCTAGACTGCTCAGCTGCCCTCCTCTCCTCCATCCCTTCTATACCCTGTACATTCATTCCTATTTTCTTCAGCTTTTCCCATCCCTTCCTAATTAAACCCTTCAATTGTGTTCTCTATAATTCATGCTTGTGATGAACCAGGTTTCCTGTATCTTCAACCCCCTGGCTGTGTCCTCCCCTGTCCTCACCTAAAAGAACCACATTCTCCCCCCGAGACTGCCCCTCTTGCAGCCTTCTCCCAAGGTGGAAGCTTGCCTCCCACATCCTTCTCACTGCTGAGCCTGTAACAGGTAGGGGGAGCAAGGTAGTGTTTCTGTTCCGCAATTTTGCTCTTAGATCGCTCTTCCTCCTTCCTTCCTAGAAATAACTCTCAGCTTTGAGCCTCATAGGATTAGATCACAGCACAGGCAACCCCTTATCCTCGCTCTCACCTACCAACCCCAGGTCAGTCTCTTGCTTCTTGATGATTTCAGCTCCTGTCTCATTGACCCTCTCTTCAGTATTACTTCCGTCTTAATTCTTGGGGATTTCCACACACTTGTAGGTAAGCCTTCAAAGCCTCCCACCTTGATTCTCATTTACCTAAACTAACTTCCTCCAATGATCTTGCCCTCCACCCTACCTGGCCGACTCACTCCCAAACTTGGAAACTTGTCTTCATTTACTCTGGGTGTCCTCTTTTTGTCCTTTTAGTTGACTCCTTCTATTCTTGTAACTCTGGGATTTGCAACACATTCCTGTCCCTCACCTCTTCAAGGTTCACTCACTTATGGAATGTATGCTCCATGGTCAATCATTACCATCACGCCCAAGTGTGTGGTGTGTGTATATGCTAGCACACAAGCACACACACACATGCCTTTCACCCTTCACCCTCTCTCAATTTGATAAAGCCACAACTGTGGGTAAATCTACCTATTCAGGTGTGCATTCAGGGAGCTATGTAGAGTCTGGAAAACACAAATGCAACCAAGCTAACTGGATTCATTTCAAATTAATGACTACCATACTCCAGGGAATCCTTAATACTGCTGAGTTTTACTAACCCAGCCATTCTCAATGCCCTCCATTCATTTCACACATCTATTCCCACCCCCAACACTTCTTCCCCACTCTTGCTCTCAGATGATTACCCAACCTGCCAATTTCCTGAAAAATACTGAAGGAATCTAAAAGAAAAGAACTTGCAAAGACTTCCCCCATCTACCCACTGTCCATTTCTGTGTCCATATATTCTGCCTTTCCACTTGTGACTGAAAATCAGTTACTCCTGGCCATGTCTAAAGCCAAGTCCTGTACTTGTGTACCAGACCTCATCTCCTCTTGACTACTCGGGACCGTAGCCCCCTTCCTCCCCTCTATTTGCACTCTACATGAGCTTGTTTTCTTCAGTACACTAGCATGCTATCTCCCATCCTAAAAATATGATGATCTTGTCCTCACTTCCCCTTTCAGTTTATCTTCTGTTCTTGGCTGCCCTTTGGAGGAAAAAAAATTAAGAAACCTATCTTGTTGCCTCCAATGTCTCTTATTCCCCCTTAAGCCCACTCCCAATATTTTTTGCTCCCACCACTCTACTGGGCCAGAGGTTGGGGTCAGGGCACTGTTCTTTTCCAGGCCCCCAATGACCTTGTCCTTGCTAAATCCAATGGTCATTTTTCAATACTTGTCTTAGCTTGATTTGCCAGAATTTGACCTAGTTGATCACCCTTCCTCCTTGTGACATCATCTGCTTTTGATTTCCAGGACATGAAAGTCCATTGGCTTCCTCCTCCCTCAGTGGTTGTGCTGTCCCAGTCTCTGGGATGCTGCTTCTCCCCGAGATCGTAATTCAGATTCCATTGTCCTCTTCAATGTCTATACCCAGTTGGCGATCTTTATCTAGTTTCATGGCTTACAATGTATTGAATGTACCAACACCTTCTCTGTGTTCTATACATCTCTTCTAAACTCATGTCTCTATCCAACTCTTTAGCTAACATTTCTGCTGAGATATTTAAAAGACTTTTTAAAGCCAACATGCCCCAAAATGAATTCCTGGTCTGCCTTCCCCAAACCTCTGCCTAAACCCAACTTATGTCAATTGGATTCACCATCTTTCCAGTGGCCCAGGCCAAAAATCATTCAGGACTTCTTTCACATCCTACGTGTAATTCTACCTTCAGATTATATCCAGAACGTGACAGTGTTCACATCCTATGTGACACCTTGTTCTGAACCACTACCATCTCTTGCTTGAATTACTGCAGGCTTCCCAATGCCTCTGCCAGCATTTACTTGTGTTCCATAGTAAACAGACTAAGCTTTTAAAAATGTCCAATGGTGCTCCTCTTTTGCCAGACCTTCCAATAGTTCCCATTGAAGTGAAAATAAAAGCTAAAAGTCCTTCCAGTAGCCTAAAATAAACTGTATGGCCTTCCTGCCCCCCAAGACACTTGTCTGACCTCACCTTTTATTCTCTGAGCTCATTCCATTTCAGCTACGCCTTGCTTTCCCCTTCAGGCCAACTCTCTGGCTGAGGGCCTTTCCAGTAGCTATTCTTCAATCTGGAATGTCTTTTTTCAGGCAATCTGAATCATTCCCCTCAGTTTCTTCAAGCTGAACTAAATATTACCCATCCATGAGACCTGTCTGACCCAAATTTAACACCATGCCACTTCTCCATGTTTCCGTAGCATTTATTATCTTCTAATGGTTAATGCAGAGCTCTACTGGCACAGTGGTTATGCATCAGGCTGCTAACTACAAGATCAGTAGTTCGAACCCAATAGTCACTTCTCAAGAGAAAAATGAGGCTCTCTACTACTCCCATAAAGATTTAGTCTCAGAAACCCATAGGGGCAGTTCTACTCTGCCCACTGCATCACTGTGAATCAGAATCAACCAGTGGCAATGAATAGTAACAATTATGTGCTCAGTGCTAGAATACAAACTCCACCCAGTCAAGGAATGTGTTAATCATAGGTATTTCCCAAGCATGTAGAACAGTGCTGCCACATATTAAAAAGCTAAACTCACTGCCATCAAGTCAATTCTGACTCTTAGTGCCCCTGTAAGGGCTAAGTATTTGTTGAACTAATAAATTCTTAAGGCCAAGTATCATAAAAGTGTGTAGAGATAGGCCTAAGCGAACACTAAACAGTTTGGATATTGAGAGAAGAGAGTAAGCCGTGGAGGGGATAATGAAGCATTTGACAAGAGCATTAAGTGCCATGGCCTACCAGTTTACCCTTAGACCTAGAAAAGATTCAGCTGCCAGGAAAGCAGTGGACAAACTGTCAATGCACTTTCCTGCGAGCCTCAGCTTCCTCAAATGTAAAATGGGAACACTACCCATCTTACAGGAGTTCTGAGAAGAAGGTAATGTAGCTACTGGCAACTCCCGGTTTGCCATGTTCTTCCATAGACTTCAGAAGGTAGTTATTTCCAAAACCACAGTTCAGCAAGAACTTCAAAACGCATACTGAATTCCACTATAAAAAGGAATTAACAGGAACTTCCTCAAGGTGGCACTATTTCCCCAAAGTCAATGGATTTAAAATGCTGTATAAGTGTGTGACTGACGCCCTCTGCTGGTTTATTTGTGTGTTCTTTGTCCTTGAGCCTTTGGCTCAGAAGAGAGCTCCATATGCACTCTCAATACGCTCAGTATGAACTTTGAAAGCCATACTTTAAGCTGGTTGCCCAAAGGACCTCACAAGTTTGCAGTGCTGACATAAGCACATACGAATAACTCTGACATCACCCTACCGTGTGTGGCTGCGACGCTGAGATTCCTGCACCAGCTTCTAGCTACCAATCACTTAGCTGCCACATCCTGATAGAGAATAAAACATGGCTGCCATCCTACAGCACTGTCCCGTATTATCCCTAGCCCCGTTTTGGAGGGGTGGGCAGAGCTGCCTCCTATCCCTCCCCATGTGCCCTCACTTGGCAGCGCCACCACCTTCTAGGCTACCCATATGTTGGAGTGACAAGAAGCTGAACAGCGAGGGAGGAGTGCAGGAAGAAGCAGCGTCTCATTCAAACAAGTGATCAAGTGGCTGGGGTATAACCTTTCTCCCGCTTTTTCCCCCAGTCCATAGCCTCACAATTTTCTCAAGAAATTAATATCGTTGATACTGTTTGCACCATTCAAATGTAGCTTAAATTTAAGAGACTGAGTGAATTACTGAACCTCTGTGATGGCTAAATCTCCAACTGTCCCAGTCAATCATTCCCACCTCTGGCTAGGCCTGAATCCCATGCCAATAGCAACACTTAAAAGCTAGGGGATTCTTAGCATTTTGTTACAAGTTACTTAAAAAAAACAAACTCACTGCCATGCTGAATCAGAGCGACCCCCCTGTGAGTTTCTGAGACTGTCACTGTTGACGGGAGTAGAAAGTCCAGTCTTGCTCCTGTGGAGCAGGGTGGTTTCAAACTACAGACCATGCAGATCACAGCCCAACTTGTAACCACTACACCTGTCTTACTTGCATCACCCCCCCCCCCCCTGAAATCTTCTTGGAATCTATTTACATTCCAGGTCTCTCCACCTTCATGGAGTTACATGCAGCAAGTGTGTGAAATTCTATCTTCATTTTCTTAAACTTACTATATTCCCAACATACAAAGGTGTCTGTTTTCTCCTCATAAATGACATCGTTTGGTGATTAAGTCAACACTGGGTTTCACCATTAGCAACAGGCAAGATCATCCATCCTTCCAACCTTTCTCCCAGACTCTGGCCTCCTCCCTACTTTCAGAGACCAGCCTCCTTTCCTCCACGTCCTAGCTTAGCTGCTTCTAACTCCACTGCCGTTTGGTTGGGTACGACCACTTCTACATAAAAAATTCGAAGTACGCATCACTGGGTTCTGTTTAGCTCTCAACACCTTTTTAATTATGCCCCAAATTTTGAGCCATTGCACGCCAGCCACTGCATACGGGACACTTTAGCCTGTATGTATCCCTTCAGGTACTTCAGATTTTACTTGACTCATTCTGATCTCAACTTCACTCTGTATCACAGCTTACCAACTTCGCCTCTAAAACCCACTCTCACTTGTTTGTTCAGGGCATGATTGCTGCCAACACAAATCCACTTCAGCTAGAAGCCAGGTCACCCTCTACTCTTCTCCCTCCCATGTAGTTACCACTCTCAACGTTGTTCCATCAAGCCACTGGTCTCCAGGCCCACTGTCTCCTCTCATTCAGACCTGTACCTCTGTAATTTCTCTGCTTTCCACTCAACCTGTTAGTTCAGCCTCAAAACTGCTGTCAGGATGAAGACTGGAGGGTGGAATGATAGAAGTGTGTGCACTGGTTGATTCTGATACAATCAGATGCCATGGAGTTGACCAGACTCATGGCACCACCCGTACTGCAGAGCAGAACTACTGCACAGGCTTTTCCACAGCTGGGCTGGAATCAAATTGATGGCATGAGGTTTAGGTTATTTTGGTGAACTTTCAGAGTAGATTGCCAGCCCTTTCTTCAAAGACAATCCTGGACCACCAACCTTTAGGCTAGTACCCAAGTTGTTAACCATTTGAGTCACCCAGGGACACTCTAGCTATGTATGCACATAATATATACTCTCACTAAATCCCATTGTAAGAGTGCCTTCATTTCCTACTGACTATACTCACTGCCACTGAGTTGAATCCGATGGCTATAAATCTTTACAGGAGCAGCCAGCATCATTCTTCTGCAAAGCAGCGGGTGGGTTTGAACCACTGACTTTGCAGTTAGCTGTCCAACACATAATCCACTGCCTCCCTTGACTACAACCGAAAACCCCACTACCCGGGAGTCAAATTTGACTCATAGTAACCCTAGATGGCAAAGTAGCACTGCTAGTTTGGGTTTTCAAGACTTTAAGTCTTTATGGGAAGCGCCTCCCTCAACTTTCTCCCTTGGAACAGCTTGTTGGTTTAATCTGCTGGCCTTGCATTTAACAACTCCATATCTTCATGCACACCCCACTAGGGCTCCTTCCATTGACTACACGACTGATTATACGATACAAAAATGTCAAAAGCATTCAGCATTTGCAAGCCTCATCCCCTTCTTTAGCCCATCTACCCTGGGCTTTTCCCCCATGGACAGCATGTTCCATTCACTCTGGATGGTACAAACACCTGCCATTTATCTTAGGCTCCTGTCCCACCCTTTATCTCTGCCTCCATCCATCCCACAATCCATCCCTACATCCATCCCTCTGCCTACATCCATCCCAATCCCTGCCACCTCCATACCCAACTTCTGTATCCACAGTGAACAGGTTCAGCACTTGGGGGACTCAAAACACTACAGTATGACATGAGAGAGCCATAAATGACATAAGCACATTAATTCATCTCCCTAGGGAGCAATTTTTAAAAGATCACTTTATTGGGGGTTTGTACAACTGTTATCACAATCCATACATCCATCATGTCAAGCACATTTATACATTTGTTGCCATCATTTTCAAAACATTTTCTATGTGAGCCCTTGATATCAGCTTCTCATTTTTCCCCTCCCTCCCTCATGAACCCTTGATAATTTATAAATTATTACTTTTTCATGTCTTACACTGATCAATGTCTCCCTTCACACACTTTTCTGTTGTCCATCCCTCTGCGAGGGGTTATATGTAGATCATTATGATCAGTTCCCCCTTTCTCCCACCACCTTTCCTTTGCCCTCCTGACATAGCTACTCTCAATACCGGTCCTGAGGGGTTTATCTGTCCTGGGTTCCTAGCTCTTATCTGTAACCGTGCACATGCTCTGGTCTAGCCGGATTTGTAAGGCAGAATTGGGGTCATGATAGTGGGGGAGGGTAAGCATTAAAGAACTAGAGTAAAATTGTATGTTTCATAGGTGCTATACTACACCCTGACTGGTTCGTCTCCTCCCTGCGACCCTCCTGTAAGGGATGTCCAATTATCTACATATGGGCTTTGGTTCTCCACTCTGCACTGCCCCTCATTTACAATATGATTTTTTGTTCTGGGTCTTTGATGCCTGATACCTGATCCTATCAACACCTCACGATCACACAGGCTGGTGTGCTTCTTCTATGTGGGCTTTGTTGCTTCTCAGCTAGATGGCCACTTGTTTAACTTCAAGCCTTTAAGATCCCAGATGCTATATCTTTTGATAGTAGTGCACCATCAGGTTTCTTCACCACATTTGCTTATGCTCCCACTTTGTCTTCAGCTATGTCGGGAAGGTGAGCATCATGAAATGCCAGGTTAATTGAACAAAGTGTTTTTGTTTTGAGGGAGTACTTGAGTGGAGGTCCAATGTCCATCTGCTACCTTAATACTAGACCTATAAATACATGTACATATATCTATTTCCTCATCGATGCATATAAATTTACTTATGCACATGCCTGTATTTAGACTTGTATAAATGCCCTTGCCTCCTAGTTCTTTCCTCTATTTCCTGTTAGTTTCCTCTTGTCCCACTATCATGTTCAGCCTTCATTTGGGTTTCAGTAATTCCTCTCGGTTACATTGCCCTTGACCAAGCCCTACCAGCCCTCTTATACCCTCCTCACCATTGATTTTAGATTACTTGTTGTTCCCTTGTCCCTGGTTTTAACACCCACGTCCTTTCTCCCACCTCCCACCCTCCTGTGTCCCCCTGGAAGCGTAGGTCCTGCTGTTTTCTCCTCCAGATTGTTTACCCCACCTATCTTATCTAGATAGACATGCAGAGACAATATGCACAATAAACGAGACAGAGCAAAACAAAGCAACAAAAGAAAACAAAATAACAACCAAAAACAATAAAAGAAAAGCCTATAAATTGTTCAAGGTTTGTTGACCTTCAGGAGTGTTTTCCAGTCAAGTCTGATGGGGCCACGCACTGGCCCCACAGTCTATTTTTTGTATTCCCTGGGGATTTCATTGTTCTGCTCCCCTTGCTGTTCTGTTGCACACCCTTAGTGTTTCGCCTCCGTGTGGTGGGGTCAGATCAGGCACTATCCCCATACTGTCTCTCCAGTGTTGTCCCCTGTAGGGCTTTGGGTTAATGAGGGATGTGTGTCTCATAGTGGGGCTGGCCATATGGTCCTCTCTGTGCACTGGCTGCTCTGAGCAGGAATATCGTCCTCGGGGCCTGCTGGGCCAGGATGTGTTCCACTCTCTCTCTCTCTCCCTTCATTTGCTCCTGTGTGCTCTGATCAGACATGTCCCTCTCCCTGAGCTGTAGCTTCAGTGCTGTCCTCTGAAGTGAATTCTTCTGGGGAGAGGTGGAGGTGGGGGGGAAGCAATTTTTTAAATGTGGGTCAAATATGGGAACTATGCTCACATCCATGGACATGCTTGCCACATTAATCCCCTCAATAATTGGAAATCCATTCAAATAGGCAAATTTATTGACACAAAAGACAATTCCATATCACCCTTCAACCACCATCTTGAATCCCTCCTCCAACCTGTTCTCATGAGGAGTGCACAATAAATAGGAGAGAAAGCTGGCTACTTGAGAGAAACAAGGCCAAACCCAATGCAGGTCAGGAAATGGAGACTCTGGGCTCCACAGGTCTGTCTCTGAGATCCTTCTCTCCCACTGGCCAGTGTCTGTGGGCCCATAAAACCTGTCTGACTTCAATCAGAACAGCCCATTTTGGTCATGAAACAAATCATCTGTACAAATTCTGGTCAGAAGAAAACACACACATGGAATTACAAAACTGAAGACCCTAAGTCAGACTCCTAGTCAAGGTATTAATGAGAAATCCAGGTTCAGAGAAATAGGAACATTACGTCCTAGGAATACCATACAATGAGATTTCAGAAATTTGCCCCAAATGAACTATCTCAGGAAGACGTTCTATTATGAGACACGTGCTGCTCTTTGCACTTTGTTCTCAAATCTTCCTATATATCAACATCATCATCATCCCCAAACCAAACCGAACCTACTGCCCCAGCATCAATTCTGACTCCTGGTGACCCTTAGAGCAGAGCAGAACTGACCTTGCAGATCACAGCCCAACACTTACCATTAAAAAGCCTCATCTTTCTCCTCAAAGTGAGTGGTGGGCTCAAACTGCTGACCCTACACTTAGCCTAAAACAACCAACTCAAGTCCTCAGGGCTGATCGCTAACAAGAGATGTTATTCTTCAAAGCATGTTGTATCTATTTTCTCACTTGATTATCATAATCCTATATGTAGACACTAATATTTCCTCTTTATTTTTTTTAAAATAATTTTATTAGGGGCTCATACAACTCTTATCACAATCCATACATACATCCATTATGTCAAGCACATTTGTACATTTGTCATTTTCAAAACATTTTCTTTCTACTTGAGCCATTGGTATTCCCTCTTTACAGAGGGAAAAAAAACTAAGATTTAATGCAGTTCAATTAGTCCAGTATCTAGTGACTGACTTCCATCCTGAAATAACCGAGAGCCTAAATCAGTGGTTCTCACCCGATTCATTACAATAGCAAAATTACAGTTATGAAGTAATAACAAAAATAATTTTATGGTTGGGGGGTCACCACAACATGAGGTACTGTTATTACAGGGTCGTGACATTAGGAAGGTTGAGAACCACTGGCCTAATTTCTAGAGTACACATATGCTCCAAATTCTTTCTCAAACCTTCAGTTCCACTTTTTTGTGCCCCACAGACCCCAAACTCCCATCAAGTACATTTTCCCCTATGGGCCTGAACTGAGGGCAGATTCGGTACAGCAGCATCACTGTACCGATATTTGACAAATGATATTTGACCTTCGCGGGGTTCCTTCATGTAATCTTAATATAGAATTTACAAGTCAGATTTATCTGCGGCTAGTGAAATTTCATATGGTATCTCAAAGAAGTGAATTTAGCCCTGAAGTTTGAATAGCAACCATCAGATGGAGCAACAAAATATTTTCCCCCACTGGACAGGACATGCTTTCTCCAGATGCCATGAGTCCTCGTGTGTCAGCTGCTCTTGCTCACATCACTGATGGCCTGTACCTTGCCTTAATGCCATCTTTTGCCCTTTTAAATACCATCCAGCCTCTAAGACCACGTTCAAATGCCAGCTTCTTTATGATTACTCACGCATTATTCCAGCTACACTTGATTCCCAGCCCCTCTGAACTCCCACAGCAGCACGCTCTATCCTCCTGTTGTGTACAAGCTTCATCTGTCATTACAACAGCACTACAGCACACAGCTATTGTTAAAAGAGATTTAACAAATGTTTGCTAGAATTGATCTGTGGAGATACACAGAACTAAGTAGTAAATCTTGAGTTTAATATCGGGCAATGACACTGCACAAAGCATCTAGATACACAACGGGGCCTACCCTGGTGTTAAAAACAGCCAATGCTCTATCTTATATAGACAAAGTCAAAACAACAACCGGCATCTAGTTAATTATGAATAATAATACACAATTCCCCATACTTGAAATCTTTATGGGAGCAGACAGTTTCATCTCTACCTGATCATTTATTCTTTGTGCTGTATATTCCTTCTAGCATTAAAAAATCATGAGACAAAATGCTTGATGTGCTGTTGGTTTTTTAATAAATAGGAGCCACATCACTTCATCTGTTACAGTGAATAATAAATAAGAAGCAATCATTCAAGAGGGCCCAGGAAGCTTTGTCATCCACACATTGAAGAATGGAAAGGGGCCTCCACCACGTCAGCCTTTGGTTAACTTTTGCTTTTGATCTCTGCTCTCCCTCCCGCATCAGCACGCTACGTCCAGGACGGAACACGGTCCTCAAGCCTTATACTAGTTCGGAGGCTGGTGTACTGGCTTGCCTTAATAACGGACTCAGGAGAGCCCTAACTTAGCTGAGAAACCTGGACAAGTCTTCTTTGATTTCAGCTTCGTCCCAAGGCCCGTGAATGTTTTCTTTAAAGAGCTGCAGGCGAATGAGGTAGAAAGGGCAGAGGAACGAGACGGACACGAGCAGAAGAGCAAAGAGGACGGCTCCCACACCACTGATGGACAGCAGGCCGCCCAAGGCGGAAAACGCAAAGAGCAGCGTGACCCCCACGTAGCTGCGAGGAGTACATGCCTTCAGTTTCTTCTGCAACATGGGCCAGAGGGCGAAAATCTGGATGGCAAACGTCACCATGATGAAGGCATGCAGGGACCGCGGCAGGCGGGAGGCCAGGCAAACGGAGGCAAAGATGGCCATGTTCAAGGACAGTGTGCTGGACACAATGGCGGCGTTGGCACCATAGTCGAAGAAGATGAGGTGGCCTAACAGCATGAAGACTGACATGGCATAGATGGTGTCGGTGCTGACAGATTCTGTCAGGGTCTTCAGCACTGGGGAAAACCCGTATGTAAAAGTAATGAAAACCAGCGCGCTCTTCAGGTCTGCCCACCGTGTCCGCCCACTCTTCTTCCGCCCTTTACCTCCATCAATGAAGTCAAACAAAATATAGCCAATCAGGGAAGAAGCCAGGCCGGTCCCAAAGAGCCAGAGAGGGGCCAGCAGACCCTCGTCCATATACCACCAGATAACCACAAACACACACACACTGCACAGCTGCTGTATCACCACACTGGACTCAAACACCACCGCCCAGTACTGGTATTTCCGGGCATAGATGTTTTTCCGAAGCTCTTCCAGGAACCGCTGATCCACGTAGTTGTCAGGAAATGGCTGTCGCTTATACAAGACCTTCTGCCACCTGACCTCGTTAGTGTTCCTGACTGGTTGGTCACACATTATCCTTTTCCTTAAACTAAGGCTGGTTCAGTCTCCCTGGCAGAAGTCCGTGCAGTTCTGCTTCTTTATACAGTTTTGAAGTAAGACCTCGCTGGAAATTCCATGCTGTGCTGTAG
Source organism: Echinops telfairi (assembly GCF_000313985.2). Taxonomy (NCBI): domain Eukaryota; kingdom Metazoa; phylum Chordata; class Mammalia; order Afrosoricida; family Tenrecidae; genus Echinops; species Echinops telfairi. Next base: position 12,850,697 of record NW_022111324.1, read on the forward strand.
CTGATGTTCTACCGACCTTCCGTTGTTGCAAAGGCAGCGACCCAGGCTAGGTCTACAATAGATGAGTTTGTTCTCTGAGGCAGAATAGTACAGCAATTTCCTAGAAAAAGAAAGACTATGAACCTACAAAAGTGGTGAAAGGGCACGGACAAACTAAGTTCAAAATCAAACCAGCTCATACATATGGTGGCCATTTCATAATTATGGGCATTAAAATTGCATTTCTACGACTCAATATAAGCCCTTGGACAATAATAGTCACTCGTTAGCAAGCTCTTATTCATTATCTACTATGGGACAGATGCCTTACATACCATCTGTCAACTTAAGCTTCCAGATCTTTCCAGTTGTATTAGTGCCACCTTAACTGGTATATGAGGCTGAGGTTCCAATTGCTTAGATAACTTAGTCCAAGACACTAGAGCGGTCAATGTGGGGGCGTGGATTCAAAGGAAAGTGAACCCAAAGCGTGTGCCTCCTCTCATGTCTCCCTCTACATCAATTCTAACTGCTGGTTCACACACCCGAGTCTATGAATGGGTCTCAGGGAGTCCAATCTAAAGACAACAATAAACTGCACAAAACAGAATTATGAGCTCGATGGTTTATTAGTCAACACCAAAAATTCGGATAAACTACAGCTTCTTTAACCATTAAGTGAGTTTAACGTTCTGTAAAGAGCTATCTTCCGACTTAAAGCAGGTAAATTTTACTGAGGACCAAAGAAAATAACCATTTCTTTTCCACAACGGGTTCATTCCAAAACCAAACTTGCTGCCTACAGAGTCAATGCTGACTCACAGCGACCTCCTGGGGGTTTCCGGAAGTAGAAAGCCCAGTCATTCTCCTACGGAGCTGCTGGTGGTTTCGAACTGCCCACCCTGCGGATCGCAGCCCAACGCTTAAGCACTACAACAGAAGGGCCATCCAGCAAATCCACGGGAAGGAAAATCCTTATTGCCGAATCGTTATTACTTCCATGGACTCCACGACGGGTTTTGCTTCTCAAGCCTTGGGAGTCCAGCTCCCGGCAGCAGGGACTACACCCTGCAGCCACCACCCGGAGCTGGGGATGCGCGGCTCCGAAATGGGCAACGCCCGTCCCCAGGGCTGAGACGGAGATGGGGTGTCCCTGGGGACGCCCTTCCAAACCCCCAGGCCGCCCCTGCCCGCCGCCGCCCCTGGCCGAGCCTTGAGACTACGGAAGATGGCAGGGGAGCCGGGGACCCGGAAACAATAACACCCACTAGGAACGCACCTGCCATGGACTCCCAGGGATGCGCGGCCGGGGGAGGCCGGCAGCCCGCATCCTTCCCCATCCGGGCCGCCAGGGTCGCGAAGACGACCAAACACTTCCGGGTCCACCTCCAACTCCGCGGCAAGAGCGTCTGTCTTCTCTAGGGAGAACGGCGAGCACGCTGCTGCCCCCTCCTGGCTGCTCGGAAGGCCTCCGGGCTACTCTCCCTGGGACGGGTTTCAAATGGAACACTGAGAACCCTGGAAAGCAAATCCCAACAAAAGGACAGGTAAGGTGTGGTCAAAGGGCTGGTGAGACCGATGAAGCCAGGGATGGGATAGAAGAAAGATGATAACGACTCCTTTTACTGAGCTCCTATTATTGATAGTCACCAAACGCCAGCAATCATCAAGCCCTGTGCTAGGTGCTCCTATCTGATAGAGCCAGGAACAAAACTGACAACAAAATGCCTGCCCTCAGGGAGCTTGCTTTTTTGCACTTTGACCTTTCTAAGTAAAGTTGTCACACTCCTTTCACTGAGGCAAACATGAAGCTCAGAAAGGTGGTGATTTGTCCAAGAACTGGAGAAAGGATGGGCCCAGATTAACACTACACGGTTCTCTCCCACGCTTCAGAGCTTATTCATTCTTTACCTAGAAGGGCCAGGGTGGAGGAAGGAGCCCCTGGCTGAATTCATCGCCAGAGGCGTGAAACGCATGGTAGCTTACTACTCTCTTGTGGAAATATTAGAGTGTGCCTAAACAAAGATCAAATGAAACAGAGGGATACAGGGAATCACAAGAAAGACGGTGGCCAGGAGTCAGCAAACCTGAAGCCACTTAGCAGCTGGGGCCTCAGGGCATGCCGCACACTTGCCTTTGATTTCTTCACCTGTCAGATGGAGATGATAGCATTTGCACTTGGCTACTGTACGGGATGGTTCTAAGGGTCAAAACCAAAACATATAAAAATATTCTGTACCTGGCATAGTTTCCTGGTATGGGACACACACACACACACACACACACACACACCCATGATCATGGTCCAAGGACATGAATAGCCCTGCTACCAGACAAAGAGCATTGTAAAGTTGATTATGGCAAATATCGTCAGGTTAAAATGCAATACCGTATTATTTTATATTCCTTTTGACTCAGTTTCATGTTTTTCCAGCTTTTAATCTTTTCTGCTTTCATTTCAATTGAGGTTTTTCTTGCTTCCATTTTGTTCTGTCGATGCCATTGGGATTTTTTGGTTGGTTGGTTTGTTGGCATGCTTCCTGTTTATGTTTTGTGTGAGTTTCTGTCTACCAAGTCCAGGATAAGGAAATCTGTAGATACAATAACTGTATTAATAATTGGCTAAGGGCATGGCAGGGGAGGTGGGGAATGGAGAGCTACCAACAATGAGTTTGAGAAGAAAATGTTCTGAAATTGATTGTGGTGATGTTTGCACAATGCATCTTAATATGATTGAAAGATTTAAATTGTGTGTTGTATGAAGTATACGTGTATGCCAATAAAACTATTTTTAAAACTGTCGTGTAAAGTATTGACTGGTATATGACTGAAACATGGCTGCCATTAGATCACTTTGATCATTGCCATGACAGCCCAGGGTGGCCTTTTCTGAAGAACAATCTCTTTCCATTTCTCTCCAGGTGTCTGTCCCAAAGTTTGACAAGATTCCTTGGCTTAGTGAGGCCAGTCTCATCAACAAGCCATTAGTGCTCAGCATTCCCAGAAGGTAACAGCTCAGCTTCTGAGGGCAGAGGGGTCAAGAGAAGTCTTTAAGAGATATTTCTTGAGTGTGTGTGTGTGTCACTGCCCTAAAGTTGATTCTGATTTACAGTGACCCTATAGGACAAACTAGAACTGCGCTTGTGGGTTTCTGAGACTGTAAATCTTTACAGGAGTAGAAAGCCTCATCTTTCTCCCACAGAATGCCTGGTGGTTTTGCACTACTGACCTTGTGGTCAGCAGCCCAATACATAACCCACCTCTGGAGAGGTGGGGAGTAGTGATGAGGGCACACCTACACAGGCGAGTGCTCTAAAAGCAGAAAGGATCTCTGTTGGTGACACAAGTGAGCACTGGGAACAGACTGCGGAGATTGGATCCCAAATAACTTTCCTCTCTGCCACAGCCGCTTCTCGCTTCCAGAGGCTTCTAAAGGCTCCACGACAAAGCCTTGTGAGACTCCCTTCTCCCTCTTGCCCCAACGCTTCAGCTTGGCCTAAGTTCGCGAAGGAGCCCTGGTAGCACGTGGTTACACATTGGACTGCGATCTATAAGGGCAGCTTCTCGGGAGAAAGATGGGTCTCTCCACTTGTCTACACAGTTACAGTCTCGGAACCACTCAGGGCGTTTCTGCCTTGTCCTATGGGGTCGCTGTGGGTCAGTATTGACTCAGTGGCAGTGAATTTGTTTTGTTTGAAATTTTCCAGTTTCACTCGAGGCTGGAACCAGGCAACTCCAAACTTTTCTGAGTAGCAATTCCCAACCTTTGACCTGAGGCCATCTCACCCAGCCCTCTGCAGTCCCTCCTTTTCCAAACAAACTGCTATAAGGACACATATTTGGGGGTTCTGTTGGTCGGTTTGTAAATTAAAGACTCCATGTGTAAGGAACTTTTCAGCTCTGGGTTTCCTCAGGCCCCCAGATGGCCTGTTGGCACGGTGATTTGCTCCTGCACGGGGGTGGGGGTGGGGGGGAATGGAAGGGTGGGCATGAGACTGTGGGAGCATGTGGGGGAGAATGTGGAAGGGCTGGCCAGGGAGGGGAGGCAAGCTCCCCGGCAGATCACAGACTAAGCGAAGGTGTCAGCTCCCTGGCAAGTAAGGCAACTGACCAGATAGGCTGTGCTCTCTTTAAAAAAGGCTTCCTCCTGTTGGTCGCTGTCAGTGACTTCCTGCCCCTGGAAAGTGGCTCTCCATGAGGGACATTCTGTGGCTCCCTCCACGTACCTCTGTCACTCACTCGTACTGCCCCTCTGTCTGCTATGCCCTCTCAAAATCGACGTTCTCCATGAGCAGTTCCAGAGTCTGTGTAGCTTCAGAGCCCTCCTCAAATGCCTGTCCTCTTCTGTCGTTTTTTACGTATGGATGCATCTAAACCAGAGGTTCTCGACCTGTGGGTCGCGACCCCTTTGGGGGTCGAATGACCCTTTCACAGGGGTCGCCTAAGACCATCAAAAAACACATAAATATTTCACAATATATAATTACAAATTGTTTTGTGATTAATCACTATACTTTTTGTTTAATTATATTCAATTTGTAACAATGAAAATACATCCTGCGTATCAGATATTTACATTATGATTCATCACAGTAGCAAAATTATAGTTATGAAGTGGCAGCGAAAATAATTTTATGGTTGTGGGGGGGGGGTCACCCAACATGAGGAATTGTATTAAAAGGTCTGGGCATTAGGAAGGTTGAGAATCACTGCTCTAAACTCTAACTCACTCCCTGCCACCTCGTCCATTCTGATGTATAGCAGCCCCATGGGTCAGAGGAGAACTGCCCGTGAGTTTCCAAGCCTGTAACTAACTCTTCATGAGAGCGGAGAGCCTCATCTTTCTCCCTAGGACCAGCTAGTGGTTTTGAACTGCTGACCTTGGAATTAGCAACCCAATGTGTAACCCACTAGGCCACCGGGGCTCCTGCAAACTCTAACTGGTGTCTTATTATAAAACAGGGAGCCCAAGGTCCATGAACTCAAAAGCTTGCTTATAAACTAACCCTAGGTGATCGAGTTCTTATTCAGAGTTGTTACGACATCATGAGTTAGGGATGCTCAGAAAGCCAAACCCACCACCCACCGTCATAGCAGTGATTCTGACTCGTAGTGACCCCATGGTGTCTTCTGCTGATGGCACGGGCATACCAGCGCAGGTGCCTTTGAGCCCTGGGGCAGGGACACGTGAGCAGAAAACAAGCCAGTTGGAGATGGCAGTGGGGACAGCCCCCACCCGATCCTAGCCTGTATCATCTGCAGGTACCTCAGCTCATTTTTGAGAAATACTTGCTTTTTTGTAACACTGCCAGGAATGTGGGCTTGCATGTGAAGCTGCCAATGTTGGGCCTCGAACAGGTTAACATCCCGCAATCCTGTCCCACTGTCCTGCCTGTGTGTCTGTTAGACCTGCCCTTCCAGCCAGGGACACAGCACCCTGTGTCCACCCTGTCTCTCCCCACCCCCACCCCCCTTTGCCTGTTCCTTTATTGTGCAGGCCGCCGATGCTGCTGTAGTTGATCTGGGCTCTGGCAGCCCGGTATGTGCAGAGTGGAGTTGCATTCCATAGGTTTGTAGCACTTGATGATGCGCCCCACCCAGGGGCTCACCAGCCTTTGAGAGGAGTCAGAAAGTGGGGGTGAGGCCTGAGAAAGACAGACCAGGCCACCAACAGGCATCCTCAGCATCTGGTCACAGCCCGGCCATGCCCTGAGGGTCTGAGTAGGCATCTGTAGACTTCTGGGAGGGGAGGTGGTGCTTTGTCCTGTGCTGGCTGTGCCCAGTGAGTTCAAGGAAAGAAAAATCAACAGGAACAGTGGAGCTTAGCCCATTGCTATTCCAAGCGGATCTGGGGTGGCAATGGCACTGCCCAGTGTGCACTGGACTGCTAACTGCAAGGTCAAAGGTTCAAACCCACAAGGTCCTCAAGGGTGGAGGCTGCCTGCTCCCTTAAAGATTTACAGTCTCCGAAACCCTATTCAGGGTCAAGATGAGTCAGACGCAACCAGCTGGCAGTGAGTTTGGTTGTGGTGTTTGGGTGCCTGCCCCGCTCGTTGTTAGGAGGGATTTGGAACAGTTGGTTGAAGGATCAACACGGAGAAGAAGCTCCTCCTCTTCCCAAAGGCTCCATTTAATGTCCAGCTATTTACTCCTGACAGAAGGTTTCCGAGTCCCTGGCTTTGGGAGAAAGAGCTGGAGGTACCTGAAGTACCACATGGCTTTGGGCAAGCAGTTCTCAGCAGAACAGGGCAGAAATGTTAAGCGACATTTCATGACATGTTCTCTGAGGGCCTCCACTCCAAGTTCTGGAAACACACTGCAGGGGGGTTGGAGCAGGAGGAGGGGGAGACTGGCCTGTTGACCCCACTCCCTGTGAGTGTTCGCTCGGGTTGGCCTGCATGTACTGCGGCGACCCTCATCATGCAGCTCAGAGTCCCCTCAGTCCCCACAGAGCACTTAAGAATATCACTACCCAAAGCACTCCTCCCCTGGCCTTTAGGTTTCTCCTGCTCAGTGTTTAGGGGCAGCTCCAAGCCCCCTAGTCCCTCCTCCAAGACGAGGTACCATCTTTGTCTTTCATCCACTGCCCGGCCTTGAAGGTGCAGGGGCAGGCTTGCGGTGTGGCAAGGGGGTGAAACTAGCTCTTCACCAACTGGATATCAGGGCCCGATGTGCAGGGAATGCTTCCTCATTTAGAGAGGAGAGGGCTCGTGGCTCAGCTGCAAGTCACCAAGGTCAGGGGCACGCACACGGGTGGCCGTGCTCACCAGGCCCCATGAGCTGTGCCCCCTGCCCTGTGATGCTGTGAGGAGGCCCATGCAGGTCACCCCGTGAAGAGCATGGTGTACCCCTGTGCGGCTCATTAGCTGACTGGGGGAAGGTTTCCAGAAGGGAGGAGTGCGGTAGGTGGGCAGCTCATGGTGGCATGGAGGGAGGGAGGAAGAATGCCTTGTGGGTGGGCAGGGATCCTACTCCAGGCAGGCAGGGCAGGAGCCCAAGGACAGACTGCCGTGAAATGCAAATCACGTCCTTATGATAGAGGCGGTGAAAGAGTTAGCCTGCTGCTAATCAAACAGTAGAAATGTAACATAACTCAGAATCTGGTCTGTTGAAATGTAGTTTGATAAAAAGGACCCTGAAAGTACCAGTCTCCTCCTCCCCAGTAAAAATGCCTTTTCAACCTGCTCGCTATTCGAAGTTGCAGGGAAGAGGCAGCAGGGCCTTTCAAGAAGCTAAGCATGGAGACTGAGACGGGGGATGTCCAGTCAGCCACCCCCTGGAACAATGAGGATCTCACTGATATGCTGATAGGCCCCTGGGGGAAAGTAGACTGTTTTCCTGTGAACCTCGCTCCCTTTTGTCCCATCGCTTACAGGTCCTCTGATCATTGTGAAAACGTGTTCATTGTTTCTCCTCCCCTACTCCAACCTGCCTGAAAGTTTGAGGGACACATCTTGTTTGAGTCTCACTGGGTCTTTGACACAGTTCAGAGGTAGCAACCTGACTCTGTCCTTCTGACATTTGCAGGGACAGACCTAGAATTTCTCAGGTCAACCTCAGACAGGCTTTCCTCAGACCCCTTAGAGGCAGCAACACTTTCAGAAGGAGGTCTGGGGACGGTGTCACCCACCACACCTGTGCTCTGACCAGCTCTTCTTTTCCCTGCCTCTATCCACACAGCCCTGCACTGGTTAGTTCAAAACAAGAGGGAGAGAGAAGCCAGAGGGGCTCCTTCATGGCTGGGGCATCCAGGATGGGGAGAGAGCGCCACCTGGGGGAGGGGGGGTGTACTTGTGGTCCTGTGGACACAGCCTCAGGGCTGGGTCTTCAGCCCAAGGACGATGGTTCTAACTTTTTCCTGTTGTGATTTCTCAGGTCTCCTCAGGCCTCTGCTCCTTTCCTGATTTCATCCAAGAAGGAGATGAATTTACCATTTTTCTTTCAAGTTCCGGATGGCTTAGCTAAGGTACACGGTTGTTATTGTTCTTTTTTAATGGAAATTAAACTAATAGCGCTGGTAGAAGGGTGTGGAGTGGGTGCAACAGGGCTTCCTGTCTTCTTGGCATAACACCGGAGCTAAAGGAGCACCGGGCCACCCAGTCGCTGGTGCCTGGGGGCCCAGGCAGGCCTCCAGAGCTCGGGTGAAAGCTCTTCCGAGAGGGTTTTATCCGGGTCTCCGTTCAGAAATCTTCTCTGATGGAGCACAGGTAGAATGTTAGAATCCTGAAAAGGAAAGGCACTCAAGTTGATACCAAGGGCTCAAGTAGAAAGAAAGGGTTTTGCGAATGATGAGGGCAACAAATGTACAAATGTGCTTGACACTATGGATTGTGATAAGAGTTGTAAGAGCCCCCAATAACATGATTTAAAAAAGGGGGTGGGGAAAGGCAGTCAAATAAACATTGCATAATCCGCCTCGCAGAGATTGGGAAAACTGCAGGGACAGAACCAATCCGAATACCTGGAGTCGCTGCCACCCACCCCCAACCTAGCAAAGGCATTATTCACACCCTCCACCTGCAAGCCCACGCCCAGGGGAGTTTAAATAAAAAACTCCTCATCTCCCTGCTGCCACCTCACAGAAAGCATAAAAGGGCCTTGGGGGGCCCGACCACAGAGGGCCACCACCCGATGGTACACTATCTCTTGTACCCACTATCCCTTGTCTCTTCATCTTAACCTGTACAAACTGCACATTCCCCCTGGGCTGTCATGGGGTGAATGCAGCTCTGTTTCTAGCACACTGGACCCAGTGCAGTGCAGTGCCCTGGGGAGAAGCCCCACGTAAGTGTTAGGAGCCTTGGTACCAGAAACGGTGCTCACCTGAGCCCTTATATTTGCTTTAATGCGCATGGATTTGGAGATGAGTACCTCACAGTCCAGGCTACACAACCAGTGGGTGAGGCAGGACGGGGCCATCACAACAGAGTATCTTAGAGGTACTTTGAGGGGCAAGGGAGGGAAAGGTCACCTCCAGGTTGGGAGATGGGTGGGCAGAGGGAGGGAGGGAGAAAGTCAAGAGGATCCTGCAGCTATGCCTGTCAAGCATACAGGGAAGGGCAGGGGCGGAGGAAGAGCTGAAAGGCCCAGACAGTACAGGGAAGAGCAGGGGCAAAGCCTGGGCACTGAAGGTGCAGGAGGCGCAGATCCAGGAATTAGTACCTGGGCACGTGGGCACCTGGGAAGGGGAGCCAGGCGCTGGGTGGGCCTGGCCCTAGCAGACAAGGTCGGTCTAAGGTTGGGAGCAGTGAGGAGACTCTCCAGGCAAGGAGGGTCAAGGTCAGAGCTGTGCTTGAGACACAGTAACACCTTCTCACCTTGGCAATACCTCGGCAAATAGGTGACAGGACATGGGCTGGTGGGGAGGGGCAGAAGTGAGCAGGATCTGGCTAGCAATTGCTAGAGAATCAGCAAGGAGTCCTCAGTCGTGGTCTTTCTGAACTTCCCGTCTAGACAGGTTCTCACCACTGCCAAGGGCTTCCCCTCGCCGGTGTGCTCCAGATCTCAGGGCACCATCACAGCCTAGGGCAGTGGTTCTCAACCTTCCTAATGCCGCCACCCTTTAATACAGTTCCTCATGTTGTGCTGACCCCCACAACCATAAAATTATTTTCGTTGCAACTTCATAACTAATTTGCTACTGTGATGAATCAGCCAACCCCCGTGAAAGGGTCATCTGACCCCCAAAGGGGTTGCGACCCACAGGTGGAGACCTGCTGGCCTAGACACAGACTGTAGGCACCAGGCAGCGGGGGGAGGGGGGAAGAATGTGCTTATGATATGATGGGAAGGGAGGCCTAACCACAGCAGAGGTTAGCATTTCTTATCTGCAATATTCACATCAGGCAATAGATGTCAGCCAAGAGCAACAGCAGTTCATTCACTAGCTCTGGAGGCCAAACTCAAATGTTGGCCCGACCGCTAATACTTCTAGAAGATGGAGGAAGAATTGAGACTTTTGAACCGTGGTGTTGGGGAAGAATATTGAAAGTGTCCTGGACTGCCAGAAGCCTGTCAATCAGACAGCTTCATCGTTCTCCTATTGAACTGACCATTCAAACCCATCTTTCTCCTGTGTTGGAAAAAGGACACCTGGAATGCTGCCTGGAAGGATGGATGGCAAAACTTTGGCTCTGTACTTCGGACAGGTCATCAGGCGGGCCCAGTGCCCGAGAAGAACATCACGCTTGGCAGAGTGGCAGCGAAAAAGAGGAAGACGATCAGGAAATGGAAACCCAGTGGCTGTGACAATGGCTCCAACATAGCAATGGCTGTGGGGAGGGTGCAGGGGGCACCGTGTCAGTCTTTTGTGCACTGGGTTGGCACGCGTCAGAACCCACACCATGCCACCTACCAACAACTGGAGGGGAAAGGGAGATGCCTCACCCTGACCTTGTGGGGGATGAGCAGGCCCTCCAGGTTTTGACCCTAAACTGGTGTGACAGAAAGAATCACCCACGCGACTGGAGAGGTTCTGTTGGTGACCTCTATCTGTCACACCCCAAAGTCGGTGCCATCAACTGAGAGTGATCCTACATAGGATTTCGGAGGCTGGGAATCTTTCCCAGAGCAGACGGCTGCATCTTCCTCCTATAGAGTTGTACTAGAGCTTAAATCCTGAGCACCCGGGGTTTGCAAAAGGCTAGGGATGGCAATGACAGACCCAAATCCATTTGCAGGGTCCCCACATAGATTATGCATCCATCGAACTCTTTCTGTTCTGATCCTCCATGGTGGATGTAGGACACCTTGCCCTGAGGCAGAGTGCCTGGGAAGGTGGACTGCTTCCACCCCTCTCCTGGCAGCCTCTTAGGTGCTGGCCTGTGTGTGTCCATGACGGAGGTCACCACTGTACTGGGGACAGTACTGGGGTCTCATAGCCATACCCTATCCATCTCGTCCTGACTGCCTTGGTCAGAAGGCCCTGGGCCAAGCTCCAGTCACTGTCCATTCCTGCTTTTGTGTCCCCACCCGTAACTGTGATGTACTGAGCTGCCACCAGTCATGAACTTGAGACGGCCCCTTTTTTCCATGCCCTATTTATCTGGTGTCTGGCTTGAATCCTCTGATACTATTTTGACCTGGGTGCTAATGGCTCCCTCCGCCGGATGACGCATCCGTGTCTTTGTGTTGTCTGTGTCTCTTTCGGACTTCACCAATGTTCTCCTGAGATCATATTTGAGATTGGGGTCTCTTCTGACCCCTAAAACAGAGTTGAAGATTCAAACTCATCTTTCTCTTGTAAAGAGCTGAGGCTCCTTAGCCAGTCCCACAGGTCTCAAACGCAATTCTAGCCTCCAGAGGCTGCTCAGCGGAACCTGAAGGCAAACATGTGGACATCGGGAGGAAAACACTGGTTCGCTGCCCCTGCCCCTTGCCTGGGGGAGGGAACGCACGGTGGACAAACTCTTCCTGCCGCCTCCAACCAGGGGCCTGTCAAGAGACTGCTGGCAGCTCCACAGCCAAGCAGAGGGCCTGGCTCCCAGGCACAAAGGTCATGCCACCTGGCAGCACCCTTTCTCTTCACCGTCACAGGTCAAAGGGCTGAACTTTGAACAGCCACTTATCAAACCGCACTCCTCCCCTGGGCAGGCGCAGCACCAGCCCCGTGGCGATGCTGCGCGCTTGTTGGGAGCAGCCGTCCCTAGTGGAGAGCCAGAGAGAGGGAAGACCGTGGCTCAGAGGCAGAGAGAGGGAGACAGAGGCAGCAAGAGAACCCAAGACACGAGAGAGACAAGGGGGGTGGGGTGGGGGGTATTAATAAAATAAAGGCAGAGCTAAGAAAGAAGATGGATGGCAAGGAGAGACAGAAGGAAATTAAATCTAAGCCTTTCCCCATTTTCAAATATCTCCTGTGCAGGTGGAGGCTTCTCTGTTGGGCACGACTTCCACCTGCCGTTTCACAGGTACCCACTGTCGGCTCTGCCCAGCAGCGAAATAAGGAAATGGACATATGGTTGGATAGCCGAGGCCGGGAGATGGCATGCCCAGCCATCTTAGCAGGCAGGCTATGGGGCCTGTGTTTGCTCGAGAGCGCCCCCTCAGTTCCCCCCTCGCCCCTCTCTCTGCTTCCTTCCTCACAGCTTGTTCTGGTCTAAGGAGGGCATGGGACTTTTGTCCTAGCAGACCTGTGGGGGAAAACATAGGATGGTGACGTCTACTGTTCCCTTTGGGCTTTCTCAAGAATTTTTTCGTTGCTTTTCTCTCATTGACTATAAATTTCTAAAGCCCATGACCACCAAGTCACTGGCCTTCTTAACAAACACACTGCCATGAAGCCACTCACTCAGAGCGATCCTCTATCCTCTATCGGGTTTCAAAGACTATCTTTAGGAGAACTGACAGCCTCCTCTTTCTCACACTGAGCAGTTGGTGTGTTCGAACCATAAACCTTGTCTTAGCAGTCCAGCACCTAGCCCACAGCACCATGCTTCTAAGTCTATATCCTATTTGTGTTGGGCAGATACATAGAGCCACAAATATCATCTCTAGGGAAGTGGCAGCCATCTGGGACCTGAATTTGTGACGGTAGTAAAACCACAGATGGAGAATACGGGACTGTTTTTATTTTGTATCTCATTGAGATTTTTTTTCTCCTAAGAAACACTAATTTTTTTTCTCCTAATAAAAGCATTTTTTCAACTGTATTTAGCTTTATTCTTTAACTGAGAACACTGTGCTTTCAGTTAGCAGGGCAATGTGCCATTACCTTAGGCCTTGTGGAGCGTTGAAATGGTTCTCTGGCTACTGGTTTGCAGAGTGTAAGAATCACATGGCTCTTAGGGTGCTGCTCTTCTTCTGAGGAAATGTAGTTTTTTTTTAATCCAAAGAATTTTTTTGATTGTCAAAGAATAAATTGCTATTGGGCAAAACTCACAATCTCTCTAGGCCACGTTATTCCCATGGCATTAGTTGAAAGAGTTGAATTGCTGGCCTGTGAGGTATCTCAGTGAAGCCAGGAGTGGAAAGGCAGGTAGGAGCAGAGATGTCAAAGGTCAAGAAGCACACAGGCAAGACTGCCAGTGTTCCTCACATCTGCTTGTCCTGCCTATTTTTAAAGTCACCATCTGGTGCTTACATTTTCAGCTTTTGTTATGTGGACAGGTGTGTGTATGTGGGAGGGGGGAGAATATTATGTTGCAGTTTCTATACCAAGAAGGATACCAGAAGGCCAAGAGCTAAGTCCATGACCTAGATTTTAGGAACCACAGAAGCTATTGGCCTGAGACACTGGGATGTTTTCCACTGTGAAATGCTGAAAGCAGACTTTGGCTTCTGGGAACTGCATGGAATATGCATCATACCTTGGCCAAGCTACAAACAGGTTGCTGTCACTCTCGCATCACAGCTGCCATCTGTTGTCCTGGGGACAGCTGCTTGGGAAATGAGAGCCCCATGAAGAATGTACAGCCTCCTCTCTGAATGGCTCTGACCCTAAAGATGCTACAGCCAGGGGCTGGTGCTGTGAACCTCAGACCAACTCATTCTCCATTCCTGTGACTGCAGCTGAGCTGGCCGCAGGGACAGTGTGAGTGAGAAGGAAGAGAGTGGATTGCAGAAGATTGTGCAAGACCTGGGTTTCGGGGCTGAGAAGGAACGCAAGGCAAGCGGGACGGATCTTCCCTCATTGTTTGTAGACTGCCTAGGCCGCTGGCCATCGCAGCTACTGCCCCTGTGTTGTAGAAACCTCCAAGCGCCCTCACCCTGCTCTGCTCTGCACACACAGGAACTGAACGCTCTTCTGGAGGGTGAGGCTCCAGCTCACAGTGAGTCTGAGATGAAGTCACTGTCACATTCCTGGCAGAGGCAAGAGAAGCCACAGGTCAAAGATGGGTGTTCGCCTCTGCGTGTACAGCATGGGCAGGATTATAGCTTTTGACCATGGAGCGCACTGTGGGCAGGAGAGGGAGCCCAGGGAGTTTCTGTCTCTTGGCTAGTCACTCCAGCTGCTCCTAGCTCTCTGTCGGGAACAGAGCGCTCAGGACAACCAGCCTGTGACACTGGGATATTTCCAGTTGTGAAAAGTTTCCCCAGCACCTTATGTGGGAAGTTTGTTGTCCTAAAACACTATTGTCCTATAACATTTCCCTGAAAACCGTATAATAGGAACAGTAACCTTCATATACACTCGTGTTTCTGCATTAGATGTGTAGGCTCTGTCTGTATAAATAACCAACTCAAAACCCACTGCCACCGAGTTCATTCCAACTGATGCCAGCCCTATAAGCTGAGTGGAGCTGGCTCACAGCACTGCCACGACTGTCAGTCTAGGTGGAAGCAGGCTACCACATCTTTCTCCTGTGGAGCGGCTGGTGGGCTCAAACCACAGACCTTTGGTTAGCAGCCAAGTACTCTAACCACCCAGCTTTTGGTGAGTTTAAAATACATACAGTGGTTCATTCATTCAACTAATTTTTTTCTGAATACCTCCTGTGTGTCAGGCTTTATGATAAGTTGAAAGAACACAAGATGGAGAAGATAAAATAAGAGCGAATGCCAGTTCAGAATGCAGTGAAGGTGGTGCTGGAGCTTTGATGGAAGCAGAGGGGCAGAGACCTAACTCCGTTGAGGGAGGTAGAGGTTGAAGGAGGGGAAAGAGAAAGGGTTTTTGTTTGTTTGTTTCTGTTGTTTGTTTTGTTTTGTTTTGTTTTTGAGAAAATACACCCAAGCTCTGGCTTAAAGGATGAGGTGGTAACAAGGCCAGGTAGGATAACACATAACATAAGCAATCCTCTGGGTTCTAAGAATGAAGCAGTAGCCATCACGGTTATGGGACTCTGGACACGCATTCACAGTTGCCATTAATAAGCTGTAGATCTTGGAGATGTCCCAATAGACCCTGTAGCATCTTATGCAGACACTTGAAGCCTGGAAAAGAGGGGGACTCCATCGCCAGGATGATAACTCTAGTAAAAAGCATATCCACCCAAGGATTTTCTCATCCCCACCTCTCTCCATCCCAGTCCTCCTCCTCTCAGACTAAGTGCAAATGCCGCTTCCAGGAAGCCTTTCCTGATTCCTCCAATCAGAAGTAGTCTCTCTTTCTTGAAAAACCACCTTTCGTTAGGGGCTGTGGTGGGCGTAGTGTGTTATCTTCGGGCTGCTAAACCACAAAGCCCGCAGTTTGAAGCTTTCTATTCCCATAGAGAGTTATACTCTCAGAGACCCCCAGAGACAGTTCGACTCTGCCCTGTGGGGTGGCTGTGAGTTGGAATTTGCTGGGGGGCGGTGACAGTTCTGTATGTATCTTGCCTCCTCTCAGGTTCCCTGAGCCGTCCAACCTTGAGTCATCGTTTCCCAAAGGAATCTTAGTTGCCCACCTCAGAGACCTGAGGGATGAGGGAGCCTGCGCAGCAGGGGATCCCACCCCCGGGGCCGAGAGGGAGTCTGTCCCGAAGCAGAGGGCTTCACACGCAGAGATGCTTCACGTCTCGCCTCACTCCTAAACTACCTCCCTCTTGCCAGTCCAGCCGCTCCAAACCCGGGGCTGCTTGGCGCTGATTGCTGGGTGGTGTCTCCACGTCGTGCAGCCCCGTGCTTCCTGGGCTGGGTTTCCCATTCCACTCCAGCTGGCCTGCTCTGGGAGCTTATCTCAGACTCTCTCTCACCTGCCTGGGGCGCCCCGGACCGCGCCCAGGTGAGCTCAGCAACACCTTTCCCTTGGATGGTGGCCTCGTGGGTCCCGTCATGACTCCGCCAGCACCGCACACTTCTTGGCACACACACCGTCTGCTGGACGGAGCAGCGAGGGGTTGGCAGCGGCAGCTTGTACGTCTCTGTGTCCCCGAGTTGGAAATGGGCAAGCGAACGAGTTTGCATTCTCCCCTTGTTTCCCATGGGAACAGGAGCTTTGTCTGATCCCTCTTGGACGGTGGCACCACAGTAAGCCTTTGTTGCTGCGTGGATGACTCTGGCCGTCCCACTCGAGCTCTAGCACAAGCAGCCCACCACCGCGTCTCACTGGGTTGATTCTTTTTCAGTGCCCCATGGGAATGAAACGAATTCTAAATATGTCTCCAAGATTCCAGCCTTGTGGGCGCATGGCTGATTGCTGTCTAGCCTGCAGCTTTATGTATAGGAGCAGACAGGTTGCAACTGCTCTCACTGCTCAGGGGACAGTCACCCCCCTTTCCTGCCCCCAGCACTGGTGTTAGGTTACTCCTCCAATCAACTCAGGGACCTTTAGGGTTAGGGTACAGCCCACTTTGTTCAGTATGTGGTTACCTGTAATTAGGCGGGATTGTATGCCCCTAGAGTATATAAACTGATGTTGGGAATATATTCTCTCTCTCTCTGGGAGGACCTGGCTCCTGAAGTCCCAGCGGAGGTGAGCACTTGCATGTTTTGTCTAGTTAGATGTCTCTTTCATTTACCCTTCAATTACACAACCGCCCCTCTTGCACCCATTCGGTTGTGGAGGCTGGTACCCCACAACCCCCAATCCACATGGCTCTGTTCCCCTTCTTCTTGTTCCCCAAGCCTCCTGGAACAGGAAGGCTCCTGGAGAGCAGGCCTGCACCAGGGCATGCATGGCTTCACATGTAGTGAGAGGTCGGCAGGCCAATCAAACAGAAGGAGCAGATTCCCATCAGCAGCCAGAGTTGGCTGGTCACAGCACCCCCAACTCTTCATCATGTGCTACGCTTCCTTAGCACACAGCTCACAGCTGCCGATGTCAGTGGATGAGGGAGGGTGAGAGAAAATCTCCAAACATAATATTAGCCACAAGTTCCATTTGCTCCCTAACCAAACCTGTTGCCCGGATGTAAAAGAAAGCCTGTGTGAGAGCTCCTTGGCCCTGTGGCAGAAGGGAAATAAGGAAGCCTTAAGCAGACAAGGGCTCCCACCCTTCCTCCACTGGTCATTTCTTGCCAGGATCAGCAGCCTCTACTCCCACAGTGAGATAGTTAAGGTTTATTGTACCAACCTGGACGATAAACACATATGGGGTTAATTGAAGGGCGGAGGGATAAATGGCTCGGTGAGCCTCACCTTCCTAGTTCTCGGTCTCTTGCTTTGTGATAGTTGGACCAGGGTGTAGTTGCCTTAGCCAGTTCCCTGCTTCAGCTGGCAAGGCTCACTTCCTGCGAGACATCCCTGAGGAGAAGCCACATGAACCTACCCCAATGCAGCCTTGGGTACTGGAGCACTCGTGTGGAGATCCCTGCCAGCACTGAGATGCTTACACGTTCACTGACTCGGCTTTCCTCCTGCAGTCGGAGTCATTGTGTGTGTGTTGTGAGACTGAGGAGGACTTTGTAGATCGGTGTCCGACATATGGGCTGTTAGACTTATGGACTTGGACAGCATTGGGTTGGGATGCTTTCTTAATGTACACTTACCCTTTATATAAAACGCTCTCTTATACATATATGAGTTTCTGTGGATTTGTCTCCCTAGTTTACCTAGACTAACACACAGAGGGCGGAGGGATACATGCCCCCAACACCAGCTTTAGTTGGGCTCCTCACTGCAGGGGCTTCTCCCAAACGGTGCAAAGGGCTGAGATGGGGCTAGCCAGCAGATGCTGGGGAATGGAGGTGGGGCCTGAGTTAAGGCCTGAGAGAAGAGGAGGAGGACGTGGAGGGGCCAGGTAGGAGGTTTGCTGGAGAGAGGTCTTCATTGTTTCTAAGGCTGAGATGCTCAGCTAGCCTAAAGGTGGAGCCTTTGTGTGATGTAGGGGAAATACTCCACCTTTGGGAGGTTGCAGCTCATAGGTGCTCTGTGTGGGAAGCAGAGACCCCATTAGACTGCAGCCCCAGTCCCCTCTGCTAGCTGCCACACCTGCTCCACTGTCTCCCAGAGCCAGAGATCACCACCTCTGCTACAGCTCACTCATGGCTGCCTAAACCCTTCCTGAACTGATATGCACCTGATCGTGGATGCAGCATTCACTTGCCTGGAGCTGAGAATGAAGTGTCCATCTCCCCCATTAACGTTTGTGCACCAGGTACCTGACCACATCCTCACCTCTCTCCTCTCTCTTTCCCCACAGGGGAGCAGGAGCTCAAGCCAACCTGTGCTGCTCAGAAACAGGAGGCTATGTTCCACGTGTCGAAATATCAGAATGGTAGGCAAGGGAGTGGGCATAAGGATTTGGTACCAGTATCCCTAGGACAGAGCTCTGTCCTCCCCAAGAAAAGCCATGTTGGGGAGATTGTGATGGGGTCCCCTTCGGGGAAGACCTTGGAACTGGGACGGGCTGCAAGTGAGGAAGCACCCAGTAGCTGACTCAATACTATCAGGCTTTCAACAAACCAAAGGTGGGCCAAGGTAGGTGGGCTGGAGCCGAAGAGATGAGATAGGATGGGATAGGATGGGAAAGGAAAGAAAGGGAAGGGAAGGGGCTGAGCTGCCTCATTTAAGAGGGTAACTACCCTCATAGGGTTCAGGTTCAGGGGCACATGGAACATTTTCTTTTTTAACATTTTCCCAATACACAATGCTTACACACACATAGACATGCACACACACACAAAGGAAAATCCTTCTCCACCATTACAATTATGAAACAAGCAGCTCTCCTTTCGGATTCATCATTCATTCAGGCAGAATCCCAGGGCGGGAGGGAACCCCTGCAGAGAGCAGTTCTAGCTAGTGAAGAATGACTCGTACTGTAGTTCTCTATCATTGGCGGGGATCAGGATGAGGGCAGCATGCGTGTTCCGGGGAAAGGAAGGATATCAAGGAGATTGTGGAAGAATCTAGAGCAAACCTCTGCCATCTGCTAGAGGTCCTGACGAAAGAGGTCTTCCGAGGTCAGAGTTGGTAGTAGGGACACTGAGGGTTCCTGTTGTTGTCATTGGGTGCCATCGAGTCAATTCTAGCTCCTAGTGACCCTGTGCACAACAGAAGGAAACCCTGCCCGGTGCTGTGCCATCCTCACAGTTGTTCTTATGTTTGAACCCATTGTTGCAACCACCGGGTCATTCCATCTTGTCCAGGGCATTCCCCTTTTTTGCTGCCCCTCTACTTTACCAAGCATGATGTCCTTCTTCAGGGACTGGTCTCTCCTGACAACATGTCCAAAGTTCCTTACCTCTAAGAAATATTCTGCCTGTACTTCTTCCAAAACAGATTTGTTTGTTTTTGGCAATCTATGGTACTTTCAATATTCTTCACCAGCACCATAATTCAAATTCATTGATTCTTCTTTGGTCTTCCTTATTCAACGTCCAACTTTCACATACATGTGAGCACTGGAAAATACCATGGCTTGGTATTTTCACCTTAGTGCTCTAAGTAATATCCTTGCTTGCATCATTTGATCTCTCTCTCTCTCTCTCTCTCTCTCGATGTGCCCCCCACTTCCATTTGATCTCCACTGCTGCTTCCAGGAGCAATGATTGTGGGTCTAAGAAAAACAAAATCCCTAACAACTTCAATCTTTTCTCTATTTATCGTGTTAATAATGTTACCTATTGGTCCAGTTGTGTGCATTTGGGTTTTCTTTACACAGCTGATGAAATTCTCCTCACTTTCAACAAGCAAGGTTATGTCATCTGCATATAGCAGGTTGTTAATGAGCTTTCTGCCAATCCTGCTGCCAAATTCTTCTTCATATAATCCAGCTTCTCTGATTATTTGCTCAGCATAGAAATTGAATATATGTGTTAAGAGGATATAACTTTAATTCACACCTTTCCTGATTTTAAACCATTCAATATGCGCTTGTTCTTTTTGCACAACTGTCACTTGATCCATGTACAAGTTGTACATGAGCCCCATGAAGCGTTCTAGAATACTCATTCATCTCAAGGCTATCTATAATTCATTATTATCCATAGGGTTCCAATTATTAATAGATATGGATCTATTATAGAGGTATGAATCTAGGGTTCACATCAGAATGGATATTAGGGTCAGAGTAAGGATTAAGCTTAGGCTGAAGGTTAACTTAGCTAAATGATTAGGTTCAGGGTAGAGTTGAGGAAAGCTCTCTTCAGCTCTGAGATCCTATGATTTTCCTAGGAGAAAGCTAGGGGTTAGATATACAATAAGAGGAAAAGCATGGAGGAGACCTCAGAGAAGCTCCGTCCACAAGTTCATGGCAGAGGTACCTCAGGTGAGTGGGCCATGGAAAGAAGCAACAGCTTTGTGAAACTTTTGTGAGAGGTAAGGAAAATTATCCAAAACCATTGCAAAAGTATACTTCGATATCACAATCAATGTTTGTGTTCTACATAAACAAGAGCGTGTTGCACAATATTAACATTGACAGGAATTTGGGGAACTAGGATTGGGATTTCTCCTGGTCTTGCTCCTGGAATCACCTCACTTGTGTCCACATTTAGAATGCATTGACCCTGAGCCTAAGCTGGCTTTGGCCAGCTGGCTCACATGGGACCTCAGCAGCTGTTCTTTTCCCCAAGACCTCCTCTCTGTTCTTCGCCTTTGCTCAGGCCTGGCAGAAGAGGAGCCTGCAGGTTGCGGTCTTACTGTTTGCAGTAATTCTATGCAGATTACCCCACCCTTACCCCCTTACCCTACCTTAGTATCTAAAGGGAAGGGCCTCAGGTACAAGTGCTCTGGAAATCCTTCCTTTCTGCCTCAGAGCTAGTGCATACAGATCCAGGTGGGAAAACATAGAGAGACATTGGAAACAGGGGTGAAATACCTTGCCTCACTGTGTGGAGCAGCACATCAAAATCCTTCCAGGAAGAGGGACTGAAGGTCTGCACAGCATTCTCAGCAGCAAGCTGAGTGGAGATGCTGGGGAATGCAGAAGAGACCCCTAGGGATAGAAGAGAACGTCCTCATCCTGATAGACAGCCTCTATGGAAAATCCACAGCTAACATCATACTTAATGGTAACAGATTGGCTCTGTTCCCACTAAGATCAAGGCAAGGTTAATCACTCACCACTTCTCTTCACCATTGTACTGGAGGTTCTAACTGGGCCAATTAACGGCACCAGTAAAAGCACACTGCCATAGAGCTGATTCCGATTCTTGCTGTTAAGTGCCATCAGGTTGCTTCAGACTCATTTGTACAACAGAACAAAACACGCCAGCTGTGCCACACTCACCATTGTTTTTATGCCTGTGCCCATGTACAGTGGCCCAATATAGGGTTTCTGAGGTGGTCAATCCTTACAGGAGTAGACGACCTGAACTTTCCCTCATGGAGCACCTGGTGGATTCGAATTGCCATCTTTGCACTTAGAAGTCCAACAGGTACCTGGAATTGCCACCAGATCAATTAATAAGAAAAACACTAAACCTATCCAGATTATAGAAAAAGAAGAAGTAAAACACTACGAGGGGGTACCCCCCACCAAAATGGAATTTTTCCCCAAAAGCTATGTATTGAATACATTTTTAAAATGAAAAATACTCTCCATTACACTTAATGCATTTGTCCAATCTGCGATTTCATTCTTGGAGACATTTTTCAAACTCATCTCTTTGGATGGCTGACAGCACCTCCCTAGTTTTTTTCTTCACCTCTTCTATGTAGACAGATTGCTCTCCTTTCAGGTCCCTTTGCATTCGTGGAAACCAAAAGAAGTCACACAGATCAAGGCCTGGAGAGTATGGTGTGTAGGACAAGAGAAGCATGCTGTTTTTTGCCCCAAACTGGCACACCGAGATGGCTGCATGAGCAGGTGCATTGTCATGGTGGCAAAACCAGTCCCCAATCTGCCACAAATCAAGCCTTTTTGGTCACATACTGTTATGTAATCTTTTCAGAACCTCTAACTAAAAAGCTTTATTAACAGTCTGAGCTGGTGGAATGAATTCCAAATGCATTACAAGTTGACATTTTTGTCTCTTCAGGAAGTTGATGGGTGTCCAGAATGAAGTTTGTCATCAATCAACATTTCACCTTTTTTGAAACAAGAAAATCACTCATACACTTGAGTTTTTTCCATAGCGCTGTTCTTATAAACTGTGTTCAACATCACAACAGATTCTTTGGCATTTCTCCTGAGCAGAAAACAAAATTTCACAACTGCATGTGGTTCTCTTAAATCAACCATCACAAAAAAAACGAGGTTAAAACAAAAATACTTTTCTGAAAAATGTCACTGTGACCAGAGAGAACCTTCCTAGGCGACACCTGGGTGCACTAACTGAGAATGAGTTGTTTGATGCTTGCCTAGTGGGAAAAATGTGTACTTGGAAAGCTCCACTTTGCCCAGCATAATTCCAGGTGGGGGGCGGTACCCGCTCATATTCATAGATGACATACTCATTGGTTACTAAAAATCTTAAATAACTGACACATGCAAAAATAAATAAAACTGGTAAGTGAATACAGTAGGGTTATAAGATACAAGAGCAATACAGTGAACCCTCGTTTATCGCAGTTAATCGGTTCTAGACCCTACCATGATAAATGAAATTCCGCAAAGTAGGATTCCTTATTTGTAAATCAAATATTTTCATAGTTAGAGCATAGAGGACATGAAAAAACACCCTTTAGTCACCATTACACTCGTATTACCCAATTTATTAAACGAAAAAGGAAAAATACAGTAAAACATTTTGGACGTTATAATTATCATTTATTATTTATTATATTATTTATGGCATCAAGCGTGTACAGTATGAGCCAATCAGTGGCAGTAATGACAGAGCATGTGCTGTTACGCAAAAAACCACGATAGAGTGAAGCCGCGGAAGTCGAAGCGCGAAGTGGTGAGGGTTCACTGTATGGAAAAGTCAATTTTCTCTACACTAGCAATGAACTATCCAAAAATGAAATTAATAAAGCAATTCCATTTAAAATATTATCAAAATGTAGAAAACAGGGATAAATTTGATGAAAGAAGTACAAGATTTTATACATAAAAAGCTGTAAGGCATCATTATGAGATATGAAAGATGATGTAAATAAAAGAAAATAATTCCATGTTCATGGATTGAAAGGTAATATTGTTAAGTTGGTTATGATTCCTTAATTGAGCTACAGATTCAATGCAATTTCATTCAAATTCCCAGATACTTTTTATTGTAGAATTAGACCAACAGATATTAAAATTCACATGGAAATGCAACAGACTCAGAGTAGGCAAAACCATTCTTTAAAATGAACAAAATTAGAGGACTCACACTTTCTGATGTCAAAACATAATACAATAATTAAGTGTATGGTTATAGCATAAACAAATATATACAGACTAAATAGAATTGGAAGTCTATAAATAAACCTTTATATTATAGACACTGATTTTTTTTAAATCATTTTATTGGGGGCTCATACAACTCTGATCACAATCCATACATACATTCATTGTGTCAAGCATATTTGTACATTTGTTGCCCAACATTTTAAAAACATTTTCTTTATACTTGAGCCCTTGGTATCAGTTCCTCATTTTCCCCCACCCTCCTCTACCCTCCCTCATGAATCTTTGATAATTTATAAATTATTATTATTTTTTCATGTCTTACACTGATCAATTGTCTCCCTTCACCCACTTTTTGGTTGCCCATCCCTCTGGGAGGGGGTTATATGTAGATCATTGTGATCAGTTCCCCCTCCCCCCCACACACATCTTCCCCCTTATCCTCCTGGTATGGCTACTCTCAATATTGGTCCTGAGGGGTTTATCTGTCCTGGATTCCCTGTGTTTCCAGCTCTTATCTGTACCTGTGTACATGCTCTGGTCTAGCCAGATGTGTAAGGTAGAACTGGTGTCATGATAGTGGGGAGGAAGAAGCATTAAAGAACTAGAGAAAAATTGTTTGTTTCATTGGTGCTATACTGCACCATGACTGGCTTGTCATATCCCTGAGACCCTTCTGTAAGGGGATGTCCAATTGCCTAAAGATGGGCTTTGGGTTTCCAGTCTGCACTCCCCCTCATTTCCAATGATATGATTTTTTGTTCTGGGTCTTTGATGCCTGATACCTGATCCCAGCGACACCTCGTGATCACACAGGCTGGTGTG
>NW_022111324.1:12875403-12945021 GCF_000313985.2 Echinops telfairi
CAAATAACACAACCTTGCTTGCTGAAAGCAAAGAGGACATGAAATACTTGCAGATGGAAATCAAAGATTGCAGCCTTTGGTATGGTATAACTCGGTGTAAAGAAAACAAAAATGGTTATAATTAGATCGATCGGCAATGTCATAATAGAGAAACAATTGAAGATGTCAAGGATTTCATTTAGCTTATATTCACAATCAAAGCTCATGGAAGCGATAATCAAGAAATCAAATCAGAATGTATCGCATTAAGCAAGTCTCCTGCATGTGGTCTCTTTAAAATAGGGAAATTAAAGATGCCACTTTGAGAACTAAGGTGCACCTGACCCAGATCGCGGTATTTTTAATTGTTTCATGTACTTGTGAACGTTGGACAATGAATAAGGAAGACTAGGGGTCTTCCTTAAAATTGATGTATTTTAATTGTGGTGCTGGCAACGAATATTGAATGTGTCATGGACTACCAGAAGAATAAACAAATCTCTTTTGGAAAAAAAAAAATTTATCTGTTTGCGGCACGCACGTGGTTATGTATCAGTCACAAGCACCAGGAAAAAAAAGATGATGATGAAGAAGAAGATGTAGACCTGTCTTTAAGGAAACAACTAGATAAACAAATAAACGTCAAGTGGAAATGCATGAGGCGTGGAAATAGAAAGAGACCTGCTGGTGAGGGAAAGGTTGAGCACGAGGGGTGACCCAGAAGGAGACACTTCTTGGAGTTCTCAAGACCAGACGTGAGCCCTGACGGTGTTGTGGTCATGCACTGGGTTTGGAAACACCAGCTGCCCCATGGGAGAAAGAGGAGGAATTCGACTCCCACAAAGAGTTAGGGTCTCAGAAACCTACAGGGGCAGAACTGCCCTGTGCTTTAGGGTCTCTGTGGGCTGCAGTCGACTCCATGGCAGTAAGTTCGGTGTGGTTTTACTAGGAGTTCCTCACATGACACGTTGTTTTCTCAGTGCAGACTCTGTCTCTGACAGCTTTGCTCCGTGAGATGCACTCTAGGCCTGGATTAAGAAGCTTCAGAACAGTGAAGCTGTTGAAGTTCCTTTGTCTTTCCTTGGAACCGGGCCAATTTTAGATGAAATTTTAAAGAAACGTGGTCTGTTTCTGGTGTGTTCTCATCCCTCTTCATGTTCCTAGAAAACTCTCCTCGGCACCTCTCAGAAACCTCTACCTCTCCCAGCACGGCCCCACGACGCTTGTCAACCAGCTCACCTTCTCGTCCTCCCTCGCTTCCTCACTTGGGCTTTGAACTTAGGAGAACGATGTGACTAAAGGCAGTGGGCGCCTGGCCCTCTGCATAGGTTTATTTTTATTCAGTATTTTTGCTATTTTCAAACACCTCGTAAGATCCTTGACACAGAGTAATGCGGACTTTTTCTGAGTCATAAATTTAAGTCACAAGTCACTTAGTAAGCCAGCTGAACATCTTCATCCACATCTTTGTGATTATCGTATATACTCGTGTATAAGCAGTTTTTTCAGCATATTTTTAATGCAGTTTTTGTGGTAAAATTGGCTGCTTCGGCTGATAGGTCGACTTGAGTATGTACGGTATTATTATTTTTTCAGTATTTGAGAAATCATATTTTTAATGCTTCCTAGCGAAAACATGGTCTCCAAAAGAAAACCAACATCCAAGGCTAGTAGCAAATGATTAAAAGAAAGTGATGTATGTTTTTTTTTAATCATTTTATTGGGGGCTCATACAAATCTTATCACCATCCATACATACATCAATTGTATACAGCACATTTGTACATTCCTTACCCTCATCATTCTCAAAACATTTGCTTTCTACTTGAGCCCTTGGTATCAGCTCCTCAATTTTTTCTCCCCCTGCCTCATGAACTCTTGATAATTTATAAATTATTATTATTTTGCCATATCTTACACTGTCTGACGTCTCCCTTCACCCACTTTTCTGTTGTCCTTCCCCTAGGAGGTTATATGTAGATCCTTGTAATCGGTTCCCCCTCTATTAAAATGTGGGGATTTTAACCCCGCATAAAGGTCACACTTAAATGATTTGAATGCCCTTCAAATTGGGGATCATTCATTCATTTATTCAATCAACCGATCTTTCTTGAATAGACACTGTGTTAGAATCTAGACATACAAATAAATAAAGAGACCGTCTCTGCCCTCATGAAACCGAACTCTCTCTGCGAAGCCTGACAGTAAACAAGTGAATACAATACAAACCACTGAGTTTAGGGATAAAAGAGAGCCCAGAGAACAGTAGAAATAGAAGGCCAAGGTTTACCTGCAAGCAGGCCAGGAGTCAGTAGTCTCTGGGAGAAAGTGATGGGTAACTAACCTGGGACCAGAAGAATGGGTGAGGGAGTCAGTTAGGCAAAGATAATTTGAAGGTTTACTAATCTTGAAAGGATCCCTGGTGGAGCAGAGGTTGAACGCTTGCTGGGCTGCTCACACTACGCTGGGTGATTTGAACTGACCACCGCTCCGTGGGAGAGCAATGTGACAGTCGACGCCCATAAAGACGATAGCCTTGGAACCCTGGGTCCTACGTGTCACTGTGGAGCCAACTAGCAGCAGCAGGGACTGATCTGGAGCTTCATGGCTTGGGAAAAACAAGAATCTGTGACTTGGAGGGCAGAGAGATGCCCTAGAGTTCATTGAGGTCACAAAAGGATGTCTGAGTGACTGTGGTATTAATCCCAACTTGATGCCGTAAGGTGGTACATTATTAAAATCAGAATGCAGTTTGGGGAAACGCTCTAAATAAAGCTTTCTTCCTCAGCTACAGCCAAGAACTATGCTCATCCCAGATGATCTGAAACTATCCTTTGAGAATTTTATGACTCATAGGTAAGGCAAAGCTTTGGTTCAGAACATGCATCTAATTCTGGTTTTATTTGTAAGTAGAATTTGTAGTGAATGCTTAAGGGATGGGCTTATTTACTGGTTTTGTTTTCTAAAGAGCTCTTAGTTTAAATATATATATAGTTTATATATATATATATTCTAATACATATTTGGTGTGGACTTTAAATAAATAAGTCAAACAATCAAACAAACTACCATCCATTTGATTCTGACTCATGGCAACCCTATAGGACAGGGTAGACTTGCCCCTGTGGGTTTCTGAGACTGTAATTCTTTATGTTGGATAGAAAGCCTCGTCTGTCTCCCTCAGTGCAGATAACTAGGCTATTTGAAAACGGGCTTTGCTGAGCAAAAGTTTTATTCTTCAATGGAAGATATTCTTGAAATGTGTTAGCCATTTTGTGCATCCGGCTAGTTTGGTACTTTCCAGAAAGTCCCAAATCGCAGATTCATTTGTTGGAACTATTTTAAACATGAAATCATTCTTAATCCTTTAAAACTCAGACCAGGGGTTGAAACAGTCCTAAACTCACATCAACACCAACCAGACGTGTCTTTGTTGTTGTTGTGTGTTGAAGAAAAACACACCATGTCTGTCTGAAACATGGAGTATGACTACAAAATAATGGATCTGGTTCTAGAACTTAGAAAACTGGTCCTCGTATGTTTTAAGTGTCACTGCATGCACAGGCAGGTGGGCTTGTCCTTACTTCAATAACACAGCTTTTAAAAGTGACCGTAGCACAACCGTGAGAGAAATTAAAATTGTCAGATGGAAGGGGGGAGGGAGGAGAGCAGGAGAGGGAGGAGGGATGGGGCAGAGAGGGAGGACGGCAGACTTCCTGAATTAAGTGCAGAAAACATCTGAAGTTATTCAGCCCTGCCAATACCATCCGTCCCCAGAGCAGATACTAGAAGGGATTTTGCTCTTCTTCTCCGTCACAAGGGGCACACAAATGGCAACTGCATAAAACGGCCTGGCTGCACTCACTCGACTTTTATTCTGTAGACAAACAAAAATAACCCTGGAAGATCTTTAGGAGAATAAAACCGGGAAAGGAGTATCGAGCCTTAGACCATCCAAGTGAATAGATTTGTCAGGGGATATTTTTGGTTTTGGTTTTATAAGACATTCAGCCATTTAAACAACCGTAGGAATCTGTTGGTCTCACGTAGAGCCTGGAAGATCAGGAAAGCTTGGGTGTAAGCAAGATGTTTTTCTCAAAAAATGGAAAGCTTCTATTCAAAGTGTCCTCTCAGTTTTGCCCTTGAAGGGCAGGCAGATTTCTGCTCTGGAAGGGTGGCTGCTTTTTCAGAAATCGGAGGATTCTTTACTTAACCTCTCCTGTTTTCAGGGCATGATGGTAGGAATAAGACCGTTTTTTCGAATGAAATCTACAAAAATGCCCTTAAGTAAAACAGCTTACAAGTAGGCGCCCCAGTCATCTCTCAGTGCTGCAAAGGCGGCCTGGTCACCAGGTTACCAGGCGCTGAATTCCAGAGACCCTCTGGGTTTTCAAATAGCTAAAGGCTTCGCCCTGTCCACCAATTACCTAATGTGTGTTCTTGCTCCCCCAATCAGGATGATGGGTCTTCACCCACCAAGAGCCGAGAATGAACCCAAACCACCCCAGGACGACATCCGGACAGGTCTGCTTTCTTCCAGTGTTTTCCGTGTAAGACCGGGTGGTAGAATGAAGAGGTTAAGTCTCTGGAATGCTTTCTGAGTTGACTGAACACATTCCTGTGCCTCATTTCTTTGCGTGTTGTTGCTCTTTGTCGCGGGCTGACGGCGGTCTTCAGCCTTCTGTGCTCTCCAGCCCCTCTGGTCCCTTGGCCTCCTCCCCGGCCGTGCGCCTGTCCAAGCCCGTCCCATGCCACAAGGCTCCGCCCCATTCCTGTAACAAGCCCCCTGATCTACTTGCTGAGGAATTCCCATAGATGTGTGACTCAAATCAGAGAAATGTCCCCCCAGGTGGCCCTGCTGGTACCCATGAAACCTATATCCTCACACACCTGAAATTGACTCTCTAGAGCTTTGAACCTTACCCCCCTGGGGGGAAAAAAGGAAAAAAACTCACTGCTACGGGGTGCACTCTGACTCGTAGCAACCCTATGAGACAGGCTAGAACTGCCCCTGTGCGTTTCTAAGAATGTGACTGTTCACGGAGTAGAAAGCCTCATCTTTTCTCCCGCAGCGCAGCTGATGCTTTCTAACTGTTGACCTTGTGATTAGCTGCAGGCCAGCACATGACCTGTCTGCCACTAGGGCTCCTCCACCCCTAAACTAGCTCCCTTTGCCCAGCAGCCAACCAGCACTACTCTGAGCCTTGCTAGATGATCGTAGAAAAAAGGATCCAGGCTCTGTCTCCAGCTTCAGTGTTGGAAGGTGACCAGACGTCCTGCTTTTGACGGGACAGTCCCAAGTTTTAACAATTTTCCCATGTCCCGTGGCATTTTTTAAAAGTCCCAATTTTTGGAAAGAATGCACTACAAGCTAGGGTATACAGTTTTTGGCTGCCATGTGGCTATTTTGCCAGGATATGAGTTTTATCAATGGTGTCCCACTTTTCCAATGTTAAAATCTGGTCACCTTCAGAAAAGCTAGCTTGGAAGTTGGGAGGGGGCCACTTTTTGAGGTGACACAATTTGAACATTTCAGGCTGTACAGCCTGTCACCTGAGTGACTTTGCTCATTTGCTACCATATCAACTGAAGCTATCCGAAGTGTTTCCTTCATTTGATACACACAATAAGGAAATTCAAGATGGGAAACTATAAACTCTATCCCAGCAGGTTCCAAAGGAGTTAGCTCCAGAACTGAGCAGAGAAGGCATTAAGAAAGGAAACTTTAGGCTAGATGAAGTTTGGTGCTTGGGGATGCCAAAAGGGGGAACCGGAAATAAGGTTAAGAACTGAGGCTTGGAGATAGCACTATAGCAGAGTGAAAGGCTTATCTGTCCCATGAGTCCCTTCTGATGTATTAAAAACTGGCCTCATTCTTGGCTCTCAGTCAGCCACATGGACAGACTATCCTAGAGCTAAGATCATCCCCCTAAAGAAAGGTCCACACCCTGCTGAACTCTGGTCTATGGCCAGCTCATTCTCTTGAAGCCAAGAGGATGCAGGGTGCCAGGCATGGGCCTTTTGTTCTAGGATTTTCTGTACCCACCACCCTTTCATTCTGATTCCTTAGATCTCGGCTTTCTCAGGCCTGCCCCCTCAAAAGGATGAACCAGCCCCACTCCCCACTCCCCACACATACATGCACACCCTCATATCCTTCAAAAAGAATCATTATTTCCCAAGCCTGTAACAAGATGATTTTCATCAGCCCCAGCAGTGTGCTTCAATTAGCAATGAAAGAGCTAGACTTGATGTGCACAAGAACAGTACATTGTATTCCTGCACGGCCCTTGTTCTTGCCCATGCAGTCCCACCTAGGACAGCCAGATTGGAGGTGTGGTGGCAAGGCAAGCGGTTGTGGAGCTGACATTTAGCAGACGTATGATCAATTCCACATGTGGCCTTTCTGAGCTAAGCCTTGGTTTTGTGTTGTTTTCTGAGATCGTGGGGAAAGCACTAGTCCAGGAGCAGAGAATCCTTGAATGAGATCCTAGCCCTGTGGTATAAGGTTGGCCAAAATGTTTAAACTCCCTGTGCCTCCTATCTCACCGGTAAAACCAGGGAGTCGTTTTGCCCCTCTGAGACGCTCATCTTTTGAGTGTCTAAGACACTTCGTCTTCATCTTTGCTTGACCCACACAAACTGCTGACGCCGTCCCAGCTTCCATGGCGTATAGAGGAGGCAAGTTCATACTGCAGTACTTGTTGCTTATTGCTGAAGCCGCCACCCACCTGGGCTGTGTTTTCTGTGGACAAGCTGAAAATACCACAGGGCTGACTCATCCCAGCAAAGATTACTGCCAATGGTTGTC
Source organism: Echinops telfairi (assembly GCF_000313985.2). Taxonomy (NCBI): domain Eukaryota; kingdom Metazoa; phylum Chordata; class Mammalia; order Afrosoricida; family Tenrecidae; genus Echinops; species Echinops telfairi. The sequence goes on from NW_022111324.1 coordinate 12,882,194, forward strand.
TAAAACTCACTCTGTTGGTCACAACAGTGATGTCTAGCCTTTTTTTCTGGATCCAGCTAAACCTTATGTATTACAAGAATCCTTGTATTATAGAATCAAGTGAATGAAAGGGGCCTGTCTCCACCAGTGACAGAGATTCCTTCTGGCTTCATTGATCTTTGCCATGCTCCAACAATCCCATGGCATTTGGCCTTAATGAACATTGCTATAGACGCTAACCGCCTGACCGGTGTGTAACTGCTGCCTGGCACAGTGGTGTGACGTGGTACAAAGAGTCCCAGGTTAGGATTAAAGACATCTGGGTCCTTCTGACCCTCAGTCCCTCAGTGCCTGTGACCCAGGACCTGTTTCGTCCTCACTACAGTGAGGAGATGGAACTGGATCCTGGCTTTGTGTGATTCTGTAGCATCTCTAAGCTCTCATTTAGCCGAACTGAGGAGCTTGTTCCTAAGAACGCAGGGCTTTACTTCCATAAATTATTCAGAGACTCCCAAGGGAAAGGTATTATTTCATGTACCCAGTTAACTCTCCTTCAAGTGATGTGTCTCTCTGAAAAGCTGAGTATTAACCACCGTTTTGTAAATAGTCTCATATTTGCATAAACTGTCCATAAACCGACGGTTTCTTGTGAAATGCAACAATTTTCTCCCTACTTTCTAAAATTATGTTGTTTGTTGTTGTTTTTAAGGGCAGAACCATAATGTGATCCCTGAGAATTAAATCCTCTTTTCTCTTTGACTCACATGACAACCCTAGATAAATTTTAGCTTCCTTTTCATTTAATTGGCATTGAATAGTTCTTAACTCTTAAGTGTTATATGCTTCTAGATGCTCCTTTCTGGCTTCTTTATGAGACTTGTTTAACTGTTGTGAGCAACAAGGTGGTTCGATTCAAAGAATTCTCCTGTGAATTTTGAATTCTATGTCACAATTGCTTTTAAGTCTTTGGTGTCCTTTAGTTACTTTGGGTTTCTTTGCAGCTAGAACTTAAGCAGCCTTTGTCTCTTTCTTCTTGCATGCCTTCCAGAGAGCATTCACTACAGACTGCCCATCATGGGTCCCCGGACCGCTATCTTCCAAGACCTGCTCTCAGATGCCTACAAAACTCTACAGGAGAGAGAGCTCTCTTCCTTGTCCAGGAAGGAGCCAGTCTGCAAGACAGTGAGACGCTGAACGATCAGAGCTCATCGATAAGGGAGACAAGCAGAGAGAGCACCCCCTCACCAAGCTCGTCTCTGACATGGGGGCTCTTGCCTCATACTTTCTAATAGCATAACTCGGTCATGCCTTCCTAAGAGTTGTTGGTATTCTGGCTCTGGCTACTATGTCCTCCCCACTTCTCCCAAAGGCATGTCTCCATTTACATGATTATAAAACGTATCCATTAAACTAGAGCCATGTAAGTAGATCTCATTTTATTTTGTTAGAATGTCATCTTGGTCTTATAATTGACACTATTCTTCTGTTTCTGAGACATAAATTTTCTATGAAAGTTATTTCAGCTCTTCCTTCCTTCAGGGTAGGGAACTAGAAACAGCCCCAAGGGGATCCATGTGAACTTAGCCTGTGAAGAAAGGAGAAGTGAATGGAGATCACCTTTCTGTGCTTATCTCTGTCCGTTAATGTTGGTCAACCACAGACGGTAATACGATGCACAACTGGAAAATGGCAGGTGATCAATTGTTGCAACCCTAGAGGACACGAACTGTGCGTTGCCCTCCCCTCCCTGGTCACTGCCTTCCAGCCTCACATATGTCAGATCGTTAGCTAATCATAGCTCATTCAAATCAAACCCAAGTGCCTGCATTTTGTAGGTTGGTTGCTTGGGTCTGAGGATGTAGGTCTCCACCTCTGGCCCCAGTCCAGGCAAGTCCATGGAAAACTCTAGGCTCACAGACATTATCTATATGGGCACATATGCTCCATGCCCAGCTTCAGGAAGGCTCCTATGAAAAAGACTCCTCCATTCTTTGAGAAGCAGTGTCCTTGCAGGATCCCAGGATCATGACTGAATGGACACTGGACCAATCATTGAGAATGGACCTCTATGCAGAGTCTGTTTAAAAGAATGAACTTCAGAATTCTAAACCAAAAAGACCAAAAAACAAAAAGCTCTGGGGCTGAAATGAATGTCATATGATTCCTGACTTCAAACAGTTCAAGGACCCCAGATGCAGTGTGCATTTCTTCGGATGGCGAGGCTGCATGCTTTGATTCTGACCCCTGTCATGTAGTTATCAAAATAGATGTGCCACAGGCAACAGAGTTTGTTTCTTGTGATTTTTGTAAATTCATAGATCCCACGAGAGGATGTGGGTTACCTATACCATCCTGTTAAGGGGGAAGACATGCCTCAAAAACAACTCCTTGACGCTCTTGAAGTAATCTGAATGTTGTATGACTTCTGAGATAGAAAGGAGCCTGTGGCATGGTGGGTAAGCATTTGGCCGCCAACCAGAAAGGTGGCAGTTCAAAGCCACCAGCTACTCCATGGAAAGGAGATCTGGCTGTCTGCTTCTGCAAAGGTAACAGTCGAGGAAGTCCTACTCTGTCCTACAGGGTGCTATGAGTCAGAATTGACTCCATGGTAACGGGTTGGTTTTTAAGTTTTTGGTCATGGGACAGACAGCCTCAGGATGGCACAAATGGTTACATGCAAAGTTAGAGGTTTACTTCCACTCAGAGGTGCCCCTGAAGAAAGGCCACATGATCTGCTTCTGAAAATTCAGCCTCCGGAACCTGTGTGGGCACAGTTCTACTTGAACACACCTGGGTCACCGCGAGACAGAACCGGCTTGGCAGCAACTTGTTTGGACTAGGCTTTGGTTAGTGAGGTAGGATGCTTGTGAACTCTCATTGCAAAGGCTGCAGGCAGGAGGCTTCAAAAATCTCATTAAAAAGGCGAACTTTCTAGAGTTATTGGTGTCCTAGCATAGTGGCAGAAGAAGATGGTCTATTATCAGTAGTTTTTAAACTTTTAAGTTCTGAGAATCTTTTACACACATAAGAATGGAGAAAACTAAAGAACTTTTTTAAAAAATAGGTTACAGTTATTGATACGTATCAGATTAGCAATTTATCAGTTTAGAAATTTTCAAAACACAAGCACACCTTCCATTAACTGCCAGATTGATGGTATTAGCACTTGTCTTGTAGCTTTTGGACAAATCCACAATACCCTTGTGAGAGAAAGAGCTAAAAAGGCAAGGAACACTTTGGGTTATTGTGGAAATAATTTTAACCGCACAGATAAGCATTTCAGAGGTTCCCCGGACCACTTTGAGAAAGTCTAGTGTGTGTGATACACCCTTTTGTTTCCATCCCTTCAGGAAAAGGGATGTCAACATGCTTCACAAAGCCACCTGAGGTCTCCTGGGTCCCTTGAAGGGACGTAGAGAGAAAGGTGCAGCCGGTTTTCAAGGTTAACATTGACTTACACCATCCTCGATTGTCATTGTTCAGTTTGTCTGCTTCGCAACCTTATAACCTTAATTTGGTTAATTTATCAAGTAGAGTTCAGTGAAAATAGAGGCAATTGGCTAGTATCACAAGAATGTTGGTTGCCTTTAAACTGTCATCTCTCATCATCGTGTAAGGAAACTCCAGAGGGAATTTTAACCATTAGGAAAGAAACCCGAAGCACTGCCTCACCCATGTACTTCTCATCCCCAGAACACACCCATCCCAAGGCCCACCCTCCTCCTTGACCAACAACCTCGTGTGCACTTGAAATCCTTGCCTATTCTGCTTCTGTGTTCGCACAGATAAAATATAAAAGTTATGCCCAGAGCACTAGTTCCCTGGGTCACCAGCTAATACATTTTTTCTCTTTCAAGTTCTCCAAGTCAAAATTTTGTTGTTACAAACTTATGGGTCAACTACCCCCTTTTTAGAAAAAAAATTACTCTGCACCCTCCTGGCAATAAAAAATGTTTGCACTATAGGCCATAATTCAGGATAAAGTGTAGGTATCTGCTTTTGCAGCTTCCCTGGATTGCCCCCAGGAGGCAGTATCACCCACTTTGGAAACACTGCTCTAGAGAGATGGTTTGTTCATTGTTTGTTTGCTTTGGGTTTGTGTGAACTCATTTCCAGTTCCAAACCTGCACCAACGTGACCTTAGCTCGCTAGTGATGCTCCCTCAGCAGCTGTGTTGAATGCTTCACCAGCTGGTGAATTTCCTATTTCCTTTGCTCCTGTCACTGATTCCTGGAGAGCCATGATACCAACGCATGAATTCCCTAAATTAAGAAATCCTGCTCTGACAGACTTCCAAAGACAAACCCAGTGCTATTATTTAATTTCAACTTGAAAAGAGATCGACACATATCTGCCTGATTTCCACTAGCAGTAGTAAATGTCTAAATTAAATTACTTTACCTGTGGGAACCTTTGTTTCTACTTGTGATGTGGAAGTCAGGTGGTCTTGATATTGTGACACAGCTTTTCCTGTGCTGAGTTGGGTCCTCAGAAGTCATAATCCGGGATTGGCAGTTTTATTTCATCTATAATATGTTCCTAGACTATATCCCAAAGTCTCATATCAAAAAGCCAGGGCAATTTCTTCATTATTCAAATCTAGTCATAATGTTATGTATGGTCCAAAGTTATGTACCAGGCAGATTAATTTCACCAAATGGATAGTCTTGGATTACACTTAGTTTCAAGGATAACATCTGATATTATTGTATATATATAGTAAAAATCAGCACACATAAGTAAGACTTATTGCTATACTCTCTCACGTTCCTTCAACCCGAGAGGGAACTTAAAAACCAATCAAAACAATTTCCTTATTCCAAGGAATGGCGAGAAATGCTGTATTCAAAGAAGAGTTGTACTGTAGCTTTAAAAAAGTGTAACTCCTCAAGTATTTATTGCAAGATCGTTGTCACATTCAGTTGTTAACTTAACCTTGGGGAACCCTGCAGGCATCCTTGGCTGGCTCTGCTCAGAGTCACTCATCACCCACCTAATCTCTGACTGTCAGAGCCCTGGAGAGGCCTTTCAGGGACTGTGGGGACTGGTTGGAGCTTCCCATTGTGCTGAATGGGAGAAGCCGAGCAAGTCTGGCAGAACTGCCTCATCTTCTAGGGAAAGACCTCTCTGGAACATTCTGAAGTCAGGGGCCTTTTAAAGGTGGAAGTGAAGGTTTCTAAGATGAGGAGGAAGGACAAGCCTTGCTTCTATTAGTCAACCTCAACATTTTTATTCTTTCTGACTAAATCCTTGAGAACAAAAGCTATGCAAGAAATGGGTACAATTAACTACCCTCTGGGGAGTATGTCTCCCTCAAGCCTATGCTAACTTGGCACTTTATTAAATACTGCATCCCGATTTTATACATGCAATCCGAAGCGCTCTAGAAAAATGTTTAGCTTTCTGAGGACAAGAACAACGTTTCATGCTGACACCACAGCCCCACAGGAGCTATCTAGGCACACATTGGAGAAATATCCAAAATGGTGAAAAGTCTGTTTCTAGGCTTGTCAAGCAATGTGAGGAAATAAAGAACAACAACTCACTGCTAGCAAGTGGAGGCCGACTCAGATGGACACTATAGGAGAGAGTAGAACTGCCCCTGTGGGTTTCCAAAGACCAGCTCTACCAGAGTAGAACAGCTGCACCAAAATTTCTGAATCAGGGCTGTGAGGATACAAAAGGGTTAAGTATTACAAGCTCGCCTTTGAGGAATGGACAATTGCAGTTGGATAAACCATGCACACAAGCACGCGCCTGCCCGGGCACATCCGCCCCAGTCAATGAAGAGTGTCATGCACAGGAGAGACGGCTGGCCTGTGAGTAAGCACAGTTACTTGCTACGATAAACTGAGCCCTGGGATTGCAGCCTAATACCAACTGTTCTGCTCACAGAATAGGAACAAAGGTGTAATTGTGTCACCCTGTCAGGAAAATTGGTCGGGGAGGGAGTGGGGTGGATGGCCACATGGACCCACACGGGTTATCTTTTCTTCTTTGCAAACTCTTTGGCAAGATATTTACCTGCCTGGAGAGTCAACTGTAGAAAAGCAAAACAGGGCTCTGGCAGGTGTGTGCTGTTTCGAGGAAAACTTGTTCCTGAAACTCCTGGACTTGTCCTCAGCTCAGTCTTGAGGCGCCAAGATCATCCTGCAGGATCTCAAAGGGCCAGCAAAGGCAGGAAGCACGGCCGCTAGATTCTCCCACGGAGGAGATTGCATGGAGAGTTAAGTTATGTAGAAAGTAACTAGAAAGAGATATTGGCAACATTCATTGGTGCCGAACAGTAGAATGGGGTAGGTAGGGGCAAATAGAAATTGGAGGCAGGGTAGGCACTGCTTTTCACAGAATACTTTATTTATTCTTTTAATTTTTAATCATAAATGTTTCACTGATTAATTAAAAAATAAAACAATGAAACAAGCAATAAAACCTTTTCAAAGTTGCCCGGGGCTATTTAACTTTGCGATTGGAAACCCAGGAGACTCATTGATGTCACTGTTTCCCTCCGGGGCGGGACATGGGGGTGGGGGTGGGGTCCAGCACGGTCCTTGAATAAAACAAAGTCCAGGCAGCGTCCCAGTTAAAGAATACATCTTATCACTGGCCCTGAGAAGTGTTGCCACTGAAACCCTATCACAGGCAAGTCTTATCACTTATGTAGCATTTCAAACTTTTCAAGGCTTTTCTTTTCGCTTTGAGTCTAATTTGCCATCATTCTCCTGTGATTAAACAGAAGCAATCGTGTCTTACACACAGTGCTGTTTAATGCAAGCCTTCCCTGGGACGGCTGACCTGGTAAAGACCCTCTTCACGGAGCCATCCTCCTCAGAGTACTGGATGGCGGGCTGATGTTCCCCTCTCTCACTGCCATGGGGTCTGTTCCCATCCATGGCGTCCCTATAGGATGGAGCGAAACTGCCCCCTTGGGTTTCCAAGGCTGTGAATCTTTATGGGAGCAGAAAGCGTCATCTTTCTCCCACCACGCAGCTGTTGGGGTTTGAACAGCTGACCTTGTGAGATTCTTAACCTCCCTGGTCCTGGATCTTCGACTTTAAGAAATATAAGCTAACAAGGCCTTAGCTTTCTTAGCACCTACATCACACTCACCCTCGCACATCGGCTCACCATGAACTAAACCCTTTTTATTCTATTACTGTTCTTTTAGCTGTTTTTTCAGCTTCATCAAAAATGGTTTCTAAACCTGTATGTGTGAGCCTCCTAAAGAACGCTGGTGGTGCAGTGTCTAAATGCTGGGCTGCTAACGGAAAGATTGGATGTTTAAACCCACTCGCTGTTATTCTCAGGAAAATATGGCAGTCCGCTTCCATAAAGATAGCAGCCCTGAAACCCTGTGGAGGACTTCCACTGTCATAAAGGGTCACTATGAGTTGGAATCAACTTGAGGATAATGGATTTTATATTCCCCCTTGTTAAAGGTCCTCTGGCTAGGTCCCAGGCAGCACCTAGCTTTCTAACTCTAAGTTCCATCCTTCTCTTTAATAACCTCGTCTTTGATATAAATATTGAAAGGAACAGGGTCAGGATGCAACAACTCTAGGGTCTTCCCTTCAGATCAGAGATCCCTCAGATCTTCTTTCAAAATTTACATTTCAGTGTGAAAATATTCAAATGCACAGAGAAGAAGAAATAGTATGGTGAACACCCTTATGTCTCCCACCTGTGGTCTACTGTCAGTATTTTGACAGTGTTTTCTTTATCTACTACATATAGAGTCTGCATACTCTTTCACCGAACTATTTTAAAATGAAAACATGTTTTATTATCAAATACTTCTAATTCTCCTTCAAAGCATAATACCATTATCCCATTGAACAACAACAAATGAGCAATAATTCCCTATTGTTATTTACACTCAGCTCATAGTCACGTTTCCCAATTGTCCCCAATATGTCTTTTGTTTCTCCTTTTTTCACAGCTGAATTAAATGAAGGATGGCACTGTAAGTCTCTTCAATCTAGTTATGGATTCCAACTTTCCTCTTCATAACACTGACCTATGGAAGAGACCAAGGAAATTATTTTGTAGAATGGCATGCTCACTCACTGCCATCAAGCCAAGTCTGACTCATAGTGACCTTCTAAGACAGGGCAGAGCTGTTCCTGTGGGCTTCCCAGGCTGTAAATCTTTATGGAAACAAGGAGTCTCTTTTTTTCTCCCTGGGAGTGGCTGGTGGGTTCAAACTGCTGACCTTGCAGTTAGCAGCCCAACACAACCCACTAAAACCTTCAGGACCTCCTGGAATGGCATAGAGCTCTTTAAATATCACCCCTCTTTTTGTTCTGCTACTTTTGAACACTGTTATACCTGATGATCTTCTTCCATAAAGGGCACAGCCTAGGGACTCCCATGGGATGGCTGTGCTCTGGGCTATAAGGGTGCAATGGGTTGGAATTGACTAGATGGCACACCACCAACAAGACCAATGGGAATAAAACACCTGTCTCAATTATGAGACCCATGAGGATTGTTAGTATAAGCATCCAGGCTCTGCAGTTAGAGCAGTGGTTCTCAACCTTCCTAATGCCGCGACCCTTTAATACAGCTCCTCATGTTGTGGTGACCGCCCAGCCATAAAATTATTTTCGTTGCTACTTCAAAACTGTAATTTTGCTATTGTTATGAATTGGGCGACCCCTGTGAAAGGGTCGTTCGACCCCCAACAGGGTCGCGACCCACAGGTTAAGAACTGCTGAGTTAGAGTCTTTGACCAAGGAACAAACTAATGTTTTTCATTTAAAATTTGGTAATAGGAAGTTAAAAAATTGTTAAAGGAAAAAGAAATAAGAGTTTCAATGTTTTGCTGGCAAAGGGGGCCATCGGAAGAGCATGTAACATACTCCCTGATACGTGTCCAAGTCCTTGCATGGTACAAATGGCAAAGGTTCTTGGCAGCTAATTGAAGTGTTGGAAGTTAGAGTCCACCAGGCATGCCGTAAGAGAAAAGTCTGGCAAACATGAGAGATCAGTCATTGCAGACCACATGCAGCGCAGTCCACTCTGACATAGGGGCTCCAGAGTCTGGCCACTATGGATACAGCGCTGTACAAATGTGAGTTCACATTTCATCCTTGGAATAATATCACAAAATAGCTGCTACTATGTCCACAATACAGAGAAGGAAATTGGATCTTTCAAAAGTTAAATAACTTGTCCACATTCACCCCAAGTTGGGAATTAATCTCAAGACTTCCTGAAGCTAACTACGTAAGTTGGAGCTTGTGCCGCCACCCTGCTCCGCTTGCTTCTCTGACTGTGAACAGTGCTCGTTTCTTGTTTGGTACAAAATCTAAGGTTTCGTCTCATCTCATCATTTCAGCATCACTTTGAGTTAAGTCCCAATAGCAATGCCTTCCTGGGAATCATTTTCTTTCTGAGCGATGAAACTGTGAGACAAAGGAAGTCAAGCCTCATCTTGTGGGGCTTCCCCAGGGTGGGAAATACCTCCTGCATGCTTCTGGGAAAGGCAGCTGTCTCTGCCTGTGAAGCATTCCGGTTTATGTAAATGTGTCATGTCTATGGAATGGGAAGGGAGGGAGGGGCCAGGAAGAACCAGGTCCTGACGTGAAACTTGCCCACCAGGATAGACAAGGCTTGGGAAGTAGAAGGATAGGTAGGTATTAAGACAAACTAGACCCAGAGCATGGTCAAGTTGGCTAATTATGTCTTGCACCCATTAGCCCCAGGTCTCTGGGCAGCAACTGAAACCCAAGCAAAGTAGAAGAGACAGCAGTGGGGAGTGGAGGTGAAGAGGTGTGTGTGGATTCAGGTACTTGAAAATGTAGAGAAAAGTAATATGGAAGTTTGGAAGTCTGCCGCAGCTTGGAAGTCTGAGGCAAAGCTCAGTCACTTGACAAGAGTTGAGGGACTTGAATCCGTTCTTGGGAAGGTAGATCAAAACCGAGAAACAGTTTCTCAGTAGGACTACAACACAGTCCATGGGGGAAGAGGATACAGGTAGAAATTACATTCAATGTTGAAATAATTCGTGTGTGTGTACAACCGACTGATGCAAAGAGGGCAGGAGCTTCAAGAAGTTAATGGGGAAAAATCTATTTTGTACTTTTCTATTTTTCCATGAACTTTTTTAATGCTCATTCATGTGTGTGTGTGTGTGTGTGTGTGTGTACAAACTAACCTTGTGTTCATAATACAAAATGAAAGGATATCTGAACTAAGTTTTATGGCTGCTGAGGATATAGAGAAAGTGGTTTCTAGCTAAAAATAAAATCTCTTGCACAGAAGTAGTTGTCAAGGGGATTGTGAAATTTTAATGTTAGAGAAAAGGGACTTCGGTTTCAATAGTAAGACACCTTTGCAGAGTAGGAGGACAGTAAGAAGGTCATTCATTTGGGGGGGAGGTAGTCAGTCAGTCAAGCAGGGTCCCTGTCCATGTGGTTTACTTTGATTCAGTCAACATTCACTTAAAACCTCCCAAACTGCAGCCATTATCTTGGGTGCTGTGTGGAGTGAATATAGCCAATTTCTGCCCTGAGGAAGCCTATAATCTAATTGGGTTGTTGGGTGGGTTCAAACCCCCAACCTTTCAGCTAACAGCTGACCTATTAACCTTTTGCCACACGAAACTTCCAAAAACCCAAGGCCACTGCCATTGAGTTGATTTTGACTCATAGTGAACCTGTAGGGTTTCCTAGACTGTAAATCGCTGAGGAAGAGGAGAGGCTGTGTGGCCGTTGCAACAAATTATCAAACCCAGCAGAGAAAGATACGTAGCACAGGGAGAAGTTGGTGCTTTGGAACCAGACACCATTGTGGTAGAAGCCCACTCACCACCAGGGCTCCTTAATTGGTAGGTTAACAGATACTCAAATGTAGGAGGTGCTATGATAGAATTATGCCACTGTCAGGAGGCAAGGCCTCTTGCCCAGGCAGTGAGTTGCCAGAGAGGGTTTCCTGGAAGAGCTGACTTGACCAGAAGCTAATGCTTAGTGAACACTTGGTACCAGATAGGCTGCCCTGGGCCAGGCTCTAAACTCTAGAGTTAGACTCTGTTAGAGTCTAGAGCAGCGGTTCTCAACCTGTGGGTCACGACCCCTTTGGGGCTTGAACGACCCTTTCACAGGGGCCGCCCGATTCATCACAGTAGCAAAATGACAGTGATGAAGTAGCAACAAAACGAATGTTATGGTTGGGGAGTCACCACCACGTGAGGAGCTGTATGAAAGGGTCATGGCGTTAGGAAGGCTGGGAACCACTGGAGAGGAATGATAAATCGTAGTGGTCACAAGCTTGAGATCTGTGCTTTTGCCGCCTAAGTCTCATCTGGACAGTGCAACCGTGAGCAAGTGGCTTGCCTCTGTAGACCTTGATATCTGCAACATCAAGATAGTGTAGATCTGGCACAGTAAACATGCTGTGGCAGGAGTCAGGTGTTCTTTTCTAACGTTACCAGGGAAAGAGGTCAGCATCATTAAGGCTAACAATCCCTATGAAGTGAAGGTCAAATACCTCCCCCTTCCTTCCAACTTTTTTTTTTCCCACCAATTCTAAAGCCAGCCATCCCTTCCACAGCACTCTCTACTTCTCTGTTGGGTTTGATAGTTTGTCACAATGACCGCACAGAGTTCACAGACAAAACTCATAATTGTGGTGCTTTTAAGAGAATTACCCAGGTGCAGTACAGAAGCATGAGCAACTCAGAACAGTCCCAGGACCTTGTCCACAGGCAAGCCTCTCTCAAGCCCACACCCCCATGTACTGACCCCCGCCCTGCTCCAGCAAGCGTCACAGGCACCCCACTCCATCAGCAGGCCATGTCCCCAAAGGGGTGTTCATTTGTCTCGCTTTGGGAGCCACTGTCGGTCTTCTCCATCTACTGGCACCAGTGTTCTGCTTGCCATCTTGTGCCATGTCCAGTCTTAGAGCTCTGTCTCACGCGCTCTCATTTTCTGCTTCTGTCTCCTCCTCTGTCTCCTGGGCCTCAAGGGTTCTCAAGTCCAAAGGACAAGCTTGACTCCTGTCTCTTGCATGGTTGTGTGACTCTGGGATGGCTCATTTTAAGCCTAGTGGGATGGTCAAACTGACCAATCCCCTTGATAGAAATCCACACACATTATTTGTGTATTCCAACCCAATCACCTGATGGGAGTTACAACGATGAGAAAGACCATGTAAAAGCAATCCATTACGCTGCAAGAATCTACCTCTGAGGATTGTGGGGAGGATTAAATAAAGCAGTTTTGTAAAGCACTTTAGCACAGAGTTCTCCATAAATATTTTTGGTTTTAAAATTTGAAATCATTATTTAATTTTAAATGCATGATGACCAGGCGGATCTGAAATTGTGTTTAGAATATTTTCCATACTTAGAACTTTTCTTTCCATGCCATTCTGAGTTTTTGATCTCTTCACGTACTTACACAAGAGTAAAGTAGGGTGATATAATAAGGAATTGACAAATAAGTTACAATGTGACCGTTCCTGTTAAGCAAGAAAGTGGTCTCAGCCAGACCTAGCATTTCCTGTCACTTGCTTGTCCATCATTCATTCAATATATGAATTCCAATTATGTATCAGGAGGTATGGCTTGTGGTAGCCTCATAAAGATGATTTCTATAATAATACTTCTCCATTAGGATGCACAATCAAATGAAAGAAGCAGACATGAAAACAAGGCATTGCAATACCTTGTGATATAGGTGATGAAAGAGGGATGCAAAAACTGCTTTGAGAAACCCCCCAAAGAATGATTACCACAGCCTGCCACATCTGAGAACACTGCATCGAGGAGGTAACCTTTGAGTTGGATTTGCAAAAGAGTCTCCCAAGCAAATATTGGTGGGATATAAAAATTCCAGATCAGATTGCTATGCAAAGGGCAAGTGTACCGACTAAAACTAATACAGTCAGGGGGAAAAGACATATAAGAATTTCACAAAAAATTAGTAGCCAAAACTATTACTGAGTGGTCTCCAACTCAGAGCAACCCTATGATTTCCCGACTGGAAATCTTTACGGGAGCCGACAGCCTCATCTTTCTCCCATTGAGTATCTGATAGGTTTGAACTGCTGACCTTGTGGTTAATAGTTCAACAATGATCCCGCAGAGGTTCATACCTGTTGTGACATCGTCTGACAGTGTAATACTTATTCTGCAGGTGGAAGTATGCTCAGTAGAATTGGAACACAGAGAAGTGACTAGCTAGATTGTCATTTATAAGCACCAGGGCCGTGCTATTCGTTGATGCTGTAAGTGGGACCCGATTCAGAGAGACCCTGTATACAGCAGAGCACAGCCTCGCCAGCCCGTGCCATCCTCACAGTGTCGCCCTGCTTGCGCCCATGGTTCCAGCCACGGCGTCCATCCAGCTCATCGAGGCCTTCCTCTTTTCCACCGACCTTCAGTGTACCAAGCATGATGTCCTTCTCCAGAGACTGGTCTCTCCGGACAACATAGCTCAAGGACACGAGACAAAGGCTGAAGGAGCATTCTGGCTGTAACTCTTCCAAGACAGGCTTGTTTGTTTTTCTGCCAGTCTACTGGATTTTCAATATTTTTCACGAGCACCATAATTCAAATGCATCAGTTCTTCCGTGGTTGTCTTTTTTGTCTACTTTTCCCATGTATAGGAAGCAATTGAAAATACCGTGGCTTGGGTCAGGCGCACCTTAGTTCTCAAACTGGCATTCTTGTTCTTCCAACGTTTCAAAGAGGTCTTGTGCAGCAAATTTGTCCAATGCAACATGTCATTTGATTTCTTGGTTGATGCTTCCATTATGAAATCTTTGTCAACTCTGAATTTTTCCTTGTTTAATCATTATGTTCCTTGTTTAATCATTGGTCCAGTTGTGAGGATTTTTGGTTTTCTTTACACTGAGTTGCTATCCATACCAACAGCTTCAGTCTTTGCCCTTCATCAACAAATACTTCAAGTCCTTCTCAATTTCAATAAGCAGATTATGTCGTCTGCTTACCGAAGGCTGTTAATATGCCTTCCTTCCATCCTGGTGCCTCATTTTTCTTCATAAAATCCAGCTTCTCAGCATAAAGGTAGACAGATTAAATATGGTGAAAGGATTCAAAGCATACCTTTCCTGATTTTAAGCCATGTGGGATTCTCTTGTTCTGCTTGAACGATTATCTCTTAATGCATGTATAGGTTCCACAAGAGCACAATGAGGTGTTCTGCAATTCCCATTCTTCTTAATTTTATCAATAGTTTGTTACAGTCCACCCATAGTTTAATGCCTTTACATAGTCTACAACACACAAGTAAAAATTTTTCTGACTTTCTCTGCTGATAGCAAGTATCCATCTGATATCAGTAAATATATCCCTCATGCCTTACCTACTTTTGAATCTGGCTTGAATTTCTAGCTACCCTTGCCAGTTTACTGCTGCAGCCATTGTTGAACTATCTGCAGCAAACTTATACTTGCTTATGGTATTAATGATATTGTTTGATAATTTTTATATTCTGTTATCTTTCTTTGGAATGGGCACAAATATGGATCTCTTCCTGTCAGTTGGTCAGGTAACTGTCTTCCAAATTTCTTGGCCTAGACAAATGAGTGTTTCCATCAGCTTGTGGAAAACGTTTAAGTTGGTAATGCTATCAATTCTTGGAGCCTTCTTGTTGCTGTTTTTCCAATCCCTTCAGCACAGCTTGAATTTCTTCCTTCAGTACATTGGGTTCTTGGACATATCCTATGGCTTCAAATAGTAGAAATGTCAACCAGCTTTCTTTGGTATAGTGACTCTGTATTCCTTCCATCATCTTGCACCCTTCAATATTTTGCCTACAGAATTCTTCAATATTCAGCTCAAGCCTTGCATTTCCGCCCCCCACCAATTCTTTCCACTTGAGATAAGCTGAAGGCATTCTTCCTGTTTTGCTTTCTAACTTTGTCTTTTCTAACTTCGTCTTCTCAAGCTCCCCTTTGAAAGTTTCTGTTCAGCTCTTTCACTTTGTAATTTCTTCCAGTCACTTCAGCTACTCCACATTCAAGAGCAAGTTTCAGAGTCTCTTCTCTTCTGATTGCGGCTGGAGTGTCCCACAGATTGATTCTTTCCCTTGCCCATTTAAGAATAACGAGGCAGGGAATCAAACTTACAGCACAAACAAAAAGATTTATGAGAGAGAGAAGTATCTTGCAAGGGAAGACAAGGCAGGGCCTAGGAAAATGCAGGTCATATTAGGGTCTCACTGAATAAGGGGAAAATTGAGATTTTTTTAAAGGGAGGTTAGGCAGGAAGGACATTGTTTATTAATGAAAGAAGTAGAGAGTTCTGGGAATTAGATCTACATGGGTAGGGTTATGGTAATTGGGTGTGAGAACAACTGGTGTTAAAAAGTAGACACTGAGGTAAAAACTCCTAGGTAAGCTGTTTTCACTTATTATGGGGTGGTACCTGTACCAGGTAACCAGTTCCTGGGGTTGAAGTTCTTTGGCTGGGTGTCTTTGCACTTGGATGCAACTCAAGATTACAGGTCTATAATTTCTCTCCTCTGAGCTTAAATTATGAAAGCTCTTAGTATACACATGAAAAAAATACAAACACTGCTATTGAGTCAATTGCAACCCATAACTCACTGCCTTTGAGTTGATTCCAATTCATTATACCCTAAAGAATACAGTGGAGTCGCTTTTCATGAAGATGACATCAAAGGCGAAGAAGGAAGCTCCTTGCCCCTCCCAAAACGGAAGCCAAAGCAAAGGCTTTAAAAGCCAAGAAGGCTGTGCTGAAAGGCATCCACAGCCACAAAAACCCTGAGACTGAGAAGGCAGCCCCAATACCCTCGGAAGAGCGCCCCCAGGAGAAACAAGCTGGACCACTGTGCCATCATCACGTTCCCCTGGACCACAGAGTCTGCCATGAAGAAGACCGAAGATAACAACATACTTGTGTTCTTTGTGGATGTCAAAGCCAACAAACACCAGATCAAGCAGGCTGTGAAAAAGCTCTATGACATGGATGTAGCCAAGGTCAACACCTTGATCAGGCCTGACGGTGAGAAGAAGGCATATGTTCGACTGGCTCCTGACTATGACGCTTTAGATGTTGCCAACAAAATTGGAATCATCTAAAGTGAGCCCAGCTGGCTAATGCTAAATATAAACTTTTTCAATTAAGGAAGAAAAAAAAAAAAGAATACAGTGGAGTCTCTAGGTTTCCAAGACTTTCCAAGTTCCAGGAATAGACAGCCTCATCTTTCTCATGTGAAGTGGCTATTGGGTTTGAACTGCTGACCATGTGGTTAGTAGCCCCATGCGTAGTCCACTACACCACCAGAGTGCCTTATTTCAACTCACAAAGACCCTGAAGTTATAAATTGTTAGGAGAGCAACAACTGGTGGATTTGAACCTCTGACCTTGTGGTTCGCAGTCCAAAGCTTACCCCACAGCATCACCAGGGCTCTTAGCATAGTGTCTGATACATACAAAGTTTTCAGTAAATATTTTCTGGAGGAAAGAATGGGATTATATGTCCTTTTTTAAATGAGTCCCTTTAAATTTCTGGAGCAATGATAAGACTTATCATCAGGGATGATTCTATATGGGATGACATTAACAGTGACAAAAATGATGAGAAATAGAGTAGATTATAAATGATATGAAAAATGGATGAGAGTTCCTATTTCACTATAGTCCCTCTAACACTTGGTACTTTCTGAATTTTTGCACTGGGCTATCTTTAAGGGTGTTCGGTGGTATCTTATAGTTGTTTTAATTTGCATTTCTCTTCTGGCTAGTGATCGGGAACATTCTCTCATACTTTACCTGGCCATTCGGATTTCTGCCCTTGTGAAATTTCTGTTCAGGTCCTTTGCCCACTCCTTGGTGAGAAATTCATTTTTTTCTTATTGTAAGCTGGCAGAGTATTGTAGATTTTACTAATAAGGCCTTTGTCTGATGTGTCATTGCTAAAGATATTTTCTCAAGTCTGTGGACTCTCTTATTACTCTCTTGGTGAAGCCTTTTGATGTACACAGGTGTGTTTTATCTTCAGTATATTCCACTTGCCAATTTTTGCCTCCTCTGTTTTTGTGTCCCTCCCTATTTCTGATAGTCTATGTGTTTCCTGCGCCAAAGTTCTCAGGTTTGTCCCATTTCCCTCATTGATGACCCTAATAGTTTGGGGTTTTACTTCAAGGTCTGTGATCCACCTTGAGTTTATTCTTGTGCATGCAGTGAGATAAGGGTCTTGCTTCATTTTTCTGCAGGTAGATATCCATTTTTTCCAGCACCACTTGTTGAAAATTGCATCTACTTTCCATTTGATGCTTTTGGGGCCAATTATCAAAAATCAGTTGTTGGTATGCTGATTTTGTTTCTGGGTTTTCAGTTCTTTTCCATTGGTCTGAGTATCTGTCATTATACCAAATACCACACTATTTTGACCACTGTGGCTATATAATAGGTGCTATATAATAGGTCAGGTAATGCAAGCCCTCTCACTTTGTCCTTCTTGAGTTCTCTGCTAATTCTGGGATTCTTTCCTCGCCATATGAAGTTGATAATCAGTTTTTCCAATTCTTTGAAGAAAGATGATGGTATTTGTATCAGGATAGCATTAAACCTATATAATACCTTAGGCAGACCCAACATCTTTACTATATTGAGTCTTCTGATCCATGACCATGGGATATTCTTCCGTTTCTTGAAGCCACTCTTGGTTTCTTATAATAGTGTTCTGTAGTTGTCCTTGTAAAAATCTAAGACATGAAAAATAATAATAATTTATAAATTGTCAGGGGTTCCGGAGGGAGGGTGGAGGGGGAAATGCGCTGATAGCAAAGGCTCAAATAGAAAGAAAATGTTTTGAAACAGATGATGGAAACATATGTACAAATGTGCTTGACACAACAGATCGACATATAACCCCACCCAGGGGGACAAACAACAGAAAAGTGGGTTAGAGGTGACAGAGAATGATGTAAGATATGACAATAAAAATCTATAATTTATCAAGGGCTCATAAGGGAGAGAGGGTGGAGGAGGGAAGGGGAAAATGAAGAGTTGATATCAAAGGCTCAAGCAGAAAGAAAATGCTTTGAAAATGATAATGGCAACATATGTACAACTGTGCTTGACACAATGGATGTATGTATGGATTGTGATAAGAGTTGTACGAGCTTCCAATAAAATGATTTTTTTAAAAGATGGTAGATAAGACACACAAAAAAAGATATAGCATCTAGATTCTTAAAGGCTTGTAATTAAACAAGCATCCATCAAGCAGGGAAGCACCAAAGCCCACATGAAAGAGCACACCAGCTCTTTTATCATGAGGTGGTGACGGGAAGAGGTCTCAGAAGTTCGAGGTATCAGAAGTTTAAAAAACATGCAACCAAATTGATATGAAGGGGAGTAGATGTAGTGGAAACCCAAAGTTCACCAGCAAGACAATTGTATAGTCCCTCTGTGTTATACAGGGTATACTAGAGAAACAAATTCACAGACACTCATATGTGTATAAGAAAGAGGTTCATATACAAGAGCAGTTGAATATTGAGAAAACAACCCAGCCCAGAACAGATCAAGTCTATAAATCCTATATTAGCCCTATGTCCAATACCAATCTGTAAACTCCTCTTCAGACTCACAAAACACATGCAATTAAGATCACAGGCCAATTGATCCAGTAGCATTGTAAGCATGTCACTGCTGGCAGGGGTCTCCATGTGGTTCCTTCAGCTCTGAAACTCTGACTGCCCCAAGGTAGTTTCATGTGGCTTCTCCACAGAAATGTCTCGCAGGGAGTGAACCAAAGAGAGAGTGTCTCCCACCTCAAAGGAGGAAGATTGGAGTTCCCAGAATCCTCAGGAGAAGGCCATGCCCACACAGAGGCCTCATTGGCTATATCCTGATTGATAGGCTGGACTCCAACCCTACACTCTTAATCCTCAAATTGACACCAGATTATGTAACTACCACATCCTCTCAGTAGGGCTACATGGAATGGATGACAAATCCCGGGTACAGTATGGCACTGATGAATCACATAACTATCCTATAGTTCTTTAAGATTTTCTGCCCTTAGTATTAAGGTCTTTATGTGTTATAGCTCATTAATCATGTTAGATTTGTGTATGTTAATTTGTATATTTAAAATTTCTTGGTACATGGTAGTCAAAATAGATGACCCCTCAGACACTGTGACAGGAGTAATAGATCCCTGAGGGTATGGGAAGTGATGGGGGGGCATGGGGGAGGGGTGAAAGGAGGAGAAAGGGGAGTTGTTAGCACTGATGATTGTATAACCCCACCCAATAAGATTGAGAGATTAAACAACAGAAGTTTATGTGAATGGATATATTGGAATGAGAAAGATACATAATATATATATAATTTTAAAGGAGAGTCAGGATGTCATGTTATCAGTGTTCCTCTTATCCCCAATGGAACTTGTAAATTGTTTTTCTAGGAGACCTTTAAAAGTAAGAGCATTTTCTCCTGTGTTGTGTGCCTGTGGATCTTCCCTAGGAATGAGGCATAAGCCAAGTTCCCTCTCTAGCATCTCCCAGCCTTATGGTACTCAGCATTTGGACACTGAAGCACAACTGAGTCATCATTGGCAAATGTGTCCAAAGTGCTTGCTAACCAACAGGGAATAGGGCTGTTTTCATTGCAAGTAAGACTCAACTCTTACGTTTGAAGGGTGCTGGGTTATCAACCAGAGTGAGCCAGTCACAAGAATGGCAAGGTTGTAGCAGACCCCAGAAACCATAAAAGCCACATAGATGAGGCGTCTCTCTCCATCTTTTCCCTCTGCTATCTCTGCATGTTCTCTTTTTCTTACTTCTGTTGCAGATTACCTATTTCCATGTGGTAGTGTGGTAGGACAAAATTTCATGTCTACTTGATAAATAAGTGTAGGGGTGGAGTCTAGCCTGTCAATCAGGTCACATCCTGATTGATGCCTCATTGTGGGCTTGGCCTTCTTATGAGGATTCTGGGAACTTCCTCTCTTTCTCCATTGAGGTGGGCCACACTCTCTCTCTGCTTCACCTTCTTGCTGTTGAGTCACTCGGAGAGCTGCCAGAGCCACATAGACCCGTGAGAACCCTGGAGATGCTTCTACCACCACTGGACTCACAAGACTTTTTACCCACTGGCCTGTGGTCTTCCTGCATTTTGCATCATTGCATGTGACTGCGTGAGTCTGAAGAGAGACTTAAGGTCTAATATCAGACTTAAGGACTTGAGAGGCTAGGATGTTTTCTCAATATCCAATTGCTTTTGGATATAACATTCTCTCTTAGACATATGAGTGTCCCTGGATTTGTTTCTCTAGTCAACCTGGACTAACACAGGTAGAAAAAGTATTAGCAGTTCCCAAATTTTTACACCTTATAGCTTTTGACCACCTGTGTTAATCTGGGTACTTTAGAGAAACAAATCCACAGAAACTCATGTATAAGAGAGAGTTTTATATAAAGGTTAAGTGCACATCAAGGAAACATCCCAACCCAGTGCTGCCCAAGCCCACAAGTCCAACATTAACGCATATGCCCAACACCAATCCACAAAGTCTTCCTCCATCTCACAAAAGACAAGCAATAATGCCAACTGCAGGAGGAAAACTGAATCAGTGAACATGTAAGCATCTCAGTGCTGGCAGGAGTCTCCACACGGCTGCTCCAGCACCAGGGCTGCATCGGCTAGGTCCATGCGGCCTCTCCGCGGGGTGTTTTGCAGGAAGTGAGCCTTGCCAGCTGAAGCAAGGAACTGCTAAGGCAGCTGCACCCTGGTCCGACCATCTGAAAGCAAGCGACCCAAGAACTAGAAAGGCGAGGCTTACCAAGCCATTTATCCCTCTGCCCTTCAATTAACCCCACATGTGTTTATCGGCCAGGTTGGCACAATAAACTAACTACCTCACCACCTGTGATACCAAACCTCCAAATCCTAGAGTAGGTACTTCACCCAGCTTGGAGAGCATCCAGTATGATCACTGGCATGGGATTAATTAAGAACTCTATAAGGATGAAGTGGAACAGGGGAAGAGGCACAGTCTTCAAAGGAAGTGGGTGGAGTTGAACAGCTAATTCAGCATAAATTCATTATGGCCTGGCATTGTGTGGAACACTGGAGACAACGATGAGTGATTCATGTCTGTAAAGTCAAGCTCTCATGAGCTGCTGCACTATGCAGAGATGCTGTCAATGATGTCGATGTCTGAATGAGGTGCTGGGGGAGGAGGAGCTGAGATTGGCATCTCTCTTTAAGAAGGCTGCCCTCGTTTTCTTTGTGAAAGGCACACCCTGTCTCTCCAGAAGGCTGACCTGCTACTTGGTGACGACTGTGGAGGTGAGGATGACAGCTGAGGAACTGGTTTGTCAACTGTTGGGAGTATCAAAGGAGGTCAGTGGGACACTGTGGGGAAGAGAGGAGCAGGAAGATGTGAGAAACCAGGAGAGGCAGTGGGAAGAAGGAGAGGAGAAAAGGAGAGAAAGTAAGAAGAATGGAGAGATGAGGAGAGAGGCAGGAGGGAGAACAGAGAAGGAGCAGCACAAGGATAGGGAAGTTGACAGCCCCTAACTAATAGAGCATCTTCTAGAATGTCCAACTCTGGAGTAATGCTGGGCAGGCAGGAGTCCTTGATCCGGAACTCTCTGGTCAGAGACTGGCCCCCTGGCTCTGTGGCTGTGTCCCTCTGCTCAGCTGTCCCCTGGGCAGGGCCTGGTTGGGAAGGGAGTGTGAGGCTGTGTGCAGTACTCATGTCCTAGCTCTGTTTCCATGACAACTAATCCTCAAGCAGTTCATTTTGGGTCGTTATAACTTGCACCTTCCAAAGGAGGAATTTATGTTTGGGGAAGGGGTGGGGCTGGCTGGTGGCCAAATAGCTGGGCTTTCCAAAGTTTCTTGAATGGGCTGGCATTTCTGATCGTGATAGTTCTGCAGTTAGTGTTCAAAGTCATAGTGATTCTTTCCAGATGGTTTAAGATTAAAAAAATCTACACTTTTCCCTTTAGAAAATGGCCACAGGCCAATAATTTCCCAACCAGCCTGGGAAAACAACACAGTCTAGCAGGAGCCTACTCCTTTGTTAGTCAAATGGGAAAGTAGGAGGAAGTAGCTTCTCCGTTCCCTGAACTAGGGTGGCTGCCCAAAGCACAAGCTTGACAGGGGAAGACCTGTTCCAGGGTCACCTGCCAATCAAAAGACCAAGGTGACAGAGGCCAGTGAGAAGACAAAGGTGCTAAGAGAGACAGGGGGTAACCTTGCATTGTAAGAATAGCTCAGCAGCTCTGAGCTCCTCTTTTGGCTTGAAGACAGGAATCGTGATGACTTCACCACTTCTCTCACTCTAGCTAGTTTGGTGCAGGGTTCGTAGCAGGTACACAGTGCATTTTAGTCAATTGACTAAATATAAGTGTACTCTCTGGTATTTGTAAGTATATCTCAAGAGCTATCTTCAATCTAAAATAGTCCTGAAGGTACAAATGCTTAAGCACCCAGCTACTAACCAAAAGGCTGGGGGTTCAACCCCCCTCAGCAGTTGCATGAAAGAAAGGTGTGGTAGTGTGCAGCCCCGAAAACCATAGGGGGCAGTTCTACTCTGTCACATGGGCCACCGTGAGTCTAACTAGACTCGATGGTCCCTAAGCGCAGCAACAACCCCGTCCATGACTCGAAGCTTACTAAAGGTAGAAGCTTTGCCTTCTATGAAAGAAACCCATTTGTCAACTTTTTATAAACAAGTTCTCATTAACTCTGATGTGATCTTCCCCCAAATCAAATCAGTCCTTCCATGCTCTTTATTAACTGGGAATTGTATCATTGAAATATGGGAAATGAATGCTCTCCCTCATGCATTCAAAAAGAAGAGCACCCCTAGTGGGATGCAGAAACCGAGCCTGGGATCGGGATGCCCGTGGACTCCAAACAGAACTCAGGACGGGCACCAAGGCGCATGCTGGGTAGAGCTGTGCAAACCACCAGCATCGGAGGAGACCAGGCAGCAGGGCATTTTCTGTGAAGTCTTGCTACTTAGAGCAGTGGTCAGCAAACATTAGAGAAGAAGAGCCAATCCTGTCGCTCACAACCATTTAACAAGTGTTTGAGAGTGTGTGTACATGTTTACAAACAACTGAAATTGGTACCCTCTGAATAATATCCTTTGAATGAATTATGACCATCTTATTTTCATTTTCAATTTACTGCAGACCAATATGCATATATCCAAAGAGCCGAATCTGGCTCTCGCATCGCAGTTTGCCGTTCTCTGCTCTAGACTTTATACAGCATTCCCTGGTGGTATAGCAGTTATGCATTGGGCTGCTAACTGCAAGGGCAGCAATTTAAAACTACTAGCCAGCCACTCTGAGAAAGAACGATGAAGCTTTCTACTCCTGTAAAGATTTTCTGTCCATAGGGACAGTCATACCTTGTCTTTTGGATCACAATGAGTTAGAAGTGACTTGATGACAGTGAGTTTGGTTTTTTGGTTTGGAGACCTCATTTAAGGGGCCCCAGTGACAGAGTAGAGTAAGCACTGGACTGCTAGCCACATAGTTGCCAGTTCAAACTCACCTGTAGCTTCTTTGGAGAAACACGAGGCTTTCTATTCCTGTAAAGATTTACTACCTTGAAGACCCTAAAGACTAGTTCTACCCTGACCTATGGGCTCATTATAAGTAGAAAGTTAACTCAAAGGCAGTGGGTTTGGTTGATTTGGATTGGTGAGGGTTACGCGTTGGGCTATTAACCACAGGTCAATGGTTCAAACTCACCAGCTGCTCCAAGGGAGAAAGATGAGGCTCTCTCCTCTCATAAAGATTTACAATCTGGGAAACCCTAGATAGGGTTACTAAAAGTCAGAATTGATCATAGACTTTTGGGGGTGGGGGGTGGGGGACAGTTTAGATCTTATTTAAGATCATTGAAATCTGGAATGTTTCACAGTCAGATATCTTATTTGTGCATAAGAATTGCTGGGAGTACCCTACTTGAAAATTGAAAACAGCAAGGAACAAGATAGGCGACGAGAATTTACGTGCATATGAATAGTAATACAATCATAGCATAAGATATGTCTGTGGCTCAGTGGCTGAGAGCAGGGTCATGATGGCAGCCTCAGGTGGTTTGCAGCCTGGCCTTTGGCCATGAATGCCGGGAGAATGTAATGTGTTGTATCAAGGGAAGTGCTTAGAATATGCTTGGCACATAATGATGTTCAGCAAATTTTCCTATTATAATTATATTTTTAAAAAATTGTATCACACTCCTAATTGGTCCATTCCCCTACTTAAAATGTTTGATTGACTCTTCCCCCAC
Organism: Echinops telfairi; assembly: GCF_000313985.2. Lineage (NCBI taxonomy): Eukaryota > Metazoa > Chordata > Mammalia > Afrosoricida > Tenrecidae > Echinops > Echinops telfairi. The sequence goes on from NW_022111324.1 coordinate 12,906,441, forward strand.
CCCCACCCCCATAAGCTGCAAATTAAGTAACATGACTTACAGGAGCATCCTTGGACTGGCCTCTGCTGACTCATCTCCTGCCAGGTCCCCCTGCTTAAACCCTAAACTCCAGAGAGTTCTCTGAAGTGCCATGCCTTATTTCAAAGAGAACGAGAAGTTACTGTTCTCTTACATCTTTGTGCACCATCTCTTCCCTTTGCTTGAAATACCCTTTTCCTATTCACACCCCTATTTGTTCCTAAACGAGCCCAGATTTGACCTATTCCAGGAAGTTGCTCCTGATGCGAACCCTGCCACAAACGTTCACCTCATGGTGTTCCACTGCCTCACACTTTCTATCGGACTCTGTGGACAATTCTTCCCTTCTCTTTCTTCCCCCAAATATGTGTTGCAATCCTAGCCCCTTTACCTGTGGGAAAGGGCTGGGGGTGGCTCTGAGTTGTACTCAGCCGGTGGCAGTAGGATGGTTTGGGTTTGGCGTACTTGTGGATGTCGTTCTTCTTTGCTCTAAAGGGTAAGTAGGAATCCTTTTGACAGAAACAGGTTGGACACTGAAACAGGCAGGGACAGTCTGTCCCCTAGGTCCCTAAGCTGAAGAGAACTTCTAGGCTCTTGAAGTGTGAAAATAAATTTCTATCCTTTAAATCCTTAAAAACAGAAACACATGCATAGCATTTCTGTTAGAGCAGCACAAGGAAACGCTGTCCAGCTCTCTGGGGGAAGACGCAGCACCCCGTCCTCCAATGTATCCCCAGCACGGACCAGAGTCGGTGTTCCAGAAAATGCCTAGAACCTTGATCATAGAAGAGGTTTAAAAATGCAAGTATTCTCCAAGGATCCTCAAAGATAAAGCACTGGAGATGCAAGGAAACAGAAGGAAATATCCCCAATTCCCACCTGCTCCCTCAGACTTGGTTCCTAGTTCCAAGCTACCTTAAGAAAATGTGAGGGGATAACAGTTGTATGAGCCCCTAATAAAATGTTAAAAAAAAAAAAAAAGAAAATGTGAGGGGTTATCTTTGCCCATGGCCCGTGTCTTTGAGGCTGTTACTCGATCCTGCTTCAGTTCCTGTGAGCACCCGCAGGGCTGACTCTTTTCCTCACCAGAAATTCTGAACAGTCACGGTTTCAAGTTCTTTTAAGCTGATTATGGCTTTTGGGGCTTTCAATAGCCCAGCCTGTCTATGGGACTAGTCCAGCATTGGATTAATAATAACCAAGTACTTCTTATCTCATCTAAGTATACTAGGGACCCACAGCTAATCCTTCAAATGCTCCTGGGAGTGGAAAAGCCATCCTGTTATGCACTGATTAAGAAAACGATAGCTCAAGGTCATTCAGCAGATCAGTGGCAGAATCAGGAGGTTAAGTCCAGCTCCAGCCAACAGAGGGACTAGGGGCCTATAGTCATTTTTAATTATCATTATTTTGAACACCAAGCTGTGGAATTAGAACCAAAGAGGGGGAGACAAATTAATGAGAAACCCACTTATTGAAAATGATTAACATATAAACAAAGTATAGAGAGTGTTGTGGTTAGATGTTGATTCAGCTCAGACTCAGCAACCCTGCATAAAGCAAAATGAAATACTGTTGAGTCCTGTGTCTTTTTCACAATTATTGCTATGTTTGAGCACATTGTGGTAGCCACTGGGTCTATGCATCTCTTTGAGAGCCGTCATCCTCAATTTTCTTCCCTGACCCCACACCTTACTGAGCCTGATGTTCTTCTCTAGGGACTGGCCCTTCCAGATCACATGTCCGAAGTACACGAGATAAAGTCTCACCACCCTCGCTTCTAGGAAGCATACTGGCTGTCCTTCTTCCCAACTTGATTTGTTCATTCTTCTAGCCGTCCACGCACTCTCAACTCACTGACATTGAGTCAATGCTGACTCAGAGTGACCTGGGGTAGAACTGCCCCTGGAGGTTTCAGAGGCTAATTCGTTATGGACATAGAAAGCCCCATCTTTCTTCTGAGGAGAGGCTGGGGGTTTCAAACTGCTGCCCTTGTGGATTGCAGCCCAACAAGCAGTCACTATGCCACCAGCGCTCCCTGGAAGCTCATAATATACCAATATTCTTCAACAGCACCATAATTCAGAGGGATAAATCCCCTCAGCCTTTCTTATCCCTTGTCCTTCTTTCACATGCATATGTTGTGATTGAAAATATTTTTAGTTGGGTTAGGTACACCTTAGTCCTCAAAGAGACATCCTTGCTCTTTGACACTTTAAAGAGGTCTTGTACAACAGATTTGCCCCAGTACAATGTGTCCTTCGACTGCTGCCTCCATAAGCATTGATTGCAAATCCAAGTAAAATGAGATCCTTGACAACGTCAATCTTTTCTCCATTTATCATGTTGTCTATTGGTTCAGTAGGACTTTTGTTCCCTTGAAGGTGGAACTCATGCTGAAGGCTGTAGTCCTTGGTCTTCATTAGTCAGTGTTTCAAGCCCTCTTTACTTTCAGCCAACAAGGCGGTGCCATCACAAGTGTAGTTGTGAGTCAGAACTAAGTTGATGGCAATGAGTAAATGATAGATATTTGTGAAATCCGTATTAACCTATTTCCAGAGCTCTGAAAGGCACCAGAAAAAGCAAATAGCCCAAGTTAACCAAGGGAATCACTCTATATTCATTTTTGTCTTAAATAATAATAAGAAGAAACCAGAAAAAGGTTCAGAAGAAGAAAAGAAAGAAAAATATTTGTAAGGAAACAGAGAATTGGTTTTTTCTGCTGCTTAGTAAAGCTGTTAATTTGAAAAGAATTGGCTCTATCTTATAAATCTGGCTAGACCAGAGGATGTACACTGATACAGAGAGGAACTGGAAATCCAGGGAATCCATGACGGACGATCCCTTCAGGACCAGTGGTGTGAGTGGCAATACTTGGAGGGTAGAGGGAGAGTGGATTGGAAAGGGGGAACCGATTACAAGGATCTACATGTGACCTCCTCCCTGGAGGACGGACAACAGAAAAGTGGGTGAAGGGAGATGTTGGACAGGTCAAGATATGACAAAATAATAATTTACAAATTATCAAGGGCTCATGAGGGAGGGGGGAGCGGGGAGGGAGGGGAAAAATGAGGAGCTGATGCCAGGGACTTAGGTAGAGAGCAAATGTTTTGAGAATGATGAGGGCAATGAATGTACAAATATGCTTTACACAATTGATGTATGTATGGATTGTGATAAGAGTTGCATAAGCCCCTAATAAAATGATTTTTTAAAAATTGGCTACAAGTGTATGTACACCTTTCTTACAATGCTTGATGATGCCAAGAGATTTCAGGAAATCGCAGAAGCAAGTTTGAGTAGCCTCAAGGCTGTTCACTTGTCTCAGCAGGAGGCACACTAGCTTATCAAAATTAAGGGGGTCTCTTCTAGGCCAACCAGCACCTATCTCTATAGTTCTTGTACCCAACAACATGGTCTCACACTTAGTAGATAAACTCAGCAAAAGCTGCTGTATAAATTTTTAATGCGTGACACACCTGTGACAAACCATGCTCTCTTATTTTCATTATTAGCAACAATCACAAAAAAGGAAATTCTCCAATTGGTAGCATTTGCCAATTTCTATGGTGTAAATACGCCCAACCATGACCAATTTCAAGGTACCAATGAGTTAATAATCAAGCTCAGAAAAATGTCTGGAAATATAACATCAGCTCTTGTGACCACCAGGAGTGAACCCCTGGCTATCAGTGTCAGTGTGTTCTTTGACTTTGGTATTCAACAGCAGGGCAGTACTGAGTATTTTCAATGTATTTCACTCATAGGTAAGAAGATATGTAGGAATAACTTAGGGTAACTTGGGAACAGAAATTCTACAGTGTGATGAGACCTCCTGCTTAGAACAGCACAACAGTGATGTCCTGCAGGGATAGCCAAGAACCAAAAAGTTGTAAGTCAATGAGTCAGATGTCAGGCTGCAGGCTCCCCTGACTAACGTAGCTGCAGGAGCTGATGAACCCAAGATCAGCAGGTCAGGCAGCAGGCTTCTGAGTTCAGAGACTAATGAATGGGATGTCAGGAGGAAAGATGGCAGACTGTTGATGACTTTTAGGTTTAGCAGGCAATACAGCCAACCAGTGACTCAAGTTCTAAAAACTAGAGGTCACATTGTGAGCCAGATGCAGGATCCAGACCCAGCAAAGTAAGCAACCTTTCTGCAATGCCCATTGATATTGGAAGTAAGCCAATCCTCTGAAGAGATCTCATATGGAGGATTAAGGTATTCAATTATCTCAACTGCCACACCACTGAGAATCCTGGCCCAGCCAAGTTGACCCAAAACCTTAACTATCACACTCTCTCTCCTCTCACACAAATACACATCATATGAAATATAGGTCTCCGTCTATTCTTTTATTTGTTGCTGTTGGGTGCCATCAAGTCAGCTCTGACCTGTAGGAACCCTATTCCCAACAGAAGGAAATACTGCACAGTCCTGTGCCATCCTCACAATTGTTCCTATGCCCAAACCCATAGATGCAGCCACTGTGCCAATCCATCTCCTCGTTCATTATTGGTGGACTTGGGCTGCCTTCACCTTTTGGCTTTTATGAATAATGCTGTAAGCAACATTGGTGAATACAGGAATGGAATTAAGAATGGAATTGCTGAGTCATTTGCTAATTTTGTACTTAACTTTTTGAGAAAGTGTCAAATTGTTTTTCATAGTCACTGTACCGTCTTACATTCCCACTAGCAATTCATGAGGGGCCCAGCTTCTCCACACCCTTAACAATACTCATTACCGTCGTTCACTTTTCTGGTAATAGTAGGTGTGAAGCCGTATCTCATTATACTTTTGATTTGCATTCATCTGATAGCCAATGAGTATCTTTTTATGTGCTTTTTTGGACATGTGGATATATCTTTTTGGACATGTGGATCTTTGAAGAAAGATCTCTTCAAATCCTTTGCCCTTTTTTAACTGGGTTGTTTGTCATTTTGCTGGTGAGTTATAAGAGTTTACCTTTGTTTTGTTTTGTTTATCTACTTTATCTCAAACTTACAAGCTTTGTTATGAAAGTTCTCCTTGTAAAAACAAAATTAAAAACGAATGGCAGCTGATACCACTGCAGAATTGTCGCACTGTGTGGGAGTAGGCGATTGCCATCGCCAGAGAGAATCAAGCTTCCTTCCTTCACCAAAGCTTTGCTGGTGCTTTTTTCTGTCTTAGTGCTGGGACACCACTTTCTTTCTTTTCTTCAACCTTTTTATTGACACTCCATCCACCTATCATGCAATTCAATACTTCAATCATATCAAGAACAGTGGTACAATCATTACCACCATCATTACCAAGAACGTTTTCTTCTTCCTTGTACTCGTTGATCTTCGTGTATGGGTACCACTTTCTGATGCCAGGAGAAGAGTCTAAGAAAACTGCTGTGGACATCAGTATTAATAAAATACTCACAATCTCACCCAAACAATCATCTGTTTAAAAACTGCAGGCTGCAGAATGATAGAGCAAATAAATTTCAAGTTCATAGTCACTTAAGCTAAGTTAAATATTCGTCAAATTGCAATACACAGTAAACACTGCTTACGTAAATGGCTCAGAAATAAAATGAATGATTAAATCCAAACATACATTATTTATTATATCCCCTATGTTTAAGAAACTGAAAACAATTTAACTTTTAATACTCAAAGGTTAGTGAATTTGCCACCACTATTCCATGATGGGACAATTCATAAAATAACTACATCAACTTAACTAGACCTTAATGGCTAAACCTACCTTATATGTACAGCTGTTGAATTAAAAGAAAGCATTTAAAACCATTCCCTTGAATTATGTTTAGGTAAATAGACTTCTAAAGCAGAATTCAACTAGGAGTTATTTTTATATTCTGGATAGTAAACTTTTATCATATACATATGGTTACCAAATATTTTCTCCTAAAACGTTGCTTGTCTCCTTGCTTTCTTGTTATATTTCTTTAAAGCACACATTTTTCATTTTGATGAAGTTCAATATATCTATTTTTTTCTCGTGCTCTTAGTGGTGTATCTAAGAAACCATTGGTAAAACAAGATTTTGAAATATCATCTCAAGATTTTCTTCTAAGATTTTAAAAACAATTCTAGTTACTCTATTTGGGTCGTTGATCCACTTTGAGTTAACATGGTATGAGGGAGAAATGCCCTTTCCTTCTTTGACATGTGGAAATATTGTCTTAGAGCCATTTGTTCCAGACAATCTTTCTTCACTGAGTGGACTTGGAATCTTTGTGGGGGGGAAATCCATTGACGTAGATGCTTAGGTTTACTTCTGGACTCTCAGTTATATTCCATTAGTCTATGTATCTGTCCTTATACAAGTGCCATGCTTTTTGTTTCCTGTAGCTTTATAATATGCTTTGGAAGTGTGTAGTATCAGTCTTACTACTTGATTATTCTTTTTCAAGACGTTTTGACTATTTGGGGCCCCTTGCCATTCACATGAATTTGGACATCAGCTTTTTCTTTTAGAAAAACAATGTTACCATTTTAATAGTTATTTTCTTGAATCTGGATTATTTTAGATATTATCAAAGTTTTAACAATATCAAGTGTTTAAATCCATGAACAAAGGACATCTTTCCATGTGTATTTTTTTAAAAGATCTTTCTCTCAGCAATGTTTTATTGTTTTCAGTATGAGGGGGATTCAAAAAGTTGTGGAAAAATTTCGTGATCTTCCAATACCAATTTTTCTTGAATTTTTGGAAGCTCCCTCATATAAATCTTTTACCTCCCCAATTAAAATTATTTCTAGGTATTCTTTTAGATATTATTGTGCACCTTAGAGCTTCTTACCATGACCACTCTCCTTGATATGAGTAGTGTTACTGGTAGAAATGACTTTTCATGCTAGCAACATTACCTCCAGTGGCTTTAAGGGATGCTCACAAGTCCAGCCTCACCCAGTTCCACCTGCAGATTCCCGAGGCTGAGTTCGCTGCACAAAGGGTTGATAAGACGCTTGTGAAACTGAAATCAAACTTTCAACTCTCTGCAAACCAAACCAAGCCACTGTCTGTCATCAATCCTGACTCACAGCTACCTATAGGAGACAGTACTGCACCGTAAGGTTTCCAAGACTGTCACTCTCACAGGCGTAAGCTGACACAGCAGCTGGTGGGGTTAAACTGTTGGCCACCAAACACTTTAACCACCGCGCCCACAGGGTTTCTCTTCTGAGGATGAAGCCCCAACAAACCTACTGCCATTGAGTTGATTTCACGGATAAGAACCCTATAGGGTGGCATAGAACCACCCCTGTGGCTTCCTGAGCCTGTAAACCTTTATGGAAGCAGAAGACATCAGCATTTTTGAGCAGAGCCACTGGTATGTTTGAACTGCCAGTTTGGGGGTTCGAAGCCCATTGTGTAACCACTCTGCCACCAGAGCACCGCTCTTTCAAGTACAGAGTCATGTAATCTGTTCCATGACTTGTCCTATGAAGTTTCCTTCATAAGAAACTCCTTACACACTTGCCTATTCTACTCGCCATGAGAGAGTATAGCTAGGAAATATACGCCTGCTCTTTGAATTTGAGAAATGCCGTTTGGCATTTCACATGAATAACGACCATTGTTACAGGGATGGGAGTGAAATGATCTTATTGTTTCGTTTCCCTCTCAAAAGCTGAACCAGAGATAGGCAAGATGGCCGGTGGACGTCCTGTTATTGAAGGTCCGTCTGGAGCCCTGCTTGAAAGCGCTCCCTTTTTGTATTTCTCTCCATTCTGGCTGAGGGAAATAGCCAAGCTCCCAAAATAGGACAGACGCCACCTGGTCTGGTCAGGTCTGGATGCCCTTGAGGGCTGCAGCTGTACTCATCTGCCAGGATCCAGGGTTTGAGTTCACCTTCAAAGTCAAAAGCACCTTTGAGTGTTCGAAGATACTTAAAAAGAGACTCCATTAATACAGTCACGTGTGTGTGAAGGGACTAAACCAAGCTTTCTAGGTTCTCTGACACAAGTTTAGAAGATTTCAGAAATCTGGAAAAAGCAAGCGTCAGGCAGGAATAAGCACCAAGAGCACTGGTGTTTCCAGTGGACAGGAAGGGCCACTGTCACCACTGTTAGCCTGACTGGGTACCAGCATTCCATTCCACTCCATCTCCCTGCCTGCATCCTCCCCTGAAAACCTCCCTGCAATTGCTGTGATCATCCATCTAATCCCTGCATTTCTGTCCCTGTTTTGAATGTCAGTGGGGAAGAATACATGCAACAAAAATAGTTTCTGCAAGCGTCGCACGACGACCTTTATTCCGTTTCCCTCAGGGATTTCTCTCATGACAGAGGCCCTTTTCCCTAGAGGGATTTCAGAGCCTAGCCCAGCACTCCCACTGCCATGTCTTAAGTCTTCAGGCCAGTCTCTGAGGAGTGGATTTGGGTTTTGTGAGAAGCTGTTATGGATTATGGCCTGTCAATGTAAAGGGGGAGAGCCAAGAGCTGAAAATCCTTCAGGGGTTGGCTTGCCAAGGGTCAGAAGCCAACGTCCATTTACAGCAGGGGTCCTCAAGCTGTGGTCGCAACCCCTTTGGGGGCTGGACAACCCTTTCATGGGGGTTTCCCGATTCAAAACAATAGCAAAATGACAGTGATGAAGTGGCAATGAAAATAATTGTATGGTTGGGAGGTCACTACCACATGAGGAACTGTATGAAAGGGTCGCGGCATCAGGAAGGTTGAGAACCACTGACTTACAGTCTTCCTCCCAGAGTGGCCTGGCCTCTTGTAAGGTGACCAGACATCCTGCTTTTGGCTGGACAGTCCCGATTTTTGGCGTTTTAAAAAAGTCCCGATTTTTTGAAAGAATGCATGACAAGCTAGGGAACGGTCTATTTGGTCCATATAGACCAAATTTTTAATCAAGAACACCGGCCTCCCCCCTCCCCCGCCCCCACCCCACCCCGTCAATGGTGTCCTGCTTTAAATCTGGTCACCTTACTCTTCAGAAGAAAGCTGGCTAGTGGGAAGAAGGCAGACATTTCATACTATATCTTTCATTTTGAATGTCTTCTTATTGTATATGGTGCAGTGGCCAAAAGCACTCAGCTGCTAACCGGAAGGTTGGCGATTCAAACCCACTGGCTCCTCCAGGGGAGAAAGCTGTGGCAGTCTGGTCCTGGGACTACGTACAGCCTGGCATTCCGCTCGACCCTGTCACCGCGTGTCAGAATCCACGAGATGGCAGTGGTCTGGGCACACATTACCGACTCAGAAAATGAAATGGAAAACTTTCATAATGTCCTCAGTGCAAGGAAGCTCATCACCTCGAAAGCAGACCAGTCCACTTCAGAGGGCAGGAAGCAGCCACCACGTGACATCTATCCTGGTGCTGGTTTCATACCCATACTGATTGGTACAGAACCCTTCTCTTAAAAAAAATAGAAATATTTAAATATGACCACTCCATTTTCCTTTATCCAGTTCTTCTTGGACACCAGAAAGCTCACCACTTTGCCATATCAGATTAGAAGAATATAAAGCTAATTTTAGTGTCTGTGGGGGTGGGGAAGGGAGAAGCACTGATGGTGTAGTGAGTTACAAGTTGGGCTGCTAACCTCAGGGTCAGTAGTTTGAAACCACCAGCCACTCTGAGAGAGAAAAATGAAACTTTTACTCCTGTCAAGCGTTACAGTCTCAGAACCCCACAGGGGCAGTTCTACCCTTTCCTCTATGGTCACCAATAGTCGGCATCGACACAGTAGCTGAGTTTGGTTTTTTGAGTTTGGTCTGAGGGATGAGTTTATCTCTTGGTGTCTTACTGAGTCTGGCTCTGCTGTTCACTGAAGGCTGATTTCTGATAGAGCCAAATTTTACTCCATAATGAGGAGGCAGCTCTGGCCTTGGCTTAACATTTCAGGAATTGAGGGTTCTCCTGACAGTGGACACCCAAGCTTCCTAGCAGTCTCAGACAAGTTCTATGAACTTCTATCATAAATGGGACTTTTCCATTTTTTTAAAGGAAATGTATATAAAAAGATGTTGATAAAACCAGTAAAATTTTATGTTGAAATTTAGGGCAGCCCAGGTATTCTTTGATTGGAAAGACCATGCATAAGCCTGGAGATTTGTGCCCAATGCCTTTCTCAATTTTGATGTCATTTCAATAAATTTTAGTAGGTCCCTCTACTGAGACCCCAGCACTTTGCTAAAATAATCATTGAATTATATCCCCACTCATTGATATTGTGTGCATCTGTAGCAAGACAGGGCGTCGTGCTTCTCCACACCTTGGGGCCCCCTACAGGACTGGAAGCCGACGAAGGCTAAAGAAGGTGACCAGATTTTAACATTGGTAAAGCGGGACACCATTGGGTGAGGGGAAGGGGGTGGAGGGGAGGGGGGGTGTCTTGATTACAAATTGATCTATATGGATTCCTTTCCCGTTCTCCCGCCATTCCCTAGCTTGTCGTACATTCTTTCCAAAAATCGGTACTTTTAAAAAATGCCACAGGATGCAGGGCAAATTGTTCAAAAGCGGGACGTCTGGTCACCTTACTGAGGGCATGCGCCATTTCAGGCCCTGAGCCAGGAGGGAGGTGGTATACCTAGGTGAGCCATGTACCTGGATTGGCCCAATCTAGGCCAGGTGGGCTTAAATCAAGCAGTACTGTCGACCAAGCCTCCCAGCTGAAAGGCCCAAAAAGGCAGGAACCTGGAGACCACACATTCCCCGCCCCCCACAACCCCCACCCCCACCTCCAGCTGCTCCTCTGCCTTCTGCTCCATCATGACATGCCACGGCCTCTCTCGGGCCTCAGGTTGCCACATGTGGGGTAAAGTCCTGTAAAACCTAAAATGATTTCTATCCTTTATAAAAACTCACTTGGATCACAAACCAGGCTTCCGCATGAATTTCCTCTTGTGTGAAACCGAGGATCAAGGTACTTCCCACCCCTGGAAACTAACACATCTAGTCTTCTTAACATGACTGTGCATGCCTTGAGGACATGGTACACATTGGGTGCTTCCTTGGTATTTTAGCACAGCCCTGGGGACTTGCAATTATGAGGATTAAGGGGTACAGAGAGATGTGTCTGCCAGAGGGAGCTAACCTATCTATATCTTTGAGCTTCAGTTACAGGCCAGCATAATGCTAACCTCTGAGAGGTGCCCAAACCTATCATGCCTGGCTTAACCCAGTTGTGGTGCTGCCAGCACCCTCCTCAGATTGGTAAAGGCTCTTTGTAAAACTGCTCTCCGGGAACACCTGCTTACCTCCTCAGAAGTGGGAGCACAGGAGAAGCTCCTTGACCACCACCAGCTGCCCCCGAGTTGACTCCAACCTGGGTCCAGCCCTGTGTGCCACAGGAAAACTGTTCCACCGGACTTCTGATGGCTGCTTTCTTAGAAGTAGGTCATCAGACCTTTCTTCTGAAGGGTCTCTGGGTGGATTCAAACCACCAACGTTACCGTTAGCAGCTGACACATTAACCATTTATACCACCCAGGGACTTTGGGAAGGAAGTCAACTCCAGAAAGCCAAGCTCACTGACATCAAGCTGATTCCCGATTATAGCAACCCTATAGAAGAGGGTAGACCTGTCCCTGTGGGGCTCCAAGCCTGTCACTCTTTACGGGAATAGAAAGCCTCAGCTTCCTCTGGAAAAGCCGCTGGTGGTTTTGAACTGCTGATCTTGAAGTTAGAAGTAAAGCACTATGCCACCAGGGCTCCTTCACCTCTGATAGGAGCCAGGTATCTAGAAAAGCTTGAAGCTGGTCACGGAGGCTTTCTGTGTAGGTGCATGTTCCTCTGTCTTTGCTCAGGCCCATCTCCCATTCATTTGTCTCTCAACCACTGGGAAGAGGCCACACTTTGGACAGGCATCTCTTGTTTCATCTGCCTCATCAACAGCCCCCATTTAAACTGGAGTTCATCAAATACATTTCCAACTGTACGCCAGCGCCATTCAGTGAGCGCTCCCTTACTTTTCATTGTGCTCTCACTTCTGAGAGTTCAAGGCACGTAGCAGTATGAAGAAGATAAGTGGGTGGCATGTACAAAGTCCTGGTCAGTAAATATGTACTGATTCCTTATTATCAGCCTGACTTTGCTCAGGGCACGGGAAGATCTAAGATTTCCTGATGCCTTTATATTGCATCAGGAGGGGGCAGGCTGCCATGAAACGATGTGGTAAGAGCTGGGGCCAGGGGGATACTTAGGATGGGCTACTGATCCATCCTTGGTGAGAGGTGGGAGCCTGGAGAGGCGATCAAGGGATTATCTGGGGGAAGTGGTATCTCTAGGGTCCAGCAGGCATTAGCAGATCCAAAGACACAATAGAGTGCATGGACAGACAGGCACTTCCGCAGCCATGGTGGCCACTAGAAGGTGAGAGAGGGCACATAGCTTAGAGCTAACAGAAGGATCCATGCTGGGGGAGGGCACTTGTAGCTCAGATTAGTTTCCTTATAGCTAGGAAGTCCTGAAGGTTTAATCATCAGTTTTTCACTCGGTTTAATGATGGTGATTAAACACCAATTAGTAGTCAAGTTCAGGGTAGATTTACCGAATGCTTCCATCCAGATAGAAAAAAAAACCGTGTTTAAAATATGTCAAGGTCAGGAAAGAGAAACAAAGCCCCATCTCCATCCCTACCCTCCAGCTCCCGTAGAAAAACCAAGGGCATCAGCAGGTGTCCCTTCTGCTGGACTGTGCTGCCTCAGCTCAGGCTCGCTTCCTCGCTCTACTTTTGGTCTAGTGAGCTTGCAAGCTGTTGCATTTTTGCGACATGCTCCTGTCAGGTCTCATACAAGACTCATTGCTTAACCAGGCGCACACGCCCCATTGTTTTCCAGCAGGATTTCTTCTCCCAGCCACGTCCCCGCAACTCCCAAGTTGTCTCCCACACATGCCCTGGGACCCTTAGATCTGTGACAGCTCTCTGGAGACTGAAAGTCTGCTAGAGGAGAGGCATCTCTTGTAGATGATGCACATGATAAGGGGTGATTCCAGCAGTCCTGGAAGGAATTGAGTGGTTCATATTCTTTGGGGATCCTTAAAAATCCCCAAAGAAGGGAGAGGTCTTTTCTGATCCGTTATGTCCATAGTAAAAGTAAATGTCATTCGTAGTTGTTCAGACTACAGTTTAACATGGACTTAATGCAATAAATAATAGCTTGTTTGGAAAAAAAGTAACAAAGATTAACATGGACTATTTCATTTAAGCCACACAATAATCATCAGATGTTTACTACCATTTTTTTCTGTATCTCACTTTCCTCATATACATTAAGTATATATTGGCAATAATAAATTCTCAGAAAATGTTAGCATGAATCTACTATTGTGAGACACTCAAGCCACAGAGAGGTTAAGCAATTTGGCCAGGATTGCACAGCTGCTCGGAGACTAGGCCAACATCCAAAGCCAGGCAGTCTGACCTTAGACCCTGCTCTCTGAAATGCTGTTGTTAGGTGCATGGAGTTAGTTCCAACTCATAACGATCTGGGTGCAACAGAGCGGAACACCGCCTGGTTGTGCGCCTCCTCACAATTGTTCTTATATTTGAGCCCGTTGTTGCAGCCACTGTGTCAAAATTTAGTTTAAAAGTAGTTAAGATGTAAGTCCCGTTGCTCTGCTCGGAAGAATACTTAAGGGAAAGTAAGGACCCAGTGACTTTAAGGTGGCTCAATAAGCCGGAGAAGCCCCCTGGATTGTGTAGACCGGCCCTGCGCTGCTGCGTCCGTTTCCACCGTGACAGCCCCGGGAGTGACAGAGTAGAACTGAGCTCCCTAGATTTGGATTGATGGGAACCTTGACAAGAACAGATCTCTGGGCCTTTCTTTTAGCGGCATTGCTGGGTGGCTTTGAACGACTAACTTCTTGCTTTGTAGTTGAGGACAAACCAAGTCATCTTTTGTGTAGATCGGTGGTTCTGAGATGTGATGCTTGGGCTAGCAGCCTAGAGATGTCCTAGCAACGTGTTAGAAATGCAGTCTCAGGACTCAGCAGATCTGCCACATTGGAAACTCGTGTCAGGCCCAGGGAGCTGGTTTTGTTTGCTTGTTTTTTGACTGTTTGAAATCAGTCCATGTGCTACCACAGCATTAAACTCAAGCTTCAAAGTTCTGGTTCCCCCTTTTGTAACCACGCAAACCAGTTTCTATGTCTGATGAAGAGCAGAACTGGAGCGTTCTGAAGGCTGTAACCATTCATTCATATTCTTTCTCTCCCTCTCCCGGCGCCTCCTCCTCTCTCTTCCTTTATTTGTGAAGCTAAAAGGGAAAAACACCGGGAAAGTCAGATAAAGCACAGCTGTACAACCCCACTCATCACAGGATCCCAGAAAGTGCCCTCCCCCTGCAAGGTGACTCTGTCTTCTTTTTTCCTTTCCTCCGTCCTGTCCTGCCGCTGTCCCAGCCTCGCCATAACCTTCAAAGGCTATTTCATCTGATGTTAAAGCCCTGTTTTGTAGTTTTTCTTGTTTCTTTTAGAATTGTGGTGTCATCCAATATTTGTCTTTCTGAGCCTGACTAACTTGGCTGGCATAATGTCTTTCACATTTGCCCATGTCATGAGATGTCTGACAGTTTTATGATGGCTTTTTAGAGACACATAATACTCCATTGTATGTATATACCAGAGTTTATTTATTCATTCCTCCATAGACAGCCTTTTTGGTTGTTTCCATCTTTCTGCTATTATATAGATCTCTTCCATAAACATGAGTATGCATGTATCTGTTAGTATTTTGTTCTTTATTTCCTTGTAGTATACTGGGGAGAGAGATTGTAGGGTTACTGTACATACTCGATTATAAGCCAACCCGAAGATCAGCCAAGGCACCTAATTTTACCACAAAAACTGCATTAAAATGTGCTGAAAAACTAGGTCTATACACAAGTATATACGGTATACTGTTTTCCATAGTGGCTGTACCATTCTACAATCCCACCAGGGTCTGAGGGTCCCATCTGCAGTCCTCTCCAGCACTTGTTACTATTATTATCTTTAAATTTTGCTATCGGTGTCAGTGTTAGGTGATAGCTCATCATAGTTTTAATGTTTTTATGAATTTTAATTGTGAATTAGGAGGGTGAGGGGTTCCACATTACATTTAGTCACCATGTCTCCTTAGGCGCCTCGTGACCATGACCATTTCTTAGACTTTGCTGATACCTCTGAAGAGGGCTGGCTGGCTGTTTTGTAGGTTGGTCTTCCTTTGGGATTTATCGGAAGTATGGGTGAGGCAATGGAAGTATTTCAGACAGAGCGTGTCTGGAAGACCACTGATGTAAATTGCCATTCCTACATCACACCAAGGGTGCAGATTATCAGCATGATTTATCAGCGGTGCTGGTAACCTTGCACACTTGGCTTAGGCTGTGTTTGTCCTCCATTGTAAATTATTCTCCCACCCCGTTTTCATATTGTGCTTTTTGGAAGGAATCACAACGTATCGCCCACACTTAAGCGGTGAGGAGTTATGTTCTTTTCCTGGAGCATAGAATATCTATATAAATTTGGAACTCTTCAGTGTAAGAGATGTTGCACCATTGCCCAACCCTAGTTCTAGCTATGTATCTATTCAATCATTTATTTATATCAGTATAGTGTGAGTAATTATTTTATATTTGGGGTATAATTTAATACCACTATATTTATTGATTTTGTGGCACATATTGTTTCATCTTTGGCCACTGGAAACTCTTTCCGTTGATCTCTTGTCCCTCTGCCATACCTTCAATCACTGTGATTTTTTTTTAAGTTCTTCCTTACTTTTTGCTCCTAGCTCATCTGGTGTGTTTCCTATCCCAGCCTTAGGATCTTGGTACTACATATGCTCCCATAAGAATTGTTTTCTAGCCACATATCTTCTAATAACGATGCTTCACTCCAGTGGGAACAAGGAACTTGAGCAGACAAACGTAGTTCTGGGGAGTTGTAATTCCCTAAATTGCTTTTCTTTTTTCCTTTCAAAGAATAGATTAATCTAAACTTAGCAAATAAATAATTTTCGCTACAAAGTAAGACAAACCATCAGCCTTGCCGAATTGCATATGAACTCTAGGTGGAGCCAACAGAACTATAGAGGGATCTTTACAACAACAGAGACATCTGTCGGGGGTCATCAGGGGGAATACAGATAGTGTCTTCTTACAGATAGTGAGAATACAGTTAGCTTTGCTGCATAACTGACATAGTATTGTGTGTTAGTCTGGGTACTTTAGGGAAACAAATCCACAGAAACTCATGTCGGGGGTTTAAGTGGAGAGAAAATGTTTTGAGAATGATGTACAAATGCGCTTTACACAATTGATGTGTGTATGGATTGCGATAACAGTTGTATGAGCCCCTAATAAAATGTTAAAAAAAAGAGAGAGCATTTTATATAAAGGTTAAGTGCACATAAAGGAAACATCCCAAGCCAGTGCTGCCCAAGCAAGCCCACAAGTCCAACATTAACCCATACGTACAACACCAATCCACAAAGTCCTCCTCCACGTCACATAACACACACTATGATGCCGACTGAAGGAGGAAAGCCAAGTCAGTGAATGTGTAAGCATCGCAGCACTGGCAGGGGTCTCCACACGGCTGCTCCAGCACCCAGCACTACATCGGGGTAGGTCCATGTGGCTTCTCCTTGGGGATATCTTGCAGGAAGTGAGCCTTGCCAGCTGAAGCAGGGAACTGGCTAAGGCAGCTGCACCCTGGTCTGACCATCAGAAAGCAAGAGACCCAAGAACTAGAAAGGCGAGGCTCACCAAGCCATTTATCCCTTCACCCTTCAATTAATCCCACATATGTTTATTAGCCAGGTTGGCACAATAAACTGACTACCTCACATGGTATACTCCTGAAATTCACCCATGATACTAAATGGATGGATACTCATGCCTGACGACTAAGTGATGACCACTTCTTTTATAGATGATCATAGGTCAAGTATGTCTTTCCACCTTCCTCTTTAAAGAATTTGTTGGCAATCACCATAAAATCCTGTTTGCTGTAGACTGCTCAGCCTGCAAAGTTCGGCAAGAAAGATCCATTCTCCAAACAGTTGCTCCCCTGGTTAGGACACCCTTCTCCACACAGCCCCACAGATCTTGATGCCATTAACAAGAGACCTTCCTCCACCAATTCCCTCCTTTTTGAAATTGATATTTCTCTTATAGTTGATAGTGAGTATTTCTTCATGATTGTTGGCCACCTAGATATCATGCTTAGTGAATTGTTCATTCATGTCTTTGGCCCATTAAAAAAATTAGATTATAGAGTGGACAGCATCCTGACCCACCAAGTTTCAAGGATGACATTCCCACTCAGAGCACAGAGAGGACTATATGGCCGGCTTCACCACAAAACATGACATACCCTGTCCCTTTACTGACCCACAGTGCAAGGGGGTGGGGGAAGCAAAGGAGATGCAGTGCAGGAATTGTACCCGGTCTGACTCCCCCACCCCACTCCCCACCACCAGGGCATAATACCAAAGGGAGCTTAACAAGGGGAGCAAAGCAACAAAGTCCCCAAGGAAATCTGAAAACAGACTTCGGACTCAGGGGCAGGGCTTGGCACTGCATCAGATCCGATCAGAAAACATTCATAAGGGTCAGCAGAAAGACCTGGAACTATTCATAGGCTATTTTTTGTTTTGTTTTTCTTTCTTTTTTTTTTCTTTCATGCCTATCTATACAAGATAGGCATGATAAACAATCCCGAGGAGAAAACAGCAGGACCGACAGTTCTGGGAGCACAGGGGAGAGAGGAGATGGGGGAGAGGGAGGGAGGAGCTAACAAACCCAGGCACAAGGGAACAACAAGAGATCCAAAACCGATGGCAAGGAGGGCATAAAATGTCTGCTGGGGCTTGATCAAGTGCAGTGTGAATAAGAAGTACAGAGAGTCAAATGGAGGTAGAGCTAGACAGGAGGAAAGTAAAAGAAAATAGAGGAAAGTATTAGGAGGCAAAAGACATTCATAGAGGTATAAACATAGGCATGTACTTATGTAAATATATTAATATATAACGATAGGAATATAGGTATGCACATATACTTATAGGTTAAGTATTAAGTTAGCAGAAGGACATTGGGCCACTACTCATGTCCTCCCTCAATGCAAGAACACTTTGTTCTATTAACCTGGCATTCTGTGATGCTCACCTTCCCGACATGATCACTAAAGACAAAATGGGTGCTTAAGCAAATGTGGGAAGAAAGCTGATGTTGCCTGGCTATCCCAAGATATAGAATCTGGGGTCTTAAAGCCTTGATGTTAAACCAACAGCCATCTAGCAGGGAAGCAACATAGTCCACGTGGAAGAAGCACACCAACCCAGGTGATCACAAGGTATCGCAGGTATCAGGCATCAGAAAGTCCAACACAAACAACTATTTCAATGCGAATGAGGGAAGTTGGAATGGAGACCCAAAGCCCATCTGTAGACAATTGGACACCACCTCAAAAAAGGGTCACAAGGAAGGGAAAAAAACGCACCAACAAAACAAACAACACTCCTCTAGTTCTTTAGTGCTTCCTCCATCCACCCACCTCCACTATCATGACCCCAGTTCTACCTTACAAATCTGACCAGACCAGAGCAGGTACACTGGTACAGATAAGAGCACTTCACACACAGAATGCAGGACAAATAAATCCCTCAGGAGCAATAATGAAAGTAGTGATACCATGAGGCTAGGGGGGAGGTGGGGGAAGAATGGGGAAAAAGGGAAACCAATCATAATGATTGATGTGCAACTCCCCCAGCCCACCAGGGGGATGAACAACAGAAACATGGGTGAAGGGAGACAGCAGATGGTGTAAAATATGAAAATTAAAATAATTTAAAAATTATCAAGGGTTCATGAGGGTGGGAATGTGGGGAAGGTAGGGCGAAAAAGAGGAGCTGATACCAAGGGCTCAATAGAAAGAAAATGTTTTGGAAATGATGATGGCAACATATGTACAAATATGCTTGATACAATTGATGTATGGACTGTTATAAGAGCTGTAAGAGCCCCCAATACATTTATTTATTAAGAGTCCCCAATAAAATTATTTATTAAAATTTAAAATCATGAATAAATTGGATTATTTGTATTTTTCTTATCAAAGTGTTGCAGTTTTCCATAGATTTTTGAGACTAGCCTTTTTTCTGATATATCATTGCCACATGTTTTGCCCCAATATCTGGGTTCTCATTTTACTCGTTTGATGACGTCTTTTGATGAACACAAATGTCATATATTTAGAATGCCCTAGTCCTCTATCTTTTCTTTAGTGTGGGTATTTTTCATTCTGTTTGGTAAAGTATTTATGTCTTATATTAGGGCCCTTAAGTTTGTCACTATTTTTTTCATTGATGATGATTATAGTTCTAGAGTTTCTATTTAAGCCTTTAATATATCTTGAGTTCATTTTGTTTATGGTGTGAGGTGTGGATCCTGTTTTATTATTTTGAAGCGGAGATCCATTTTTATCCAGCACCATTTGTTGAAAAGACTATCTTTTTCCCATTTAATATGTTTTAGTCCTTTATCAAAAACCAGGTGTCTGTAGGTGCTTGGTTGTATTTCTCGGTTTTCTGTTTTGATGCATTGCTCCGCATATCTATTCTTGTTCAAATAGCAAGCTGCTTTGATTACCATGGTTGTGGTAGTGTAGTGGTTTGTGTTGGGATGAAATCTGCATACTCAGCAGGTCAAAACCACAAGAAGCTCCGCAGGAGAAAGACTGGGCTTTCTACTCATGTAAACAGTGACAGTCTTGGAAACCCACAGGGAGTGCTATGAGTCAGCATTTACTTGATGGCAGTGAATTTGGTTTTTGGTTAATGTTGATTTTGAAATTGGAGAGTGAGAGACTTCCTACTCTGTTTTTGGTTTTTAGTAATATTTTGTTTATCCTGGGTTTCTTTGGTGATTCATTTTTCTAGTTCTTTGAATAATTATGCTGGGATTTGGATTGGAATTGGATTGAATTTATAGATTATTTTTGGTAATAGTGACATTTTCACTATATTAGATCTTCCTATCTATGAGCATGGGATATTTTTTTATTCATGTATGAGTCTTTTAGTTTCTTATAGGTTTCTTTGTATAAGTCCCTGCTTCTCAACCTTCCTAATGCCATGACCCTTTAATACAGTTCCTCATGTTGTGGTGATCCCCCAAGCATAACATTATTTTCATTGCTACTTCATAACTGTAATTTTGCTACTGTTATGAATCGGGTGACCCCTGTGAAAAGGTCATTCCATCCCCAAAGGGGACATGACCCACAGGTTGAGAACCCCTGGTTTAAATCTTTTGTTTCTCCGGTTAGATTTATTCCTAAGTACTTTGTTTTGGGAGTGGTTCTTATAAATGGTGTTTTTCTTTTGGTTTTCTTTTTAGAGTCCTCTTCCTTAATACACAAGGATCCAATTGATTTTTGTATGTTGATCTTTTAAAAAAAATCATTTTATTGGAGGCTCATACAACTCTTATCACAATTCATCCATCTATCAATTGTGTCAAGCACATTTGTGCATTTGTTGCCATCATCCTTTTCCAGGCATTTTCTTTCTACTTGAGCCCTTGGCATCAGCTCATTTCCCTCCTCACCTACTCTTCCTCCCTCATGAACCCTTGATAATTGATAAATTATTGTTGTTTTTTTTTCATGTCTTACATTGACTGCTGTTTCCCTTCACCCATCTTTCTGTTGTCCATCCCCCTGGGAGGGGGTTATATGTTGATCATTGTGATCAGTTTCCCCTTCGTCCCCCCACCTTTTCTCCTTAGCCTCCTGGTATGGCTTCTCTCATTATTGGCCCTAAGGGGTTAATCTGTGCTGGATTCCCTGTGTTGTGAGCTCTTATCTGTACTTGTGTACATGCTCTGGTCTAGCCAGATTTTTAAGGTAGAATTGACGTCATAATAGGGGGGAGGCATGAAAGAACTAGTGGAAAGTTGTATGTTTCATCAGTACTAGATTACACATTCAGTTGTGATCCAACTGAAAGCTGAAATCCTTGATCTTCATCAGTAAGCATTTCAAGTCTTTCTGACTTTCAGCAAGCAAGGTTGTGTTATCTGCACACTGCATATTGTTAACAATTTTGATGTCACATTCTTCTTCATATAATCCATTCTCTCGGATTATTTGCTCAGAAGAGAGATTGAAGAAGTGTGGTGGAAGGATACATGCATGACCCACACTTTTACTGTATGAACAACTTGTTCTGTATGAACATCTGCCTCTTGGGCCATATACATGTTCTGCATGAGCACAATGAAATGTTCTGGAATTCCCATTTTTCTCAATGTTACCCATACTTTGTTATGATCCACATAGTCAATTCCATTACATAGTAACAATAAAACATTAGTAGACATCTTTCTGGAATTCAAGATTCATCTGACATCAACATTGATATATCTTGTTCCATGTCCTCTTCTGATTCCAATTTGAATTTCTGGCAACTCCATGTTGATGTACTGCAACCATTTTTTGAATGATCTTCAGAAAAACTTTACTTGTATGTGTTATTAATGATGTTTTTCAATAACTCCTACATTATGTTGGCTCACCTCTTTTTGAAACGGGCATAAATATAGATTTCCACCAGTTGGTTGACCACGTTGCTGCTTCAAAATTTTTGGCATTGATGAGCACGTGTGTCCAGTGTTTCATCAATCAACTTGTCGAAACATTTCATTTGATTCTCCATCAGTAAATAGAGACTTGTTTTCCACTAATGCCTTTAGTGAAGCTTAGACCTCTTTCAGCACTTTAAGTTCTTGATCACATGCTACCACTTGAAATGGTGGAACATTGACCAATTCTTTTTGGTACATCAATTCTGGGTATTCCTTCCATCATTTTTTGATGCTCCCTTCATCATTCGATATTTTGCCCGTGGAATTCTTCAATATTGCAACTCCATGCTTGAATTTTTTTAATTTTTTCAGTTCTTTCAGTTTGAGATATGCTGTATGTTCTTCCTTATGGGTTTTTGAACTGAGTTTTTGCTTTCATTATAATACTCTACTCTGTCTTATTGTGCTTCCTTTTGAAATTTTCTGTTCGGCACTTCAGTTTTATAATTTTTTCCATGTGATTAACTACACTATGTTTACAAACAAGCTTCAGAGCCTCTTCTGGCATACACCTTGATTTTTCCTTTTGGGATCTTTTGGGAGAAAGATGGGTCTTCCTACTCCCATGAACCATTACAGTCTTAGAAATGCACAGGGGCAGTTCTACCCTGTCCTAGAAGGTTGCTATGAGTTGGCATTGACTTGATGGCAGTGAGTTTGATATTCTTCATTTATGATATTCTTGATGTTATTTCAGATCTCACCTATTCTTCAGTCATTAATGTTCAATGCGTTAAATCTGTTTTTGAGATTGTCTCTAAACACAGGTGAGATATAGTCCAGGTGGTGTTTTGGCTCTCGTGGACTTGTTTAAATGTTCTTCAGCTTCAACCGGAACTTATATACCAGCAATTAATGGTCTATTCCACAGTTAGCTTCTGCCCTCATTTTGGGTGATGATATTGAGTTTCTCTATCAGCTCCTATCATAGACATAGACAATTTGATTCGTGTGTGTTCCATCGGAAAAGGTCCATGTGTACAGTCACCAATTATGCTTTTGAAAAATATGTATTTGTAGTGAAGAACTCGTTGGTTTTTCAAAATTCTGTTATGTGATCTCTATCTTTGTTTCTATCACTAAAACCAAAAATTTCCACTAGTGATCCTTTTGCTTTTCCTCCAACTTTCTAATTCCAATGACTGGTAATTATTAATACATTTTGATTACAGGTTTGTTCCATTTCAGACTGAAGACATTGGTAGAATTTTTCAACTTCTTCATCGCTAGCTTTATAGCTTAGTGCATAAATTTGAATCATAGTTGTATTAACTGGACTTTCTTGTAGATGTATAGATATTATCCTATCACAGATGGCATGATACTTCAAGATAGCTCACACCTACAAGTGCCTAAATAGAAGCCTCTGTGGCTTAGTGTTTAAGTACTCAGCTGCTAACCGAAAGGCCAGCAATTCAAACCCATCAGCCCCTCTACAAGAGATGATGTTTATTTCCACAAAGAAGACGGCCCTGGAAACCTCATGGAGTAGATCTACCTTGTCCTACAGAGCCACCGAAGTGTCGTTCAACTTGACAACAATGGCGGCTTTCTGTGCCTATGGTCTACAGATGAATATGACAGTCCAGTTGCTCCTACAACAATACGCTCTTCACCGTAATCCTCACCCAAGTTGGTGACAAAGGTTAAGAAATGTCTTCACAGAGGAATCGCCACAGAGGTGGCCCAGGACACTATAGCCGTCCTCAGTCTTATGTCACAGAGTACATGGTAGGGTGCTTCTGGTGTACCCCACTTCCTCTGATTACTTTTCTTTGCCCCTACCCTGAGTATTTTAGGAAACATTTGTCTGAGAAAACAGAAATCTTTAGAAATGTGAATAAATTTGACTGCATGGCATCAGTCTCGGAACACAAAGCCACAAAGAGCAAACAGATTTGGTGCCTGAGTGTTGGTGCTGGTTACTAATTTGTCCTCAAAATCCACTGAAAATCAGGGCCAGGGAAACTAAAGAGAAAGCATTTGAAAGAGTCCTGCCCCAGGGTGAATGTGTCTTTCAGGTCTGACCTGAGCAGATGTTCAAGCGAGGCCACCACTTGCAGCTTTATAATCTGGGTGAGATGGGAGTCCTCACATGTCAGTGAACAATCTAACAGTTCATAAAGGCTGTTAGAAAAGTAACACAATTTTTCAAAGATCAAGGAAGGGGAGAAGATGACCCCTGGGTGAAGGGGGTGGGGACAGGCTTTAATCATCTTTGCCAACTTAATGTTACTTATCGCCTTCTCCCTCGCTCACTTTGTGGCAGCAGCTTTCCAGAGGTGGCTCAGTATTACACAGCCATCCCTCAGGAAAAAGATGGGTTTTTCCTGTAAAGATTTATAGCCTCAGAAACCCACAGAGGCAGCTCTACTCTGTTTAGAAGAGTCACTATGAGTCAGAATCCATTCAGTGGCAGTTTGTTTGGTTTGAGGTGTTGTGGGTTGGTTTTTTTTGCCAATTATTCTATTTAGTTCAATTATTTATTGAGCATGTATTCTGTGGCTAGCATGATTTTTTTAATATGTGTTAACTCATTTAATCCTCACAAATCTTGAGGTAGTTAACATTATTTTCATAAGCATTGAACTGCTAATTTAAAGGTCAGTAGTTCAAACCCACTAGCAACACTATAGGAGACAGATTTACAGCTTCAGAAACCCTATGGAGCAGTTCTGCTCGGTCCTCTGGGGTTGCTATGGTTCCCGGAACTCTTAGGGAGTCTTTTGGGGGAGAAAGAGAGGCTGTCTGCTCCTGTGAAGGTTTACCATCTCAGAAACCCCAATGGGCATGTTCCCATGTGTTGGAATCCACTTGTCAGTGGGATGTTGGTGCAAATGATGAACACTTGACTACTTAGCCAAAAAGCTGGTCATTCAGACTCACCAAGAGGTACTTTGAGGGAAGACTCCAGCGATCTGCGTTTAAAGTCACAGCCTGGAAAATCCTCTGGCGTCGTTCTCCTCAGAGCACATGGGGTCACCCAAGCTTGCAGTGTGCTCGACAGCAGCTAACAGCAACATTATTGTTGTTTGATGCAATGGTAAAGTGAGCCTGCACCCTTCGTAAGGCAATGAGTCATTTTACATGTGCTACCTCATTTACTGTAATTCTCACGAGCCTTGAGGTAGAGATCATTATTTTCATAAGCATTAAACTGCCTCATTTACCATCAAATTAGGAGAACTGGGTGGTACCCAGCTACCATAACTAAACATTTTGATAAAGGATTTTATGGAAGAATCCTGATAAAAGGGGGATCGTGGGAAATATTTCAAATTCTTGTGGGTACTTGACTTTCTGAAACCATGGAAGCTGGGACTATGGAGGCTGGAACTCATGACATGATTGCCCTGATATCCTCTTTAAAATTCAAACTAAAAACATTCCCTGACGTTTTCTTCAAACCAACAATAATTTAGCTTAACTAGTAAAAAGTATCTACCTTTTGGGCAACCAGCCCACATCTGGATGGGTCTTAAGGGACAGTTGTGTAATTGAAGGGAATAATTAAACTGGCATCAGAAAAAGGATGCAAGGGCTTACCTATTCCTTTGCAGCAAGAGCTGATACATTCTTTTGTAGGCTTATATATTCTCAGGATATGCAGAATGCGTTAATTATGTACATAGCAAGGTGGTAGTATTTTACCCTAGAGGTCCCTGAGCTCATTGGGGGAGAAACCTAATACTAGCATTGGGGGCAGGGCGAACAAAAGCAACAAGTCTGCTCGTATAAATAAAGGCCTCAGCCGGATAGTGATCAGCCATGAGCTTGGAAGAGGTAATATGTTATTGGAGAAGATAGTGGGGATGGTTTTTAACTAGGAGACTGTGACTGAGACAAATGTTAAGGCCTTCCTCTACCCAGAATCTTGGCCTCCCAGGCTTCTTAAAGATGAGAATAAAGAATTTGTCCACAGGTACGCTCTTCCCGGACCTCAGCTTCTCACAGACCTTGAGCATGGTGCTTTTTTAAGAACTCCATGTGTGGGATCACAGTGACAAGTGCAAGTATAAAGATTAGATAGGGAACTAAGGGAGCGGTGAGCTTATATTAATGGAGGCGATACAACTCAGGGCAAGAGGGCAAGAATGGGTGCACAACCTGAAGCGCGTAATCAGAGCCATGCTACAGTGTACATGTAGAAGTAATTGAACAGGCGTACGATGTGCTGTGTATCATCTCAAATTTTAAATATATATGAAAAAGAAAGTTTGGCAGCTAAACTCCACCCAGAGTCACCTTGGCAGAAAGGCTGGTGATCTACTTCTGAAAAATCAGTCCTCGAAAACCCAGTGGGCAGAGTTCTACTCTGATACACATGTGGTCACCATGACTCAGAACCCCCTAGGCAGCAACTAGAATTCCAGGTGGATTTCAGGAAAGGGAGGCCAAGGAAGTTGCCCAAGGAGAAACAGCTACGAATGGGGCACCTGTTGGAACCCAGGCATTGTTTGTGGGGGCACATGCTTCCAAGGCATTCTGCCTCTTGAGCAGAGTTTGGATCTCCTCTTCGGGTGAAGGGAAAGAGGGAGGAAGTGGGGAAGAGATGATTGGAAAGAGACGGCCCTCAGTTGATCCTGGAGCCAGATCCACTCCCCCACATGGCGGCATCCAAACCTTATCCCGCTAGACTCTGGACTGGAGTTTGACTCTCCATGCCTGCACATCAGAGTCAAGTGACCATGACACATTCATCATGAGACTGGTGTCAAAGTCCAGCCCTGGGGTGCTGTTCCAGCAACCCCAACTCAGACCTTGCTGAGCTGCCCTGGCAAGAGGGACCTTGGCTTCTCTCCTCGATGGACAGTGGGCACTGTGCATGGCCTCCTGGCCTCCAGGAGGGGCATTTCCCTTCACAACT
The DNA here is from genome assembly GCF_000313985.2 of Echinops telfairi. NCBI lineage: Eukaryota > Metazoa > Chordata > Mammalia > Afrosoricida > Tenrecidae > Echinops > Echinops telfairi. The sequence continues at coordinate 12,932,920 of NW_022111324.1, forward strand.
GGAGGAAGCTGGATTGTCAGGTGCACCTCGGTTTCTCCCCACCTGCCCACCCCTCCTTAGGAGGCACCCATGGGGACCCCTGTGAGTCTTTCTGGGCTCTGACATACGAGAGGACTGTTCTCTGTTTTCTCTGGGGACGGAAATGAAGAGGTAGCAGGCGTCTCCCCTGAGAGACTGCAGGCGCATGCCAAAGTTCCCAGGAAATTGCCAGCTCACACCACCTGACAAAGGACCTCTGCTGACAAGTGGCCAGTCAACAGCAGGGTGACTGTCTAAAGCAAAGTTCTTCTTTTTTTTTTTTTTTTTTTTTCAGAAACACAAGGTGTTTCATAGGTGGGGTCTGATTTTCTTCACTCTGTAGGTGCAGTGTCATGGAAAGCAAGGAGGACTTCCGCACACAGTCTACAGAGAACAGGAAAACGGTGTCACCCTTTCATGGAGGTGCTGAGCCTGGGTGACTCAAATGGTTTATTGCTGGCTGCTAATCTAAAGGCTGGTAGGACAAGCCCACCCAGCCGCTCCATGGAAGAAAGGCCTGGTAATCTGCTTCCAGCAAGATGACAATCAAGAACACCTTGTATAGCCATTCTCTTCTGTACAGATGGGGTCACCAGGGTGGGTGCAGAAGCCAGGCCACGGCTCATGTTTCTGAGCAGTGGGAATGCCCACCAAGGATGAGCTCACTGCTTCCAGGCACTGCTCAGACTTGTAACTCCCACTCTCTGAACACTGCGTGCTTTGTGTCCTCGTCTGAGATCAAGTTTAAAACTAACTATGTGAGGGAAAGCATCATGATTTGTACCTACTGGCGGTCTAAAAACAAAACAAAGCAAAAAACACTGGCAAGGATACAAGGGGCCCTTGTTACCTGGCCAGTAGCTGCGGAAAGGCTTCTGACCCAGGAATAAACTGAGTCTTTGATTAAAGTTGGCACAACCCTCAGTGCGCTCTTCAACACCTACTCCTGCAGCCTCTGAGAGAAGGTTTCCTGAGCACCCCACTTTCTCACTGATAGGTAACCCCCACTTGAGAACAGTTCAAGGTGACGGAGAATTTGTGAATGGTGATGGTTAAGCAACATGATGAACATAATTAATGTCACTAAATTGTATGTAAGGAGCTCTGGTGGCATAGTGGGCTACGTGTTGGGCTGCTAACCACAAAGTCAGTGGTTTGAAACCACCAGCCTCACTGTGGGAGAAAGAAGAGGCTTTCTCCCATAAGGAATTACAATGTGGAAACCCCACAGGGGCAGATCTACCCAATCCTACAGGGCCACTGTGAGTTGGAATCGATTCTATTCGATTCCAAATCAGTGAAAATGTACATGTAGAGGATTTTGACATAATAGCTGCTTTGTTTCCTCTATATTTCTCAAAACAAAAAGTTATTTTTTTAAAGCCCTCATTTTAGAAGCAAGTCAGACTTTTTTTTCTTTTCTTTTTTTAAAAAATAAAACATTTTTGTTTTAATGGTGAGAAACTTTCTTTTTTAAAAATAAATCATTTTATTGGGGGCTCTTACAGCTCTTATAACAATCCATACATCAATTGTATCAAGTACATTTGTACAGATGTTGCCATCATCATTTTCAAAACATTTTAGTTCTACTGAGTCCTTTTGTTCACAGTGAGACTGTGAGCTCAGGGATGTGGAGGTCACACAGGAGGGCCCTAGGTTAATTCCGAAATGACTATACACTGAGCAAAGATTGACTCAATGTGCTGCCCAAGCTAGGCACTGGAGATAGGCCAGTGAAGCCCCAGACCACCCCTCCGGATCTAGCTTTGAGTCATCGTAACGCACTCTCCTAAGAATGCTAACTGGGATATGTTAGGAAGTGACCATTACTGCGAAGAGACGAATGAAGGGGTGGCAGATAGCCAAGGAGGGTGATAACAGTTATTGTCTCCAAGCATCCACTCCTGTGCTTCCTAAACTGGGAGGCCTAACAGAAATGATGAAAAGCAAAACCAAAATGGAACAGAAAGAAGAAAGTAACTATGATAATAATATAAAGACAAAGATAAAAATAAAGACTAAGAAAGGAAAAACCACCAACCATGTTTAAAAAGCCAGAGAAGAAATCTTTTTCTTGGAACAATTGAGAAATATTTGAGCAAATTCAGGTTGGCTCAAGAGAGAGCTCAACTGACCAAGTGCCATACTATAGCACGGTTCGACTCACCATAATCAAGTTGACAGTCATCTCTGTCTGACAGGAAAGCTGTTTGAGCCCCTCACCTGTGACTAGAGGGGATCTGCCAGAGGCCCAATCCAACCAGACACTCTGCAGATGGATTTTGGCTTCCCACCATCCTTCATAGCCCTGTACAAATGGGGTGTTCACAATTTAAGCTCTGATATTTTCCCGTTCATCATATTTGGATTTTGTCATTCTTGTCTTCGGATCACGCAGGATGGTGTGCTTCTCCTGTGTGTACTTTGTTACTGCCTCACTTGAATGAATACTTATTTGAATACAAGCCTTTTAAGACTCCAGACACTATTCTGATTGATGGCCAGGCACCATCTGCTTTCTTCACCACACTTACTGTAGTGCCCTTGAAAGATAGGGATTTCTACTCCCATAAAGAGTTACAGTCTCAGAAACTCACAGGGGTAGTTCTACCCCGCCCTATGGTGTCGCTATGAGTTGGCATCAACTCAGATGGCAGTAAGATCTGATATAATGGGAGAGAGACAAAGCTTTCTTCGTCCATAATGATTTATTGACAGGGGCAGTTCTCATCTGTTTTATGGGGTCTCTGTGAATCAGAATTGACTCTGCCAGTGAGTTTGGAGAATCATTTATCTGATATGAGTTTGCTCAGCCTTCCTTCTTATCAACATAAACTTTATCTAAATCTTCACCATCTCCATCTTATCTAAGAAAAATAATTCTTTCTAATCTTGACAGTGGTTAACTGCTTCCTTTATTTATACTTTTCCACCATGACCGTTTATGTTCTCTGAGATACTGTTATCTTTAGAACCAGAAATTCTTGTTCATTCTCTAATATATGGACTCCTTATTACTCCAAACAAATTGTAATCTCCTATATTTAAAGCAAACAAACACCTTTATACAGCTCTCTTAAACTAATACAAACCATTCCGGAGGGAAAAGTAAGAAACTGAGCTTCAGAAACATATTGCCTATAGTTTAAATCAGCTCTTGCTGCTATAGTGTGGCTTTGAACAATTTGATTAATCACACTATGCTTCAGTTTCTTTACTAAAGAATGGAAATAAAATAATACCTACCTCATAGGAAAATGCTGAGCATTAAACACATAAATTAAATACGTCAATACATACATGGCTATAAAACACAGTCATGCCTGGCACATTGTAAATGCTATGTGCTCACTTCCTGCCATCAAATCAATTTTGACTCTACTGACCCTAATCAGACAGGGTAGAACCACCCTGTGGGTTTCCAAGACTATACATGCCAGCGCTGAGATGCTTACAATGCCCCTGGATCCATAAGACTGCCCACCCACTGGCCTGTGATCTCCCTGTATTCGGCGTCACTGCGTGTGCTTCATGAGTCCAAAGAGGACTTTATAGATTGGTATTGGACATATGGGCTAATATCAGACTTTTGGACTTGATCTGGACTGGGCTGGGTTGTTTTCTCAATATTCAATTGCTCTTGTACAATACTCAATTGCTTTTTCTTATACACATCGGAGTGTCTATGATTTGTTTCTCTGGTTCACCCTGACTAACACAGAGGGGCAGTGAAACAGAGGAAAACTGTCAGAGAGAGATCGACCCGGGCTGCAACAAGGAGCCCACACATGGCAAAGCCTCTGAGCCTGGCACAGGCCTGAGCAGTGCTCCGCTCTTCTGTGCAGAGGGCAGCTAGGAGTCAGGCCTGACTTGACAGCGACTAACAGCAGCATTTCCTCCCAAGTGTGTATAATTACCATCCCATCTCTTTATCTCCAAACTTCTCCAAAGGATCATCGATAGTCTAGAGATCCTGGGAAAATCGCCTTCATCTCTCAAGAGTTCACTCCTCAACCCACTATCACATTGAAACTACTATTATCCCAGTTGTCAATGGCCTCTTAAATTGCCAACCCGAAGCCTCTTTTCATCTCCTTTGACTTCTAGGATCAGACTTGGAATTGCTTTGGGCTTTTCTGCTAATGCAGTTTCAGGTGAGGGAGCTGCTCCCATGTCCCCCTCCCTTAAATGTAAGCTTCCTCAAGCCCTCTGTTGGCGGCTTCTGATGCAATGCTCTTCCGGGGGCATTCTCCACACCCCGTCTTCAGCATTACCCTTGTGCCGCTGACTCTCACATTCATTAGGACTGGCCTTCCCCCAGCACTCGCCGAAACCCCAGATGGGCCAAGCCAATGCCTTCTTCACTAGTCCGTCACTTCATCAATCACATCATGCAGAAAAGGCCCACTTGTTTTCTTCTCTAAATTGCTCCCTCTTGCATGTTTGCTTCACACCTCTGCTCATGGCCCTTCCTCGGGTGCCAAAATCAGAAACCTTAGAGCCCTTGTTGTCTACCTTTGCAAACTAGTTTACGGGTCCCTCGGCCTGTTCATTTCTCACAGTGGGGCTCAGTTAGTGAGCCTTCATTTGCATGAGTCATCTTTTACCAGACTGACAAAACAGACATGAATATTAACTGGGAGGATAGCTTTTAGGGGAGAAGATACAGAGCAGATGCTTCCATTGCCCCCTCTTCCCCACCCCTGCACCCCTCAACTAAGTATAAGCAGAGATTTAGCCAGATCGCACAAAAATGTATCGTTGCAGCCACATGCCACATCCCAAAGGGCTGCTAGTCCTCTGAGAGCCACCCATTGCTATCACAGCGCACGTAGCTTCCGTTCTCTGCCTTCCGTCGAGACAGCAAGGCAGAAGGAAGTTATTCTCTACTCAAGTCAGGTGGAACCGCGCACGATTCGACTTTAGTTGGATGTTCTCCAAATAATCTGTCGCCAGCCCTGGAAGTCCCACCCATCCCCCTTGAAATAATCAAGTTCTAGAGACTCAGACCTTGATGCTATAGCTTCCCCAGTGCCCTCGGGTGACTCTCTTCATTGGATGGCCTTATTTGATTGAGTACATCTTAATGTTCATGAGCCTTCCTTCCCAGACTAACAAAACAGATATATTTGCCAATTCCTTCAAGGAACTGTTGGAAAGTTAGTGAGAATTCTGCTTGTAAAGGACTCTGAGTTCCTGTGAAGTAGAATGCTAAACAAACACTATCTAACCTGACTGACATTCATTCTAACAAGAACTCAGCAGTAGTGATGTCATGAGAACTGGATCTGAACTTGGGACAGTTGTGGGCCATTCAGCCACAAAAGGCAGTGGGAGCTGCCTTGCCTACATGGCAGTGTTAGACAGACATCCAGCTGGTCTGCCTGGGCCATTATGACTAAGCTCTGCCACACCGAAGTTCACATCTCTAGGAGGTCTGCTCCTGGTGGGCTCTCCCTGAACAGCCACCTGATGGTGTTCGGGGAGGGCTTCACCCTGGACAGTCCTGTCTCAAAGAATAGAAGGAGAATTCTCTTTCCCTTCTTGCAAGACGGTGGGGGAAAAGGTTGAGAAGCCGGACAACAAGGAGAAAAAGTCTGAAATCAAGAAAGCAAATGCCAGTGGCCAAGTGAAGAAGGCTAAGATCCAGGGCAAAAGCTCAAGAAAGGGAAGCCCCACACCAGCCAAAACCCTGTCCTAGTCAGAGGAATTGGCCAGTAGGAAGGATTCAGTGGCCAAATCCAGGGATGAGGAGGAAAAAGCCCTGGTTACTGTCACAAAGCCAGTTGGTGGTGACAAGCATGTCACCACTCTAATGGATAAGCTGCTTAGCATGTCTTGGTATTTATTACCCTACAGAAGATGTGCCTCGGAAACTTGGACCAGGGCGAAAGGACCTTCAGTCGGCACGAGAGGAGACCTGACACCAGCATCCCTCCTGGGACCATTCTGATCATCCTCACAGGATGCCAGGAGGCGAGTGAGTGGTTTTCCTGAAGCATCTGGACAGTGGCTTGCTGCTTGTGACTGGACCTCTCTCCCTCACTCGAGTTCCTCTGTGTAGAACACACCAGAAATTTGTCATTGCCACCTCCACCAAAATTGGTATCACGCACCAAAAGTGGTGTGAAAATCCCCAAGCGTCTCACGGACACCAACTGCAGGAAGCAGCAGCTGCAGAAGCCCAGGCACCAAGCGGGTGAGATCTTTGACACCGAGAAAGAGAAATGCGATCAGCGCAGATCAGCGCAAGGCTGGTCGGAAAACCATGGACTCGCAAATTGTGGCAAAAATCAAAGCTGTTCCCCAGCTACAAGGTGACTTGCGTGCTATCTCCGGGCTCACAAATGGAATTTATCCTCACAAATTGGTGTTCTAGATTTCTTGCCAAGAACCTAATTAAATAACTCATAGAGTCAAAAGCAAATAAAAAGACTAGAAAGAACTGACCTGCCCCCAGCTCCCCAGCAACTCCACAACCCGTGGAAGAGATCGGAAAGCTTTGTTGCACTAATAGCTGTGTCTGAGTGAACCAGTAGAAAGGAGCCTCTCTTAGACCCACAGATGTGCTGATGGGACCCACTTTGTAGGCTGCAGTGGATGAAAAGGGTGGGGGTGGGGCTAAGGGGGCCTGAGTCACTAATGAAGAATAATTTATTCTGGTCCCAGCCTTCTTTGTGTAGGGCGCCCTGGTATAAGCACAATTTCTCCAGCATTTCCCTACTTTCCTGAGCACGACCTCCTGCCTCTGCCCCATCTGCAAGGAACGCTAACCTAGAACAATGATGTCAAAAGAGACTCCCCAAACCACAACTAGACTGTGGGGTAATGGCTGCCAGAAAGGACCTACGCCCACTACCTACAACAGGGTGCAGCAGAAAATAACGTACAGGGGTCTAGAGTTGTTTCCACTGCTTTTAGTAGAAAGGGAAAAACTAGCCCACAATTTCAGAACCGTCATCATTGTGGTAGCTGTGGCCATGCACCGTTGAAACCTCTACAGGGAGTACCACTGACTGAGAACCCAGCTGCTGTCCATCTAGACCCATCACCACGTTCCCATGGGGGCTACCCTTCCCGCTGACTGCTCCTAGCCACATGTGAAGCATAGGCTGAACACATACCCAAGCAGGCCTGTTCTTTAAGATGCAGGATCCCACCAATAGAGGGCTTTGGTTCAAGGACACTCAAACCTTGGTGGAACTGTGCTGCAGTCCGTTCTGAACCATTTCTCATTCTCACCCCTCACCTTCCCAAACATCCCTATCCCAAATTGGGTATCAGACTTGCCTTGTGGTCTGTTGGCTTACTGCATCTCCTCCTATGCCATCCCCCTTTATCTTTCACACCATTGGCCCACTAAATCTCTTGCACATCTAATCCTGTCTTAACATCTACCTCCCAAAGGACCCAAGTGAACGCGGTTGTGATCACTCACAATGATATAGGCATTGCATTCTCTGTGGAATGTCTGAGAGATGAACAAAAAGTACACCTGGATATGTCAAGCCTCTACTCTCCATGAAGACTTTCATTCAGCGGTTAACATGAGTCTCATAGGTACTGTGGTGAATAATAAAAGTATATGCTTCTAACATTAGGCAGCAATTCCCTATCACATGCCTGTTTCTATACCTCAGCTTTAAGACATTATTGTTGTTAGTTGACTCTGACTCGTGGTGACCACAGGTCAAGCACAGCAAAGCATTGCCCAGTCTAGCACTGTCTTCGTGATTGTTGGTGGGTTGGAACCAATGTTGTGGCCCCTGTGGATTTTGAGTGGCTTCCAATCCAGGGGGCTCATCTATATGCACTGAATCAAACTACATTGTTGTTGTGATCCATAGAGATTTCACTGGCTAACTAATTAATTAAGGGGGTTGTAAAATTAACATAGTGGGTCATAAATGGCATTAACTAAAAATTAAGAAGGAGCATCAAAAATTTGTGGAAGGGTTATTTTATCTTTCAATTCCATTTTTTTTCATGAACATTTTAAACCTCCCTCATACAAGACAGGGTACAGCCACACAGTAAGTAATATAGAGTGAAGTGTTCATTTAAGTTATATTTACTCCCTTCCAAAACCAAACCATCGCCTCAAGTGGATGCCGACTCAGCGACCCTATAGGACAAGGTAGAACTGCCCTTGTGGGTTTTTGAGACTGTAACTCTTAACAGGAGTAGAAAACTCTCTCTCCTGAGGAGTGGCCAGTAGTCTTGAACTGTGGACCTTATAGTTAGCAGCCCAAGTGGTAACCACTACACCACCAAGGCCCCTTAGTTATGTATAATGTGCAATGGCTTATGATATCAGAGGCATGTCTTACTAGATTAATATCAAAAATTTTGAAAGCTAAAAAGCTAGACCATGGGCTGCTCTTCCAGTGCTCAGAAGGTGCCTAATTAAATTGCAGGGACCTAATCCATGTTAACTGAATGCATTGATCAGAAAAAGAGGGGGGCGCTTCAAAGAGATAAGGAAACCTGAGTTAGGCCTTGAGAAAAGGGTACCCATTATCCATTGCCACATCATTGACTCTCTAGGACAAAGTAGAATGTCCCATAGTTTCCATGGCTGTTAATTATTATGAAAGCCAACGCTCAGATCTTTCTCCCACAGAGTGGCTGGTGGGTTCAAACCCAGGACCTTTGGGTTAGGAAATTAGCATTTTAACCACTGCATCACCAGAGCTCCCAAGAACAGGGTAGGATTCATAAAAATGGAGAGGAAAAGAAGAGCCATTAGGGGACATTATGTGACAGAGGATCCAAGAGCAGGCTGCTCAAGATATGTTAGGCAGTAATGATGGGACTGCCGAAGCTGGCATAATGTCCCCCAAAGAAATAAAATAGGAAGAAGTTGGTCAGAAATTTATATTAAAATGACCCACAAACCTCTCCAAGCATGATTTTCAGCAACAATAAGGTGATACTAATGATGATTGTAAAATCATACCCAGCAGTTACACGAGGTGCCATTGAAAGGCCTTAAATTATGTTAGAAATGCCACATTATTAATCTTCTCAGTCATCTGATGAAGGCAGTGCGGGGAAGCTGCCATCGTCCTTATTCTATAGGCAGTGAAACCAAGACACCAGGAGGGAGTGTCGTGACATCAGCTCTCTCAGAAACCAGCAGGGTCCCGAATGGTCGGAAAGGCAGCTGCCCGGCTTCTGCTGCCTCTTCCAGAGCCAGTCTTCATTGTTAACGTGGAGAAGAAACAAAGTGACGACAGATCAAGAAAACCTCTGTTGAAAAGTCAAACGTTACCTTCCACAGGGTTTTCAAGGCTGTGGCCTTTTAGAAGTGGGTTGCCAGACCTTTCTTCCAAGGTACCGCTGGGTGGGTTTGAACTGTCAAACTTTCAAGTTAGTGGTTGAGGACACAACTATTTGTACCAGTCAGGGACTCTGTGGTGGGAAGTTCCCATTCCAATTTTGTTTAACTCTGTAGATGCTTATTTTTCCTGGGCAAATACAAGTGACCGATTGGAAGTTGCTCCAGCATGTCTCTGGGTAAGGTGGACCGATTATATGCTTATTCTTTTAGTGTAACACAGATCATTTTCACCGATGCTCAAGATGAAATCTTCATGTCTAAAGGTAACGGTCAAACGACACATAGGCCTTAAAGTGTATTTGTAGTGCAATAAAGGTTCAGTCTATTAATCCACTAGATTCTTCTGTCGTTGAATTTCATCTGCTTCTCTTCTTGTGCTGTAGTCCCAGACCTCCATCACCACAGAGCAGCACACCTGTCCGCTACTGCCCGTCGATCTTGTTTACTCCCTATAGCATACCGACCTTCTGCCTCGAGCCTTCCTTCGAGGGCATTTTACTTCCCCTGAGGATAGATCTGAGAATCAGTTCAGATTTCTTCTACTTTGCTTTGAGCTGGGTTGAATGGTAGCTTCCTCATACCCTCCCCAGACCCCAACACACACTCACAATTTGGCCCCACAGGGTCACCTTGTGCTTGCCAAGACATTCTGCTTCCTGCTTTGCAAGAACAGTGGGCATTTCTCCCATTAATTGGATGCAAATCTCTATTGTGCTAGGATCATTCAGGTTAAGTCAACAAGATATTTAACATCACATTTGGGTATGGCTTGTACTCTGTTTCTAAGTTGTCCGTGAGCCAAATCAGTCATGCTTAACGAAAAGAGGAGTCATGGGCAATGGAGGAAGCACAGGCTCTATGTGGAGTCCTGCAGACCTGGGCTTTCAGTTCAACTGTGCCTATCACCCATGAACCACAGACTCGGACTTTAGGTAACCTCTTCACATCTCAGTACACCGTTTTCATCTTTCTCCTCAATGCCTAACAGTGCTAGCTGCAAACATGCCCGATTAGTACCTTTTGACTTGCTTTGAGTGAACCTGCCAATAGGACATTGCTCTAAGTTTTGAGCCTGCTGCCAACCTGTAGCTAAGTCAAGCCATTAGTGAAGCGAACAGATGCGGGCCATGGGGATCATTTCTATACCAGCGGAACATTAGTTGACACTCCTTTTCCAATTCTCCCCTGACCCAAGGCCTTTCCCCTTCCCATCAGAACACTCTCTAGAGTTGAATCAATTTAGAGCTTGCTCTGGTGTTTGGAATGCAGGTGACATTTCTCAGGGAAACTTAGGAACCTTGGACCAGAGCCCAGCTCTTCCCCTCCAACACCCACAGTGACTGGCCTGGGAACAAACAGAAAACAGAAGCATCTCTCTCAACAGCCTGGGTCTACAAAGCCTAAGGCTGAGCAAGATGGCCCTTAGGAGCCATGGTGCCATCTGGTTATTAGATGAGGAAGCGGTGGCGGAAGAGCAGTAAGGGACCCTCTGGCAACTTCAGGAGGACAGCCTGGCTCCTCCTCGACTCAGCAGCTCTCCCACCACTTCCCTCCGGAAGTCCCAATGTTCAAGGGCCACTGAACCTCAGTGCTTGCAAATCTCCTGACAGTGTCTCCCTTTTTATTTTACCTCTGGGCTTTCACACATTCTGTTATTCTGTCTTTCTGGAACGCCCTTCCGTTCCTGACTTCCTGTTACTTTTCCTTCTGGGCTCAGTTTGGAATCAATCCTCCCTCTCCTCCTCCTCCTCCTCCTCCAAGATTTCTTCCTCCCCAGCCTTGGTCCTCATGCCCCCAATCCTCATACTCCACATTTGCTATCATAATTTTCATTAGGATGATGGTGAGACTGGTAACATGTGTCTTTTATTGAGTGCTTACCATGTTCCAGGTCCTGGCTGCTACTAATTCTCACAACAACCTGTGAAGGATGACTCTTCCCATTTTGTAGACTCAGAAAGGGATGATTCGAGAGGTTAAATAGTTTGCCCACCTTGATACAGTTAGTAAGTAGCAGGGTCAGGCTTTGAGCTTGGGTCTACCTGACTAGTCAGCCGTGATGTTCACAACTCCATCAAGCAGCTTCCCACAGGGCTGGGCCCAACTGGAAAGTGGGGTCCACACCTCTCATCTCTTTATCCTCTGCATCTAGCAGTGTCTGGGATGAAGCAGCTGCTTGTCGGTACCCAACATGTGTTTGATGAATTCAGTGAATGAATGTCAATGAATTGTCATCAGACCTGGTCCTATCTCTATCCCAACAATCCCAATATAGATGGGGGGTTTCAAAACGTTTGTGAAAAAATGGGATTGAAAAATTATGGGGTTTCCCCATGAACCTTTTGAAGCCTCGTTGTATTTCTTGGCCCTGTATACTCGTTTGAGAGGATCGGTTAAGTGCAACATTAAGAGACAATTCAAGGACAGTAGCAAGAGAGTATTTGTCGCTTGGTAGGGAGGTGTTAGATATGATTGCACTGGGCTGAGTCACTTGGAGAAAGAGGTATATAAAGCAGGTCCAACAAAGAAGTGAACACAGATAAATTACCTTAGCTCCTCGGAACCCCTGCAAAGGGCTTAGTGGGGGGTTAATTTTCTGCTGAGGCAGGGCTTTGTACACCTGGTTTAGCCTTGTTTGCACAACACAAGTGGTCTCGGGTTCAGCCAGGCAGGGATCACTTGTAGAGCAGGTTTGGGCTCAGCACAAGTTTGAAGCAGTTTCTCTGTTGAGGTGCGGG
>NW_022111324.1:12945121-12954462 GCF_000313985.2 Echinops telfairi
GTCACTTTTGAAAGAATGCAAACCATGAGAGCTTCCAGAACACTCTTTCTAATGCAGTCCTTTACCACAGAAACTGTTCATGTGAACCAGAATTTGCCACTTCTGTGATGTTTTCTTAGCCTCCCAAGCAATGAGTCTCCTCTCTGGGGGCAGAGCCCCGGGAACTGGTTTCTGCTTTAAGCTTCTTTGTTGAGCAGTCAGACAACTTGTTTCCTTGTTTCTTCTTGTTCTTTGAGGAAATTCCTCCTCTAAAAAAAAGAAATAGATTATAAAGCCCCGCTAAATGTGCCTTCACTTTGACTTTCCTATCTTGCCAGGCCTCCTTGTTAGCACTGATGTCCATAAATGGGCCCCAACAAAATCCTGAAGATGTAGTTTTCCTACTCATGGAAAAAGATGTCAACTACAGCTACCTCATTCCTCTCAGGCAGGGAATACACAACAATCTCAGAGCATGCCAGTTTCCACAGTGTTTTCTCTTTTCCCCCCAAACCCTGCCTATAGAGAGAGTCCACTTCCCTCCAAGCTCCGTGGCTTTTGATAGATTGCAGGTCTTGTAGTCAGAACAGGGCTTAAGTGTATGAGGAACTGTGGTCTTTACGAGAGACTCAGCCTTTCATGGCGTTTTGATCTGACACGCTCAGACTGGGGTCTCTCTTAGCCTTTCTGTATTACAGTAATTGTTCCAGGACTATGGGCCTAACTTTGGAAGCCATTTAGTGAGCTGACTGGTGAACAGAAATCTACATAATAAAATGCCTAACGTCACTCATTCCTTCAACATTAACGAGTGTGTAGTATGTATTGGACTAGACCCACTGCTATGACTCAAAGCAACCCTGTATAGGGTGTCCAAGACGGAAACTCTTTAGCGGAGCAGAGAGAGCTTTATCTTTCACTCACAGAGCATCTGGTGGGTTTAAATTTGCCAAGCTTGTGATTAGCAATCCAATCCCAAGCCCAACAGCACCACCAGGTATCCTTGTGTCAGGGTAGAGATCGACACAAATAGGCTGTAATGAGCTAGTCTGTTAACCAAAACATTGAAGGTTTGCGGTCACCCAGAGGCACTTTGGCAAAAAGACTTAAGCCAGCTACTTCTAAAATGACGGCCAGTGAAAAGAAAACGCCATAGAGTTCTACTTGATACACCTGGGATCACCATGAAGTGGCATCAATGCCATACCTGCGTGTTATTTTTAATTTCTTTCTACCCTCAAGTCTGTTGGTCAAGTCTATAGTTTAGCTGAATTCTCATATTAAAAAGCATTTCATTCCTTTCTTGTGAGAACACAATGAACCACTAGGTATTTTGCAGAAACGAAAACCACCATTTCGACAACAAATGTCATTTGGGAGACCTCATTACCTTCAAGTTAAATTTTGTTACAAATACATTTATCATAACAGTATGGGTTCACTTAATATTTGAGGGAAATTATAAGACAAAATAAATGCATTAGGTGTGGTAGACTGAATACTGGCTCTTCCCAAGCACACTCACATTCTAATCCCTAGAACCTAGGACTATGTTACTTTAGAGGGCAAAAGGGAGTCTGTGGATGTGATCAAGCAAAGGACAGTGAGAGTACTCTGGAATCCATGCGGACTCACTGTAACCACAAGGATCCTTATAAAATGGAGGCCGAATTAGAGTCAGAGAAGGTGTGATAGTTACATAATCTGGTGTCCATTTGAGAGGATTCTAAGTGAAGTGGTGGAGTCTGGCCTGTCAATCAAGATTTAAGCAATGAGGCCTCTGTGTGGGCAGCCTTCTGAGAATTCTGGGAACTCCAGAATTTCCTCTTTGGAGGCGGGAGACACCTCTCTCTCCGCTCACTTCCTTGGAGATGCTCTTCTGACAGGACACATGGAGCTAAGCCCTGGGAACTGGAGAAGCCACATGGACCTACCCTGACTAACACATTATCCTGTGTTTCGTGAGTCTGAAGAGGACTTTATAGATTGGTGTCAGACATACGGGCTAATATTGGACTTATGGACTTGATCTGGGCTGGGCTGGGATGTTTTCTCAATATTCAACTGCTCTTGTATATAAAGCTCGTTCTCATGGACATATGTGTGTTTGTGAATTTCTTTCTCTAGTCTACGCAGACTAACACAGAAGATGTTGTGACAGTGGCAGCAGAGATCTGGTGCTGCAATGACTGGTTGGTGGCCCCAAGCCAAGCAGCACAAGAAGCTTCTGGAAGCTGAAGAAATCAAGGAAACAGATTTTCCCCTAAGGCTTTCAGAAGGAACAAAAATCCTAGTGACATTTTGAGTTTTTAACCCAGTGAAACCCATTTTGACTCCAGGACTGTAAGATAAAATTTGCATTGTTGCAAGCCACTAAGTGTGTTAAAATTAACTACAGCAGCAAAGGATACGTCATAAGCATGTGTACTTAAAGAATGTTTATTCAAAAGAGATTTCCAAATGTAGACACCATCTTTTCTCTTTACCCACTTATCAGCATTGCAAATCTACCTCCAATCTTCAAATCCAAAGAGAATGTTCAGAGGACAGGAGGGCAAAGAGGCTGATCTACTCTGGCAAATTCCTGTAAAGAGAAAAACAGAGAAACTACTATGCTTTCCCCTAAATCAGGGGAGCAAAAGATCCCTACCTAGTCTGCGATATAACTGAAGTAGGTTTATCAGAAATTCCATAGCACAGCGGTTCTCAACATGTGGGTCAAGACCCCTTTGGGGGTCGAACAACCCTTTCACAGGGGTCACTCAATTCATAACAGTAGCAAAATTACAGTTATGAAGTAGCAAGGAAAGAGATTTTATGGTTGGGGAGGGCACTACAACATGAGGAACTGTATTAAAGGGTCGCGGCATTAGGAAGGTTGAGAACCGCAGCCATAGCATCTTTCACTGTGACTGATTAGAAGACCATACCTTTATTAGATGTCTACTTCATGAAGAAGCCCTGGGGGCATTGAGCTACTCAGGTTCCTCTATGGATTTTGGAGACTGTAACACTTAATAGGAGTCAAAACCTCATCTTTCTCCCTTGGGACAGCTGGTGGTTTTGAACTGCTGGCCTTGAGGTTAACAGCCTGAGCTTAACTGCTGGCCTGAGGTTAACATGTAACCACTATACCACCAGGGCTCTAGCTGTTGGTTTTAGCTGGAATCATTGCTGTTCTCAGATTTTATTCTCTGTAAACAAATGGCATTATGTGAGTCGGGGCTCATTCTGGATATCTCCCCCAAAATTGTTTTCTCTCTCCTCTACATAAAGTAGTAGGAACATACTCATAACAAATTTACCTTGGGCCAGCGAAACGTTGCCTCCTAACCACCTGTTCTTAGCCAAATTATGCACCGTGATCTCAGAGAGCCCCACCTGCAGAGTCATAGTGAGTGAGCTGAAAAATAAGCAACTTCTGCTCCACCTGGTCTGCTGCTGACCCAAGCCTTAGAGCTATCATTTCATTTCTCATGCCTGATTTACAGTGAGAATGTGCTTCCTCTTTAGCCCGGAGGAAGGATACAGACACCTGACACTCTGGCATAGAGATGGCACATGTTCAATTTATATGTCTCAGCTTTAAATACTCCAAAGGTTTTGGCATATTCCACACAGCTTAGGGATATTTTCCTCCTCGTTAACAAAAGGAATTTGCTTCAGTTATGATTGAATGGTTAGGCTAAAACAGAGCATAGCAATTATCATTGCAGACTGTGATCTTGGAATTACGTACACCTAGAAGGTGGAAGGAACCCTTGGGTGGCACAGCTGGGAACTGAATCTACCCAGAGGTGCCTCAGAAGTGAGGCCTGGTCATCTTCTTCCTAAAGGTCCCAGACATTAAAAGTCCTGTGCTCTGTTCTTCTCTGAGACTTGTGGGGTCACCAGTGGAAGGAAGTAAACATAGACTTACAGAATAACATGTGTGCTTATTTGACTGGGCACAATCATAGCCCATGATGCTGAAAAGATTCAGTGCTTAGAAAAGAGAGAGAGAGAGAGAGAAAGAAAGAAAACAGAACTCACAAAGGGGGAACCTTTCTATTAATCTCTAAATTTAATAGCTACAATGCACCAAGCATGTCCCTGCACACTAGTACAACTGCTTCTAGAACTAAACATAGTCCCACGTAGACATTTTCTTAAGTATTTGGTATTCTCACCCACTGATTCAGACTAGTGTTCACTGCTTAGTGCTGGGCACTTTGCTAGATGCTAGACTCTCTTCAACTCGAGAGAGACTGAAAGACAGACAGACACGCCCACAAACTCCCCCCATAAAGGAGCAGTTCTACTCTGTCCTGTAGGGTTTCTATGAGTCAGAATTCACTCCACGCAGCTGCTTTTGTCTTGAACTCCAGAAGAGGCTCATCATGCTCATTTTACCAAGACTGCGAGGAATTCTGAGCCCCACCTGAGGTCATCCAACAGACGAGTGAGGAGCTGGGCTTCTGTATGGCCTGTGTTGCTTCCACCAATCTTTGTCATCTCCATTTCCTTCCCACCCACCCCACCATATCAAAGAGCAGTTATCAATATACAGATAGTCAATGAAAATGAAGGCAGGGATGGAGAGAAGAATATTCTTTCTTTTGCTACTATTCATTTTGTGAATGAAAGACAATTCACACAGTAATATTAAATAATAGGATAACCATAATTGAGTGGTGAGGCATGATATGAAACCGTCTGTTCTTTCATGTCTCTGTGTGTGTGTGTGTGCTTGATTTTTATAGTTTAAGCGAGCGTACTGTTGTCTCAGTTTTCCTGTGCTTGTGCCGCTGTCACAGTAGTACCACAAATGGGTAGCTGTATAATTTTATGTTCTTCCAGGTTAGGGATGTGTCTCAATTCAGAGTGTGGTGCAGGCTGAGGGGTGGGGATGGGCAGGGGATCTGGAGGTGGTAGTTCTTCTCCTGATCAGCTTCTGATAGTCTGGAATCCTTGAGGACCTGATGATTGATCGTCACACGGCAGTGATCTTCTCCCATTTGAACTTGCTTGTCTCTGTGTCTAGCCTACTCTTCTGAAAATTGTGATAAGTCTATCTGTGATAAAACATTGCTGCTTCAACACTTCCACATTCTACCAGTGAGTGAAACGGATGAGACACATCATGTTGTGCTGTCATCACCCATCTCAATTTCCAAATTTTCCTATCGCCTTAACAAGAGGCGCCATGCCCCAGCGTTGGTTTTTTGGACCGTTGTCTCCCCCATTGTCCATTCTAATAACACTGTGGAGTCTCTTCTGGGCCAGATACGAGACTAGGCAACAGCAAAATTGCATTACACATACTTCTGAAGAGTGGCCAAAGTCTAGTAATCCTTCCTCAGTGATGTTGTTTTAAATGTTCTGACCTGCTCATCCTCCCACTTTTTGTGAATTCAGCCTTTGTTCCTTCTGTAGGTTTCCATGGCGTCTCCACACACTCTGGAACACGCCCTTCCCACAGCACGGTGGTGACAGTCTCTAGATATGTCTGATACCTGCCTGTCTTCTCTTACTTTCTGCCTGTTCAAACCCCATGCACCCATTCTTTCAGCCTCACGTCCAGCACCACCCTTCTCCAAAGCCAAGTCTTTTTCTTTTTTTGAGTTCTTGGTTTTGGTTTTTCATTTTTATTGAGACTATATAGAACAAAACCAGTCACCCACTCAACAGGTTCCACAGATACAATTTGGTGACATTGACTACATTCTTCTAGTTATGCCACCATGCTCACTCTCCAAGCGATCCTCCTCCATTACCATGCATTCACAACCCCCCTACGGCAGTGGTTCTCAACCTTCCTCATGCCTGGACTCTTTAATACAGTTCCTCATGTGGTGGTAACCTCCAACCACAAATTTATTTTCGTTGCTACTTCATCACTGTCATTTTGCTACTGTTATGAATTGGGCAACCCTTGTGAAAGAGTTATTTGAACCCCCCCCAAGGGGTCACGACCCACAGTTGAGAACCGCTGTCCTATGGTTTACCCCACTTCTTATAGCACTCAAAAGTGATTAGGTTTAGGACACAATTCTACACCTAGTTGGTCTTCTTGATATACCAAAGAATATCCTGTTTCCAAATAGGATTATAGCTCCAGGTGTAGGGGTTAAAATCCTAGCCCATCTTTCAGGAGGGCGGGGCTGGTAGCAGGGCATGATTGAATTCATGACAGCTGTGTTGCAAAGAGGTCTGAAAGGTGAAATAGTTTGTCTTGAATTACATGGTATATAGATGTAGGCAACCCCACTCTCTGAATTTTAATATGTATCAAATGCCTGCTGAAGCATGTTCTGTGGGACAGCTGTGTATAAGAGGAACTGCTACACTGGTGATATCAGAGGGTCATGTAACCATGTGGGACCAAATGATAAGTGATCCTTCAGCACGGCCTCTCCTAATCAGTATCCCGTTTGCCAGTCTCATGTGACATTCCATCTAGGTAGACTCAAAGGTTCTCTTAGGAAAGCATAGGCTGGAGATGTGCTAGTATTTTTACCTAAAATTAAAAGAGAAGGATCAAGTGATCATTGAAGAACAAAAATCAGTCATTCTATGAACAGAGAAAATTTTACTCGTGTGTAGTCCCTTTCTGGGGACATTGCTGTCTGTTAAGTGCACCATTTTTGACTCTTGTGGTCTCTGCTGACAAAGAGCTGTTTGCTAGCGCTGGAGTTTCTGATCTTATCTTGGCGTATTACGTGTAGGCCTGTAGCCCTCAGCAGCATGATTGCCTGGGCTGCCTGTCTTCTTATGCCCTCCCTGAAGGAGGTGGATGTTCAAACAAACATGTAAAGAACCAAGCAAATGTGCTTAGGGAAGATCCATTTCTCTCCCACACTGGCTCTCCCCACTATTGCTGGTGCAAAAGGAAGAACCCACTTCCTGACCGTGGTTTTTCAGTTTAAGTCAGTACACAGGAAACCATAGTTCCGATGATGTGTTCTTTTTATCAGTCTGTTGCACCCATCACTGCTTAGCGTCTATTTTTTACATTAAAATAATAATAACTCTATTCTTTAGAAAAACAAGTCACCATGAAAACTGCACATATATTGCAGCCCATAAAAGCAACAAAAAGGGGGAAATAAAGCAGTATCGTTTCCAGTGCTTTTTATGCATCCATCTATGGGATGTCAACCCTCCACAGAGGGTTTTTCTTGGAACACGAGAGCACACAGCAATGCCACCATGAGGAGCACAAGGCCAGAAGACTTGTCATGCCCCCTTTCCTGCCATCTGCCCCCATTTCCCCCTCTGTCTGCCCTTTCTGCCCTCCCACTCTCCTTTCCCGGTAGAGCTGCTGAATGCTATGAGAAGATTGCCAACATTAAATTCAGAAATAAGGTCCAAGTATTTGGATGGCCTCAGAGGAATGTTCATTTGGATTCCCTGGTTCTCTGATAGATGTGCCTGAGTGACACCGTGGTTAGTTGCTCAGCTGGTTAACCAAACCAAAAGACTAGCAGTTTAAATCCACCAGCCCCTGCAGGGGAGAAAAAGGTAGCACCCTGCTTCCCTGAAGACCGCAGGCTTGAAAAACCCCATAGGACCATTCTACTGCGTCTTTTAGGGCCACCATGACTTGGAATTAATTGCAAGGGTGGTGGTGGTGGTGGTGGTGGTGTGTGACCCTGCATGCATGTGTGCCCACTTTTTTCCAGATAACGAATTCCTTCTCTGGGAATAAACTATTCATCAGGCAAATTAGCTCTTCTCCTGCACAGTAACCATCCGTGGGGCTTTAAAAGTTGAGAGCTTCTTTGAGACTCTTTTGCAAGATGCAGGCTGATAACTTTGCATTTGCTTCTTCCTCAAAGGAAACAGGAACAAGTCCTTGGGCAAAGAGGAGAGAAGTCTAAGTGTGGGCGGCTTAATAGGGCTTCAGGGCCTTCTGCAATCGACCCCACACTACCTTCCAAGCTTTGCCCCTACAACCCCTTGGCATGTACATAGTCCTCTCACAAGGGCAACAGATTTTTTTTCTTCACCCCAGATGGAAAAGGCCTGACCCTCTGCCTTGGCTTGCAGATCCTGCCCTTTGCCTGTACACCTGTCCCAGTCTAAGACCCATGTCCTCCCCTACTTCCTTTCGCCTCTGAACGCCTATAGCATGTATCCTGGGACCTCCTCCCTGAGCACCGAACAGCTCCCCATGACCTTGTCAGGTAAGAGTTAACCTCTACAAGGAAAACATACCTGTACTGAAATAGGCTATGCTGCTCTTAATAAAATCCAGCAGGCTTTGAAAGGGGGTGCTGGTGGGTCCTGGTGAAGAAACTGAAAGCCGGTCCGCATGACTGAGAGGGTGAGGAACGCACTGCAGAACACAGAGAAAATCATTAGAAATGGTGAAAATAAGATGTCACCATCAGGTAATGACCTTACAGAAGGTAGTTCTTTCACATAGCTCTGCTAATTATCTTTCTCTCTCATTTTGGCTTTCATCCTGCAACTGTTAGTCTTATGGATGTAAAAAACTCACCAAGACCCCTTAGTTTGAATAACATATTCTTTAAAATAACCAATCTGTCTATATGAGGGGACTTCAAAAAGTCGGTGGGAAATGGAACGAGAAGATAATGGGCTTTTTCCCCACTAACTTTTTGCAGCATATATATATATTCATACCCAGAATGTCTACTAAACTGATTTTAACCCCATATGGCCTGCTGCTCTCGGTGCCTTCTGTATTCTGGATGAAACCAACAACAGTTGGCACTTTTCTCCAATCCCCTCTCACCTTTTTCTAAGAGGTCTAATGTTGAGTAATGAGAATCATCTCACCCTGAAGTCTTTCACAAATCAAACAAAACCCCGAGTGATTTTGTCTTCCAACCCTGCTTATGCACACACTTGCTATGCAGTAATAATATGCTCTGTATATAAATAAGATGCAAACCCGAAAAGGGGAATTTTGTTTCATTTCATCGATTGTTATCCCCTCAATGTAGCATCGCTTACCCCACTTCCTCCTTGTTTCCTGTTCCTATTCCTCCCCCCACTTTTTTAAATTAAATACCTTTATTAGGGACTCTTACATCTCTTATCATATTCCAGTGTGTCAAGCGCATTTGCACATATGTTGCCATCATCATTTTCAAAGCATTCTCTTCCCACTTGAGCCCCTGATACCAGATCCCCATTTCTTCCCTCTGCCTCCACTGCCCTCCCTCCCTCACGAACCCTTGGTAAATTATAGATTATTATTTTCATATCTTATATCATCCTCCATCACCCCTCACCCACTTTTCCATTTTTGTCTCCCTGTGAGGGGGTTATATGTTGATCCTTGTGATAGATTCCCTTTTTCTCCCCCCACCCTCCCCTAATCCTCCTGGTATATCTCTACTCTCCTTGTT
>NW_022111324.1:12956177-12960813 GCF_000313985.2 Echinops telfairi
TGGAGAGAAAATGTTTTGAGAAACGATGTACAAATGTGCTTTACACAATTGATGTGTGTATGGATTGGGATAGCAGTTGTATGAGCCCCTAATAAAATGTTAAAAAAGGGGAAAAAATAAATAAATAAAGTGTGCCTATCTCACTAGTGTTACCGTTCTCCTGGTAGACCTATGCATTGTTTGACTGAATACTGAATCACAGGGGAGTATAGTTCCGGACCTGAAGAGTGGCAAAGGGCCACAACCTCAGGACAGGCTGCTCTTCTTGATGGTACGCAGGAGCTCCTCTACCTCTGTGTGATTAGCCCTGTGTGATAGTGACATAATTTTCATGTCAACTTGAAGATATAAATGTGTAGGGGTGGTGTCTACCCTGTCAATCAGATTGCAGCCTGATGGTACCTCCTGGTGGGCGTGGTCTTCACATAAAGAGGATCCTGGGAATTTCCTCTTTCTCTCTGCCTTCACCTTCCTGTTGAAGAGCCATCCTGAGACCTGCGAGAGACCTGTGATGCAACCATAGCCATTGGCTCCACACACCTCTGCACCCACCGCACTGTGGTCTTCCTGCATTCTGCATCATTGCGTGTGGCTGTGTGAGTCTGAAAAGGGATTATGGATTGGTGTCAGATTTATGGACTAGTACAGGACTTAGGGACTTGAGCTGGACTGGGCTGGGATGTTTTCCTACTGGATAACTTGCTTCTTGATATAAAGCTCTTTCTTACACATATATAAGTGTCCTTGGATTTGTTTTCTATTCAACCCAGCCTAACACACCCTATTATAAACCTACTCTTCCCACCAATACCACGAATGGAGCAATCAGCCCAGTAGGGGACAGTTTCTGATTTGCACACTAACTGACCAATACCCAGAAGGGTTTTATGGACCTGGTTTGCATAATAAACTGTCAATCCTTTTGGATGATTGTGTCCCAGCAAGTAATCTTAGCTAAATTACAAATCCAGGGGCAGAAGGATATAGAAAGAAATCGATTGCACTGCCTACAGTCATTGCCACTCTTACTTCTTCCATTAAATCAACTGCACCCAATTGTTGCCGTAAAGGCTAGATAAGCTACAGATCGTCAGACAGAGGTCTATTGTTAAGTGGCAGAGGAAGGACCCTAGATTCTGTGACAGGAAGTATTTGTTTCCAGTTGCATTCCCACTAAAAAAAGAATGACTCAAATCTATCATTGAAATGGTTTGCTTTATGGCCTGCTAATTATTTTATTAATGTTCTGACCAAAACCAGAAAATTCTGCTGAGCTGGTCCCCACCTCACTGAAATGTATATCCTAAGCTACATTTTATACATTATCAGCACAGATATAGAGACATAGCATGGATGTATATGGACAAAGCAGAGTTAACAGGGGAAGCTTGGGGAAAATAGCAGGGAAAGAAAGAATGCAAGCACAAATGAAGAGAGGACAGGTGGAAAAGTCTTTTCTGCTGTCCATTCATTTCTGCAAACAGGAAATTATAAGTAGCTACATCTTGGGAGGCGGAAGGTAGCTGAATAATCCATATGGTAACTTACCAAAAGAGCTGTATCAACATATTTAACATTAGCTTTCTGCTTTGTCAATAATTCACAATTTATTTCAACTTCACTAAAGATGTATTTTACAGCTGTTTTCCACCTGGGAGAAGTACAGATGGGTGAGAAACAGACACTTTGGCCTCTGAGAGTTCACATGTTACGGGAGGAAGGTGTAGTAGAGGATACACATGGTATACTTTACTTTTTCACTCTAAAATTCGAATGTGAATTGTCCGAGTGGTGACACAACTTGAACATTAAATGAAATTAGAATAGGGTTAATGCTTCCCAAGTTTTTTTGCAACCATGCAACCACACATTTAATATAGTACAACCAGGCTGCTTTATTTAGTTTAACAAAAATAATGGCTTGTAGACACCAGGGAAAACTGATTTAGGATTGTATTTCCAAGCTTACTAATGAGTCCCTGGATGGTGCACATGGTTAACATGCTTGGCTGCTAATTGAAAAGCTAGAGGCGAGATCTCACTCAGATGTGCCTAGGAATAAAGAGCTGGTAATCTACTTCTGTTGAATCAGTCATCGAGAGCCCCATAGAGATTGATCTCCTCAAATACACACGAGGGCACCATGAGTCTGAATCAAGTGAGAGCAACTAACCTTAAGTAGAGATTCCAAGGCCCTTCACCTGCTGCTAAGGCAGGTTTAGGTAACTATACTTTAAAAAAAATAATAGTTTTATTGACATATCCTATACATTGGGATATATCCATTCACATACAATTCTGCTGTTCAATCCCATTCGGTGAAGTTATACAATCATCAATGGTATCAGCCCCTCCCCCCGTCCCCTCTCGTACCCTCAGGGAATCACCACCACTGTCACTCTGTCTCTGAGGGGTCATCCATCTTGACCTTCATGGACTGAACAATCCTTGACCTTCATGGACTGAACAATCCTAAATATACAAATGAACATATGAAAATCTAGCATGATCAATGAGGTAAAACACAAAACACCTTACTAGTCAGGGGAGGAAACCTTAAAGAACTAGAGAATAATTAAGTGGTTAATCAGTGCCATGCTGCACCCTGGCTCTATCATCTGTTCCATGTGGCCCTTTTGAAAGGGACTCCCCCATTATCTTGCAGGTACATTTTGTGTCTCCATTGCATCTGCCCGGGCACATCAAGTTGGTTGTGTGTTTTTTAACTTTGGATACCTCTTTCTGTGGACACCTCAGTTTCACACAGGCTGGTGTGCTTCTTCCATGTGGGCTTTGTTGATTCCCTGCTAGTTCACTGCTTGTTTAATTACAGGTCTTTAAGATCTCAGACACTTTTGATGCTGGGCACCATCAGCTTTCTTCACCACATTTGCTTACGCACCCAATGTTTTCTTCAGTGATCGTGTCAGGAAGGTATCATACAAAGGCAATTAAACTTTTATAGGGAATTCTAATAATAAGAAAATTATGATTTAGGAGAATTGCAATTGACCAAGAGAGGTAAAAACTACTAGTGCACATAAAGGAAACAATAGAAGCACAGCTAATTAATTAGATGCTTTTTATAAATTGACTGAATCTCCACTGGCATCATTGCAGATAAATACAATAAAAGATAAAAATATTATGTCTGTTTATCAAGATATTTTAGTCAATATGATGAGTCTCTGACTAGACAAAATTTTAATTGTTAATTTCTGTGTTTGGCTGGTTTGACTAGAGAAACATCCAGAGACACTCATATCTGTATAAAATAGAGCTTTATATCAAGAAGTAATTGTACATGGACAAAACATCTTAGCCAGTCCAACTCAAGTCCATAAGTCAGATACTAGTGCATAAGTCCCTCTTCAGACTCCTGCAGCCACATACAATGATGCAGAATGCAGGAAGATCACGAGTCAGTGGGTGAAAAGTCGTGTGGATCCAATGGTTGTGGAAGCATCACAGGGATCACACAGGTCTCAGCATGGCTCTTCAACAGGTGAAGGCAGAGAGAAGCAGTTCCCTGGATTCTCTTTATGAGAAGGCCACACCCACCAGGAGGTACCATCAAGCTGTGACCTGATTGACAGGCTAGATTCCACCCCTACACTTTTATATCTTTAAGTCGACATGAAATTATGTAACTACCACAGACCGGCCCTTGTCAACTTGACCCTTTTATACAACTCTTTAGTAATACACAATTTTTAAAACAAAGAAAATAGTAAAATCATATTTGTGCCTTATAAAATGAAAATACACACAACCCCAAATGTGCTAGCCTCATTTAAACATAATATTCTATAAGTGAACAAAACAAAAACATTCTATTCCTAACAATTGCAGTTATGTGAACACCTACACCTTAATCCTATAATTCTGTGAACAAATTCCCCCACCTATGAAAGCTTGTAAGCCAGCCACTTCATGCCTTTATCCTCCCAGTTTTGTGTATC
This sequence comes from Echinops telfairi, assembly GCF_000313985.2. NCBI lineage: Eukaryota > Metazoa > Chordata > Mammalia > Afrosoricida > Tenrecidae > Echinops > Echinops telfairi. Next base: position 12,960,140 of record NW_022111324.1, read on the forward strand.
TGATTTCTATACTGCCTATTTATGTCAACCCAGTACTTTGAGGAGAAAAGCATGTTTTTTGATGTGAAGAATCATCATTCCAGTTAGAACCTTGTGAGTCCACATCCATAAGCAAAATACAGTCAGGACATAACATCCATAAAGTCTGCAAAAATATTCATCAATTCGCAGGCTCAAAAGTCTTCTCTTCATCTGGTCGGGTGCTGGTCAACTCAATGTGGGCTGCCTTACCAGGATGCCCATTGACCACCTCGCCTTTCAACCAAGGGCCAGGTCACAAATTCTCAACAACCCTAGCCCTCTTGGGCTAGGTCATGCCATAAGCTCAGGGTCTGAACAACTCTTTAACTTCAGACCAGCCATCAGGTTCTCGTATTGTCCTATAGTTCCTGTGAACCAGGTCTACCAGGGCCAGACTCAACCTGTCTCTCAATTGCTACTTCTCTCCCATCTCCACTCAACAAGTGGATCCAGGGGGTTGGTTACCTAATGAGCTTTTCAGGCTACCTGCAGGCTCTCTTTAATTATCAGTCCTACATTGGGCCTCCTTGCGCGCATTCCTTTAATACAAGAGCACCTTGCTCAGCTAAAAAGTCATTCCATGATACCCACCTTCCCGACATGATTGCTGGCTTGAAGGTAATCAAGCGGCCATCAAGCTCAGAAGCAACAAA
>NW_022111324.1:12962356-12984161 GCF_000313985.2 Echinops telfairi
TAACCTCCTCTCTGGGGGATGGGCAACAGAAAAGTGGGTGAAGGGAGATGCCGGGCAGTGTAAGATAAGATAAAATAATAATTTATAAATTATTAAGGGTTCATGAGGGATGGGGGAGTGGGGAGGGAGAGGGGGAAAAGGAAAGTGAGGAGCTGATTCCAGGAACCCAAGTGGAAAGCGAATTTTGAGAATGATGAGGGCAACGAAAGTATAAGTGTGCTTTACACAATTGATGTATGTGTGGATTGTGATAAGAGCTGTATGAGCCCCAATAAAATGATTTTTTTAAAAGTATCAGTCCTAGAGAGGAGAGTTTCTTCATGGCTCCAGATTTTTCTAGCTTTAGGTGCAAGCCACTAGTTCACAATTCCAAAAAGCCAAATTCCATTTTTCCTTCCTTCTGCCAACAGTCCTCTTAGCAAGTCTTTTCAAATTTGAATGTCCTGAACACTCAAGGAACTGGGTGGGGCTTATCTTTTCAGAGCCTTCTTGGCAGGTGTGTTCCATACCCATAATGGCTGGAGGGAGTGAGCCTACAATCTCTCTATTTTCATACTTCCCTATAATCTCTATCACACATTATATCAATAACAATAGGCAGAAGAAGTCAGTATAACATCATAGAGTCAGATCCTAAACACATTCTTAAAACAGTCTAATTCATTCTTTATATCTTATCTAAACTTAAAACAGTCAAATTCAACCTTTTCTTATCTAACCTATCCCATTCCTATGCAATATAGCCTTAGGTCTCTGACTGTATCAAGCCAGGGTGGGACCTTTTCTCAGCCATTTTGACCTTCTGTCAGTCATTTTCACCAAGCAGCATGGTCTCAAAGGAGAAGTTCAAGGGGACCCTTTGTCCCCTGAACTCAAAACTTAAACTAATCACAACTATTTTCAACATTTTCGAATAATCACAGATAACCTCTCGAAATCAAAACCTTCACTTCTCAGGTCCTTTAGAGAAAACAACTGACCTCCAGCTAGCCAAAGAAGAAAAACTGCCCTGGGGCAGAGGTCAGACAGCATCCACTCTCCATCTTCATGGTTTGTTTCTCGAGCCCCCACTTCCAAGGTGCCATGATGTACTAAGCTGGGTTGACTAGAGAAACAAATCCAGAGAATTTGGTGACCTGATTGACAGGCTAGGCTCTACCACTACACTTTTCTATCTTCCAGTTGACATGAAATTATGTAACACCACAATTATTTAACAGCATTTTCAAAGTGTTAGCCTCTAAATACACTCTACAGAAGGCATGAAATCTTCAAAAATGACCAAAATATTTTAGGTTAAAGGTAATCTAGAATCCAAAAGTAAAATTCTACTTACAGTTTTCAGAAATCCTTTCCCTCCTCCTTCCCTATTCTTCAATAAGCATGTTTTTCATTAGAACTTCTTTATACTCTTCCTTTTCAATTGTATTTTGGACAATGGGACTACTGCTACTTAAAGTCCTTAGGAAGAATACATTTTCTAAAGTGAGACTTCAGTGCTCCTCCTTACAAGTGATATTTGAGATGAGTCTGTAGTCCTGAGACTTTTGTGTAGTGGAGAAAACATGGACTTTTGTCATCAGAAAGACTCTGGTTTAAATCTTACTACCTATAAGAGCTTGGGTAACATACTAGCTGAGTTTTAATTTCACAATCTTTAAAATAAGAATTGCACTGCGTCCTTGTAGCTTTGTTTTGTTTTGAGTTTTAAACAAAAGAATGAGAGTTTTAAACAAAAGCTCTCACTCTTGAGCACACAGGAGATGCTCATGGATTTAATATCCCATTTTATAACTCCATCACCATTATCATCCTCACAGCAAGGCTTGACTAATGCCTCCTTTGTGCCAGGGATAATACCAAGTGCTGTGTGGATACAGGAATGAAAGGAGACACTACAGTGCAATGGATCGCTTTTACCTGTTTTTCTCAGCATGACTTGGCTGTTACCCACCAAGGAGAAAAGATAGTTTTCTAATAATGCAAATAGGATACATACCTGGCTGGAAGAGTGGGGTGCCTCTGGGGGAGATAAACAATTTTGTAACACTGTACAAGTGGGACAGAGACCAGGCCAAGAGGCTAAGGACCTGGGCAAGGCCTACTGTGGGCATAGAGAAAAAGCTGTCCTGACCAAGAACTGGCACCTGATCACTAGATGACTGGTTCCCTGGGGGTGTGGTAGGGGAGGTTGGGGGAAAGAGGGGAGCTAATTGTGATGAGTACAAGAATGAAGAAAATGTTCTGAAACTGATTGTGGGGATGAATATACAACTCTTCTTGATGTGATTAAGCTATTGTGTGATATGTAGATTACATGTCAATAAAACTGCTGGTTAAACAACTGTATCCTGAGTAATTTCTGATCTTGAATTGACATGTTTTTCTTCCTAGTAAACCCCACAAAGGTGAGTACTTTCTGTGAGTTATGGGTGGCCACTGCAAGGAATGATCAAGTCCTGCTGAGAAATAAAGAGTGCTGGGGAAGGGACCGTAGGTGGCAGAATTGGTCAAAACATTGGTGAGAAGTAGTTGTGTCTGACCTGCACTTGAGAGGACTCAAATTTGGGCTGTTGATGCCGATAATGGTTCTCCTTCTGCTTTGTGATGGTAGACATGGAGGATAATGGTTCTCCTTCTGCTTTGTGATGGTAGACAAGGAGGCCAGCGGCGCCTGTGCCACCAGCTTTTACAGATACAATTGCTGTTTCCCCAGTGAAAGCACACTCACTGTAAGGCAAGTGTCACAATTCAGTCAAAGGAAGTTGAAGTGGGAATTCTAAGAAGGGTTCTGCAGGAGGGAACAACGATGAAGAAAGTAGCTTTTACGCTGGCCTACAAAAGGTTTCTCTAAGCATGCTGTATTCTAACAGTCAGGAGCCTTGCCTGGGAGCCACGCTGTTACCCTTCATTAATTATTTGGTGACATTAAATGGCTAATGTTTAATGTTCTCCTATGGAACAGGGCTTCCCAGAGAATTCAATTAAATTGCATATCTAAATGAAAGTTGGGTGTTTTTTTGTTTGTTTATTTGTTTTTCATGCTTTTGGTCTTATTTGGGGGCCTGAAGCTATAGTCTCTGGGTCTTGGGCCCCAAACTCCAAGCCAAACTCATTGTCATAGAATTGATTCTGACTCATAGCGACCCTATAATTTATTTTGGAAGGAGTACAGCCAGAATGCTCCTTAGAGACAAGGATGGCTAGACTTTGACTCACTTACTTTGGACGTGTTGTCAGGAGCGCTCACTCCCTGGAAAAGGACACCATGCTTGGTGAAACAGAAGGGCGGCAAGAAAGAGGAAGGCTCTCCACAGATGATAGGCTCTAACCTGGGGCCCTAACATGGTAATCGTGAGGATGGTGCAGGGCTGGGAATGTTTCATTCTGTTGTCCATGAGATCGCTATGAATTGGAACAGGTCCCATCCCACGCCACCTAACAACACCGGGAAACCTTCTTCAATACCAGTTTACCCTGAATGTCAGTTCACACTGATCCTTTAAAGACTTACAGACTGGCATGTTTAAAAGCACATTATCTTGCTGTGGAAAATGAAGAGGAGAAGCTACTCGATCCATATAATGATCTGACAATCAGGCCTCACACCAGGATAATGGCTGCATACCTGAGGCAGAGTGTGTTTGCCACAATTATCCAGGTAATTGCTTCACTTTGAAGAAGATAAAGACCGTTTTTAAAGAGACATACAGTAACAAAGGGAAGGAGGGCATTTCAGGTAGGGAGAAAAGCTACCTTTTAAATGTTAAATTCTGGGAGCATTCTAGCAGCACCCCTCTTTGAAACATCACCCCTAGTTCACTGCTCTGGATCTGCCCGATCTCTTCACTTGTCAGAAAGCTGCCCACGAGCTGTTCCTTGAATTCTCTTTGGATATTCAAATCTACCTACTGCATGGAACAATTGCAAAATACACCAGAGCATAGTTTATTTTGCTACCTCTATTCAGCATAGAAATACACACAGAAAGAGGGGAAAAAATAAAATAAGACAGTCAAACGTATTTTGCCACCAATCACAAACATCAAGACAATTCTAACAACTGATTTTTTTTGCAAAGTGTACTTATCTACCCACATGGGAATCAACTAGTCCCAACAAGATTTGTTTTGAAAACAACCGTTCTCACCTCTCTCTGTTCAAAAAGGCAACTACTTTTGCTTCTTGCTGTCAGCTATTTTGACAGTTTGCCTCCAGGCCCCAAACAGCATGTAGTGTGGTTCTTTGCTTGCGTTTTTCACATGTGAGGCATTTCTGTTGGCTTTCTGCTGAGGGAGGGGGCGGGCTTTACTCTTGTTTTCCTTTCCCTTAATCTACACTTCCCAGCAAAGTCCTAGGATCCTTTCTATGCTCCCACCTGGTGACTGGTTAGTTATCTGCTCCTATTAAAGGCATTAAAAAGTTGATAGGAAACTCATTTTATTGTTAGTAATTCAATGTTGCATGCAAGTTGCTGATGATATTCTGATACCAACCCCCAAAGTCAAAAACTGGATTTATAAAGACACTGCTAATAAAAGGTAATAATAATAATAATAGTAATGTGTGTGAATGAATACCTCATCTTTATGCCTAAGGACCTTTTAAAAATATTAATCTTGAGCTCACTCTGACCACTCGATACTTACACTATATACTGTTATTTTAATGTTCAGGAATGTCCTGCTATATAGAAGATTAGCACCTTTAATGTCTACTTTCAAAAAAAGTTCACATGACCTAAGGGGAAGTTTTGGATATAAGTATTGGGTAGATATATGCATATTTTCTTTGATTAGCATGTACCATCAAAGCGCAGAATATCAAATTAGTATAGGGCAGAGCAAAATTAGAAAACTGAAGCTAAGAAACGTTACGGACTGTTTTGAAGGAGATTCTATGGTTCCTTACATCCCTACCTATGGAAACACACTCTTTTAAGGCCTATCTCACACCTGTTGTCTTTGATAATTTCCTCACAATTTTTCCCCTTTGCAAACTTAAAGGGGCACTCGCTATCTGTATTATCCATGGCATTGATTGCTTTTATTTTATGTGTCTCTTGTGCCCTAGTGCAGTGATTTTTGTATGATTTTGACCATGTCTCACATTAACACATGTATTTCATATTGTCACTGGTAAGCATGTACATAAGGAACCCCAGTGGTACACTGGTTAAGTGTTTGGCTGCTACCAGAAGGTTGCTAGCTTGCACCCGCCAGCCATTCCATGGGAGAAAGATCTGGGGTCTTAGTTATCTATGAACCAAAGGGCACAAGTAGACGGCTTTGACAAAAACATTTATTCTCTCACGGTTTAGGAGGCTAGAAGTCCAAGTTCAGGAAGGCTTTCTCTCTCTGTTGGCTTAGGGTGAAGATCCCTGTTTCGCTTAGTTTCTGTTCCTGGGCCATCTTCATGCAGCTTGATATATCTCTTCCGGGGCTCTGCTTCTTTCACTTGCATGTTTAGTCTCTTTTATATCTCAAAAGAGATTGATTAATGATACACTCTTGCATGTATCTGCTCGTGTGTTGGGTTGGTAATCGTAAAGTCAGTTTAAAACCACTAGCCACTGTACAGAAGAGAAATGGAGCTCTCTGTTCTCATAAAGAGTTACAATATTAGAAATTCACAGGCATGGTTCTACCCTGTCCTATTGGTTTGCTAGCCACGGGAATCAACTTGGTGACTGAGATGAGATGACAACACTAATTCAATCTCATTCACAGATCACAACCCAGTCCCAAATGGAATTATAACCACAGACATAGACGTTAGGCTGTGCCATGTACATATTTTTGGAAACAAAATTCAATCCATAAAACCTGGCAATCTGCTTCTGTGGGACATTCCACCACTGTCACATGGGATCACCATGTGTCAAACATCTCAAAAGCACCTAACAACGCTGACACCAGAGATAATTGTAGGTTGAATTCCAATATGCTGCATTCTGTTACTACTATTTTCTCACTGTTTGGATCTTTTATTTGCAAATGCTTGCTAGCCGCTTCCTCCAGAACTTCGAATCAACACTGGGTCATTCTACATCTAAGCTAATCTTTCTTGTAACGCCCGAGACTCCTAATTTTCCTATTCATGTAGTAGCTACATACTCTCTCAAAAAAACAGAACTATCTCTGATTCTCCTTCTTCATCACCCAGATCTAATGATTCCCTTCCCCTGGTTGCTTCTATTATTGTCCTATGTAACTCATGTATCCTCAAAGCAGACATGTTAACCTCGTGAGAGATTAAATTTGGAATTATCAAATAGAACTTTTTTCTTTAAGGGACATATAGCCTTTTGCTATTTGAAGAAAGAACTAAATAAGTCAACATAGTAATGAGTGATTCTTTATCCATTAAGGACTAGAATGTTCAATTTGCCCTAGAGAAGCAGCTGTTTATCTTCAATTTTAACTTTACTTGCTAAAGGTGCCACAGAATTTTGGCTTCCTCCAGCTAAGGAGTATCTAATAAAAGAGACACATGCTATCCTGGGGAAAAACCTCTATGCAGGCAAAGAAGGAGGAAATGAAATGGGGACAATTAGTAAGATAGATCTGTTTATAAGTATTAACATACAGTGTATCCATTCCCCCTTCCACCTGATTTATTCCCTTATATCTATTAGCTTTTAAAAACTTCATGGGTGTCGAAGGGATCAGGTATCAGGCATCATCAGAACAAAAAATCATATCAATGTGAATGAGGGGGAGTGCGGAGTGGAGACCCAAAGCCCATCTGTAGGCAACTGGACATCCCCTTATGGAAGGGTCTCCGGAAGGAGAGGAGCCAATCAGTGCAGTGTAGCAATGATGAAACATACAACTTTCCTCTAGTTCCTAAATGCTTCCTCCCCCCACCTCCCACTATCGTGATCCCAATTTTACCTTACAAATCTGGCTAGACCAGAAGATGTACATTGGTACAGATAGGAACTAGAAACACAGGGAATCCACGACAAATGGTTCCTTCAGGACCAGTGGTGAGAGTTTCGATGCCTGGAGGATGGGGTGGAAAGAGGGAACCGATTACAAGGATCTACATATAACCTCCTCCCTGGGGGACGGACAACAGAAAAGTGGGTGAAGGGAGATGTCAGACAGTGTAAGACATGACAAAATAATAATTTATAAATTATCGAGGATTCATGAGGAAGGGGCGAAAAGGGAGGGAGGGGGGATATGAGGAGCTGATGCCACGGGCTTATGGGGAGAGCAAATATATTGAGAATGATGAGGGCAATGAATGTACAAATGTGCTTTACACAATTGATGTATATATGGATTGTGAAAAGAGTTGTATGAGCCCCTAATAAAATGATTAAAAATAAATAAATAAATAAAAATTCACAGTCTTTTGTTTATTTTCAGGGAACTTCTGTTTGATCTAGCTTCTAGCCTGCAAACACTAAAATGATAAAAGTACCATTGGGCTGAGTTGCACTACTCTAAGGTCCTCCTTAAACGCAGTAGCTCAGCATTATATAAATTGAAGGGACTAGATAATTTTGCAGCTAAACCAAACATGTCAGAACTTGGTCATCAAATAGCTGAAACTTAAATTTGTGAAGTATGTGACACATAGATATGAGCAGATAGCTGCCGTCAACTCCACTCCGTGGTGCCCTGATTATGTACAGCAGAATGAACTGCTGCCCAGTCCTGCCTTATTTTCGAGATCACCACCATGTTGGAGTCCAACAGAGTGGCTATTGCGATAATCATCTTACCCTGTGGCCTTGCTGGCCCTCTCCTTCACCAAACACAATGTCCTCCTCTAGCAATGGATCCCTCCTCACAACATCTCCACAGCAAGCAAGTTGGACAGTGTTCTGTTGTGATCCCTAACGTATCCATTGGCTAATTTTCAGAAGTAGACTGCCAATTCTTTCTTCCTAATCTGTTTTAGTCTGGAAGCTCTGTCCGGGACGACCCTGCTGGTATTTGGAATACGTTGGCATAGCCTCAAGCAGGCCATTCTGGTATGACAAACTCCCAGGTAGGGGAGGTATATGATAAGTATTGTTAGAAAAACACTCTTTGGGGCTTCTTTAGTTTGACTTATATATAAAGAAAGGGACAAAGGTCATGGCCAGAAATTGGCTCCTTTGAGGTCTACTTGTTCTTTTTTGCCATCAGCAAGCAGAGGACTTGGTTTTAAACAGGCAAGGACTTGCACTATGCAAAGTTTCTGTGTGCTTAATGTTTAGGAAGAGAACAGGAAGCATTGTGCATGTTAGTCCATGGTGACTTCCCGAAAAAAAAAGACAAGAATCTGCAGGGCATGCAAGTTTCCTATGTTATGTAGTCAGTGTTGTGCAGATTTTACTGAATTGGGAGATTTTGCTGAAGCAGAGTTTTCAGAACCTGGCACTTTTAACTATTTGTTGTGGGGATAGGGGCAGTCCTGTGCATTGTAGGATGATTAGCAGCCTCTCTGGCTTCTGTCTACTGGACACCAGGAATACTCTTTCTTTCCCCTAGTTGTGACAGCCAAAAATGACTCCTCACATTGTCAAATATTTCCTAGGAGAAAAATCAATCCTGTTTGAGAATCACTTTAGTGTAGCTAAGAGGTGCTGAATGGTGGTTACTTGGCCTGGGCCTTAAAGATTATATGCATGCTTTAATTTCCCTTTACTTCTCCTCCATTCCTTTGGCATAGGTTAGATACGAGCAGATCTTTGCTGTCAACTCCAATTCCCATTGCCCTGATTACATATAGCAGAATGATTATGTGTAGCAGAATATTAAGTATGGGGGTATTTATCTTTACTAAGATGGTCTAGAAAAAATGAAGCATTAACACAAATAGAAAGCGAAGCAAAGAAACTAAAGGAGAAAATGAAAAAAGTTATAATTTATGCAGGCGAAATTGGAAATGATAGACTATGCAAGTGATATCAATATCCTACTTAAAGAGGTTCGACTGTGTAATTGAGAATAGAAATGCTAAGACCCCAAGAGAAGATGAGTAACTAAAGCCCAGAGAATTGTGGATCAAACTTTAACCGGAAGCTCCATTTGAAGGTCCTGAGAGTAAATTGGCAGAAAGAGAAAAAAAGTAGACCAATCGGAAGCAGGAAAATTTGAAAGAAGTTAAGTGTCAGTTGAACACTGATGGCGAATCATTGAAATGTTTGACTGCTAGACAAAAGGATGGCAATTCAAACCCAGCCGATGGCTCAATGGGAGAAAGGCCCATTGAGAAAGGCCCATCTGTTCCCATAAAGATTACAGCTTAGCAAACCCTCTGTTGAAGTTCTTTTTTGTCACATGGGGTTGCCACAAGTCAAAAATCAAATAGATGGCACTTGTCATAGACAGAATTGTGTGTCCCCAAAGATATATGTCAATTTGGCTAGGCCATAACTGGGCAGTTATACAATGATATAATCATCCCCCATGATGCGATCTGATGTAATGACCCATGATGGTGTCTTGTAAATCCTGATCTCCATGTGCTAGTGAGGGAGGATTAGGTTATATTAATGAGGATTAGGTCATGTTTCTGCTAATGAGGCAAGAATAGGGTGGAATAGCGTGTGGTGCAACACTCTTACTTACGTCATATCCTTGGTCCTATGTAAGGGGAGTGGCCTGCATCACCTTCTACAGAAAAGAAGAGAGAAATAAGCAGAGGAAGGGTCTCGGTACCAACAAGAAAGCAGAATCGGGACTCAGAGACTTGGCATTGAGAAATATCGTGACCAAGAAGACTGATGCCAAGGTACATGGCAGGTATTGAAAGGAGATAAAGACCTTCCCCTAAAGCACAGTTGCCCACCTGTATTTTGACTCCTAGCCTCTTATTGTGATAATAAATTTCTTTATTTAAGTCATCCACTTGTGGTCTTTCTCTTAGAAGCAGCTCCAGACAACAAAAACTTGCTTAAACTCACTGTCATCAAGTCAATTACAAGTCATAGTGATCCTTTAGGGTAGGGTACAACTTCCCCGTGGGTTTTTAAGGCTTTAATGCTTTATTGGTGTCTAAAGCCTTATCTTTCCCCTACAGAGTGGCCAGTGGTTTCAAACTGACTTTGTTTAGCTGCCCAGTGTGTAACTCATTACGCTTAAGGCTCCTGATAACCAAGGCAGCTCTTAACAGTAACAAATATTGATAAAGTCCTGAATTCAGGGGAAAAGGAAAGAAGAAAAGAAAAATTCTATTTACTAGCTATTTATTCCAAAGGATCATTGCAGGGCACATGCCAAAAAGAAGTGGCTTTAGATTGAGAGGGTGAAGGGACAGCATAGACACAACAACTAAGCTGGTTTTAGATGACTATGCATTCTAAAAGAATTTCCTTGGCTATACTCTACTGGGGATCAGCTGAGGGATCACATGTTCCCTACCTTGAACAATCTAGTTCCTAGTATAAGACTTTCTACTCCTGTAAACAGTCTCAGAAAGTCACAGGGGCAGTTCCACCCTGTCGTATAGGGTTGCTATGAATACAAATTGACAAGAAGGCACTGAGTTCAGTTTTGGGGGCATAAAGAGAAAAGGGTATCCAACATACTAAAGAATGCCAAATAATCCCTATTCTGCTATTGTTGTTCTTTTTTGCACCAGATTACAAACTATTCTGACTTACATTGGACAGTGAAAAGCAGTCCTGTTGGCATAGTGGCTATGCATTGGGTTGCTAACCACCAGGTCAGCTGTTCAAAACCGACAGCCCCTCTGAGGGAGAAAGACGAGGCTTTCTACTTGAGATAGTTTATTGTGCCAGCCTGGCTGATAAACACAAGTGGGATTAACTGTAGGGCAGAGAGATAAATGGCTTGGTGAGCCTCGTCTTTCTTGTCTCTCACTCTTTGATCATTGGACCAGTGTGCGGCTGCCTTGCTTGTCCTGTGCCTCAATTTACAGGCTACACTACCTGTGGGACGCCTAGCCTGTGGACTGTGTCGCTGTAAGTTGAGGTCCCTTTAAGACATCTCTGGAGCTGGGGACTGGCAGTTGGTGACCTGCCTTCTGATTGGTTACTGTGCTGAGAAAGCCTAGCCCTCTCTATAAATAGAGGAAGATCTGGCAGCAGACTAGACTTGAAGGACTGCTAGTCTCTCACAACTCTCTCACAGGAGTGAGTTGAATTGAGCCATTTGTAGTGCTTTATAATTTAACTGTTTCTTGTATTATATATTTATCTGTATATGATTTAACAGTTCATTTCTTGTTATATATCTAATTATCTTTATAAATATATTAAATTATCAGCAATTTGGTTTTATCTCTCTAGAGAACCCTATCTAACACACTACTCTTATAACGAGTTAGTCTTCGAAAGTTCTACCCTGTCCTATAGGGTCACTGTGAATCAGAATTGATGGCAGTTACTTTGGTTTTTGGTTTATAGGACTGTGAGTTGAGTCATTGAGATCACTGGAAATGTATTTAACCAATTAATTCAATTTAGATGACTCAAGCAAATTGCCTGGATAAAACTTAGGCACCAGATAGGTGTTTTATTTAGACTTTTCTTTTTATTTTTAAATCTGTGGCCACTCAGGCAGCTAGAAACACCTGCTTTAATGAACGTTCTCCATGCTACAGGCATTTGAAACCCATCCTGGCTATTTTCTCAGATTCATTCTGAGTAGCCCCACAGCTAAGACAAAATGTGAAACACCGTGTAGCGACTAACGTAACTTCCTAGTGTTAAGAGTCTAAAATGGCGATACCAGAAGGGAAAGGGGATGTAGTAGGGGGGAATGGATCACAGGGAGCTACGTGTGGCCTCCTCTCTGGGGGATGGGCAGCGGAGGGGTGGGTGAAGGGAGACGCCGGACAGTGTAATATAAGATACAATAATAATTTATAAATTATTAGGGGTGCATGGGGGAGAGGGGAGGAGGAAGGGAAGGGGAGGGGGGAAAAACGGAAAATTAGAGGCTAGCGAATTTTGGGAATGATGAGGGCAACAAATGTATAGATGTGCTTTACACAATTGATCTATGTATTGTGATGAATTGTATGAGCCCCAATTAAAAATAAATAAATAAATAAAAATTAAAAAAAAAAAAGAGTCTAAAATGAATTTCTCAGCGGTGACAAATGAAGGAACATATTATAGCTCTGAGAGGTTAAAGTCTTCTAGACCCCCTGAGCTGAAGTTGATGCTTCTTCCTTTATAAAGCCAAGTGCAAGAAGTTCTTCAAAACCAGTCAAGCATTTTGGAGTTTCGGGCACAGGGTCCCTAAACTAGCTTGTGGCCCTTTCAGGGGCCTCAGTTGCATAAAACATGCAGGGTGGGCACTCTTGGCTGCTGATGATTGAGAAATGGCTATTCCTTTTTGCTCCCGGCTGTAAGCATGATGGAGTCTTCTCCACCTTCGTTATACCCCATGATTTGAAGTTGTGGGAACTTCGTTTCCTGAGCAAAGCCCTCGGGTTTCCTTCCAGCCTCAACGCAAAGGGACCAAAGCACTAGCCTAAGAGAGGAGAATTCAAGCCAACTCTAACCGGGGAATCCAGTGGGACCAGAAATTCCCGAGAAGCGGTGAATGGCTTTCCTCTCCACCCAATCAGATAAGAGAGAATGTTGACACGCCCCTTTCTGCCTACCAATCGGCGCCTAGCCCATTGAACCCGGAAAACGCCTTTAAAATTTTATTAGTGCAGTTTTTGCTTTCTCTCCCATGTAAGCCTAGGACATCCCACGAACTGTGCCAAAAAGCCGAAAACCGTGTGAAGCAATTTCACAGCCAGATTTCTCGCGTTGAAATGCGAATTTGTATACTTCTCCATGGAAACGGTGGATTCTTGGAGCGGCTCGGAAAGGGAACGGAAGGTTCTGGAGAACGAACTACAATTCCCGAAGGGCATTGCACGAACTCGGAGCGCGCTGGGCCAGGAGGCGGGCCATTATAAGGAAGCCGGTGTAAGGTCACGGGGTTTCTACTCCGCCCACAGAGGCATTAACTGGGCGGGGCTGAGGTGGGCGGAGCCGTGGCGACGCTGCTCCCCGGCTTTGCGTCCTCCTTCCTCCGGTTTCTCCGCCGGAGACGTAGGGAGGGGGCGTGGCTCTCGCAGAGGCCGGCGGGCGTAGGAGAGCCGCGGGACGTGCGTGACGCGGCTCCTTCCAGCTCAGCGGCGAGTGAGGTGTCGCGGCCCCGCCGGCGATTGGCTGTCGAGAGGCAAATACACGGCGGCCGTTGGTCGCCGGCCGCACGGAGCGAGAGTCGGGGCGGGCGGGGGAGATATGGGGCGGCAGTGGCGGCGGCGGCGGCTGGAGGAGGCGGGCGCGGACGAGCTGGCGGCCGCAGCAACAGCGACGGTTCCCGGAGCCCTCCCGTGAAGCGCCCCTGCCCGCGCCGCCGCGGGTCCCTGGGGGAGGGCGACCAGGACCCAGGCCGTCGGGGAGCCGCTGCTCCGGCGACACAGCCCTTAAGGACGCTCCGTCCCATCCTCGCTTCCCTACTCCGGCTCCTCCATTTTGGCCTCGGCAGTGGCGGCTGCCGGGAGGATGTGCCGCCTTCTGGCCGGGGGAAGGAGGAGAAGATGAAGAAGTACCGGCGGGCCTTGGCCCTGGTCTCCTGCCTCTGCCTCTGCTTCTTGGTCTGGTGAGTCGCCGCGGGGAGTTCCCTTGGAAGGGGGAGCGGGGAGCAGCCCCAGGTCACACCCCCAATCAATTTGGCTTTTGGGTGCGGGTCTCCAAGGCCCCCGGGAAGCGGCAACCTGGCTACTCTGCCACCCTCCCGCTGCCTGACCGGGCAGTTCGCGGCGTGGGGATTTACGTGCTCTGTTTTGGAATTTACACGGACACTGAGTGAGTGGGAAAGAGGCGCCTGTATAGAGGGAACCATCAAATGCCTTTGTACTCAGGTACTTTACCCCCTGGGGACCGTGCGGGGTGGGGGGGATAGTGTTGAGAGGGCTGGTAGGTGAGTTGCACTGATTTGCTGCCAGGTACTTGATTTCGTAGCGGTGAAAGGGCATGGAGCGCACCAGGTGTACGTTTGGACGGGCGCTTTTGAAAAGGCTAGTCATGAGAGTAAGAGTTACCTGTAAGCAAGGAGTACTTCTCCTGGCTCTTTCCCTCAGTCTTCGGCCTCGAGTACACTTTGGCCTGCCATTTTTTGGGGGAAATTTGGTTACGAAGCACTTTTTTCAGGGGAGGTGGATGATGGGGAATTGTTTGTTGGCGAGGAGGTCTCAGGTGTAGTGCGTAAAGTACCTTGTGGCGGTGTGGTTTGAATAGTGCCTTTAGGATTAGGGAGTGAGTACGCCTTTTGAGGGCGGGAAAATGGCTTTGTTCCTAAAGTTTTATGGAGCTTCTGGTAACCCTTGGTAGGTTTGGGTTTTATTTTAATGTAGGTCAAGGGATTGCTATCAAGGGATTGCTTCTTGGAAAAGGCATCTATCCCTCCCAGGGAATATTTACAGAGAGGTTAGGTATTTGGTGACTGAAAGATGCTTCTTCAGTCAAAGCAATTTATCCTCTGCTATATTAAAATCTAGATACTTAGTTTCCTCTCTTGCTTATTTCTGCAAAGTACCAACAATATTTTAATGTTTACTGGTGTCTAATGGATTACTAAGGCACTGAGACTGGAATGGAGGGAATTTTGTTTGGAAGGCAAGTGAAATTATGGAAAATAATTTGACGTCATGTTGTCTCATTTGACACTTTTAAGGCCAAAGATAATTTCCTTCATCATTATCAGAACATTATTCAAATGTCTTAACACCTCCTTTCTACCTTTTATTATGTTGGATACCAAGAATTTCCTATGGGAAATGGACTTTAAAGCTTGTAGATGAGATATTGAAACCTGGTACTTACCTGGGGTGAGGGAGGGAGGCTCCTTGGCCTTTTTAGATTGTTTCTTCGTTTTCTTTCACTTTTACTTGAGCGTGTCCAGATTGACCATATTATTCCCTCATCAGCAGCATATCCTGAAATGCTTTATAAGGCATAGGCATTACAATTTTAATTCAAGTTTAAGGTGCACAAGCACCTTTGATTATTTTGTTCTTTTTAAAATTGCATGGTGGAGAATAAATCAAGCATTAGAGTATGGTTCTTAAACACAGTTAAATTAACCATACTTCCGTTACTTTTTGGATTTTTCTGACTATCTTTTGCTTAAGCCAACCTTCATATTTTCCCAACTAAATCCCGTTGCCAGAATGGAGAGATTGTGACCTGTTAGAGAAAAACCAGCCAGTCTAACGTTGAAGATAAACTTTATGACCCATTACCATTAAGTAGATTCTGACTCATAGTAACCCTGAAAATAGTAGTCACAAAGTTCCATCAACTGAAATAGAAAATGGATGGGGAAGGTTTAAGTAAAGAATGTGAAAAGTGTACGAAACTCTAGTTTTAAGAACAATTGGTTTAGTGTATTTTGATATTTGTTTGGACTGCTAATAGGGAAACATTTGGTAGTCTTTAGCAGAGCCATTTAAAATAGTAGACGAGTTCTTTTCGGATGTATGATGATGAGACTGGATGAAGGGACCTGGACTCTGGTGATCTTCAAAGGGTTTGTTGTATCTTTTGAGACTTCGCTCTTGGGAAATGGAAATATTGAAATTACAGTACTGGAGCAGTTGGAGGTCTAACTCTCGCTACAGTCTTGTCTGTCATGTCTCATCACTATCTCCCTCTTCTTCCACAAACATGGTAACTTAAACTGTTATTTTTAGTAGGTGCCATAGAGTTCATTTAGACTCTGAGAGACCTCGTGACAGGATAGAACTGCCCCATAGGGTTTTCTAGACTGTAATCTTTACAGGGAAAGAGCCCTCATGGCAAAATGAATAACGGCGTGCTCTGTAGCATGCTACCCCACAGAAAAACTGGCAGTGTGTTCCTATACAGGAAACCCTCTGGGGCAGTTCTAGTGTGCATATAAGTTGCTGTAACTTGGAATCTACTGGTAGCATACACTAATTGGTGTGTGTGTGTGGGGCTTTGGTTCAAATCACCAACTTTCAAGTTAGCAGCCAAGCTATAAGTCATTGTGCCCCCAGGGCTCCTAAGCCATACTGTAGGGTTTGAAAGCAAGGCTTGTGAAAGCGTTGCCAAAGCTTCTCATATTTGTCATTTATGTTGTCATTGCAATTCATAAATTTGCCCCATGTTGAATGATCCATTTATATTTAAACTGTAACATTTAGTAGATTTTTAAATACAATATGTGTATATTATGGAAGTATTCTAGATGACCCTCCTCATCCTACCAGTATGACTGAATTTTGTGATTACATAGAGTGACATAATTTTGTAGATCTTGGTTATGTCTCTTCTCCTCCGTAGATTAGCTTCACAGAAAAACCATCCGATCTCCTTATTCATTCTGATAGCTATTATTTCCCTTTTGCACACTGTGTGATTCCTTGTTTTGAGATAAATGCACCGTAGTTGCAACACAGAATAATTAAGAAAGCTAATATTGTCGGCTATTTCTAGAGGCATGCAAAATATATTTTACATTTAAACTTCACAAAAATCCTATGAAAAGGGGGCTATTAACCGTTTTACTGATAGGAAGCAGTAAAGGTAGATGGTTTAGCAGAGTAAGGTTAAGCAACTAAGAAGTGTTGGAGCCTAGATTTGAACCTAGGCAGCCTGGACTCAGCATAGACTCCTGACTCCTGTGGTCTTTTGACTCTAGTCCAGAAGGCATGTGTTCTAGATATGACCCCCCTCTTACTTAGATGTGTGTCCTTGGTTATTTTATGTAATTTCTTACATAACCATACCGTAATTTCTTACGGTAACCAAAGTCATCTTGGTTTAAGCTCTGAAAGTCTTATATCCCATGAATGCCCTTTGTTGTGACAAATTACTACAAATAATAGTGGCTTGAAACAAAACAAATCCCACTAACTTGTTATTTTACAGTTTGCGGAGTTGAGAGCCCAAAATTAGTTACACTGTTCTAAAATCAAGGTGCTGGCCTCAAATTCCTTGTTAGAGTTTCTGAAGGAAGAATCTGTTTCTTGCCCATTTCAGCTTCTAGATTAAGCTTCCTGCATTCCCTGACCCCTTCCTTGCTCCATTGCATCCTCTTGCTTCCTTCAGGCTTCACATTTATGGGCTGATTCTCTGGTAATTACATTGAGGTCACCCAGTTAATCCAAGATAATCTCTATTTCTCAAGATTCCTAATTTAATTACATTTGCATGTACCATGTAAGAAAACATATTCACAAATTCTGGGAATTATAGCCACGCTTTTTTGTTTGTCTGAGCAGGAGGGGTAGGGGGGAGTCATTACCAATTAGTTACTATTGACCCCCAGTATGGCAGAGTAGAATTATGCTCCATAGGATTTTTGTGATGGTGAGATTTTCTGGAAGCAGATTTCCATGTCTGCCTTCATTTGAGAGCCTCTGCCTGAGTTTGAAGTGCCTACCATTGGGTTAGTAGCTCAATGCTTAACTGTTTTTTCCTACTAAGGGACTCCATTCAACCTACCAAAATTCCCTGACCCTGGACACCACTGATCAGTACCCTAAAGAGGAAAAAGACTTGGTTCATAACCTGAAGCAGTGGATGTTCAACACTGTGGGATATGTCCCCAACTCAGTAAAAAAAGTTTTATTCCTTATATAAGGGTTTATATATAAACTCTTTCATATTGCTTATTTGTACATAAGTTTTATAGGGTCATATGATTTATACATCAGTTATACAATATGCCAATATAATGATATACTAATATTGGTCTACATAATAAATAACAAGATATTTATAAAGTATGGGAAAAATCAGCAGTCTTAGTGCTTTCTGTTAACAGTACTATGTTCTCATATAGTAATACTTTTTAGTGAGCACTTCATGGTCATGTCAGATCTGACTAGAGTATTTTACATCAGAATAAGGGTGAGAAATAGCTTGTAATAGTTTGGGATTTCCCCCCCCTTTTCTTACAGTTGCAGAGTTGACTCCCACTCAGTGCAGTCTCAGCCCTGCTGTTTTCTCGTGTGCTTATGCTTCTACTACTTTTGTCTTTGCAGAAAAAAGTTCAAGCTACTTTTACATGTTGTGAGGGTCAGTTCAGTTAAAACTAAATAATATAATCCTTAAATCTGCTTAACTGGGTGCACATTAAATTGAATGAATTGCCCTGTGGTGGAAGCAAACCCCTATAGGTGTGTAATTTCTACTCACCTCAGGTTTCAGATATGTGGTCTTTGTTGTTTTTAATGTGTGACCAGTTGACTTTGATACCAGATATGAATATTGATACTGTCCTTAATAAAGCTCAACTTGTGGTTTAAACAGACAGACATTTTTCTTAGTCCGTGGACTGTCTAAATGGTTAGCTGAGTTGTCTGATAATTGAAAGGTTGGTGGCTTGAATCCCCCTAGACACTCCTGAGAAGAATGGCCTGGCAGCCTACTTCTGGGGAAAAAAACAAAACAAAACTAAAAAACCTAGCCACTGAAAACTCTGTGGCGCTCAGTTCTACACTGACACACATAAGGGTTGCCATGAGTTGAGATCCACTCAGTGGCAACTGGTTTTCTGGGGGCATTGGTGATTCAGTGGTAGAACTCTAAAAGTACCCCATCCACCAAAAACCATACCATTGGTGTTGAGTGGCTAGATGAGTGGTGTTGACTCATAGTGACCCCGTAGGACAGTAGGACCACCCTATAGTGGTTCCAAGGCAATCATCGTTGTGAAATCACACTGCCACTTCCTTCTCCCACAGAGCAGCGGTAGGTTAGAACTGCCACCCTTTCTGTTAACAGCTCAGTACTTAACCATTGTGCTACCACGGCTCCTTACCTTATGCACAGCTACTACTACTCTCACTTGGATTTGTGTGTCGCTCTGGTGCTGAACAGGTTTCAGAGCTTCCAGACTAAAGTGGCCTGGGAAGCCAGTGTAAACTCTGGATCACAACTGCAGCCAGTCAGGGATGGCACAAGGACAAGGTAGCCTTTTGTTCCATTATGCACATAGTTGCATGAGTTGTGGGCTGAGGCAGCAAACAGTATTTTCTTCCCGTATCCCCAACGATCATATCATCTTGGACTGTAATGAAAGAACCTAATATTTATAGTTCTATATGTGACCAATATTAAACCAGATGCTGTCAAGTGGATCTGATGTCATAACCCTATGTATCTCAGCGTAAAATTGTCCTCTGTAGGGTTCTTAGTGGCTGATTTTTCAGTAGTTGTCCAGGTCTGTCTTGGGAAGTGCCTTTGGGTGTTATTGAACCTTCGAACTTTCTGTTAGCAGACAGACATGGTAACTGTACCACCCAAGCACTCTGATAAATACGGCCATAGAGTTGATTCTGACTCACAGTGATCTTATAGAGGGAGTTTGAGGCTGTAACTCTGCAGGAACAGATTGATAGCCTTTTCTTTCTCCCACAGAACCACTAACCTGGGGTTAGCACTCCAGTGATTATTCAACGTGGCCAAAAACGATAGAGGTGCATGAAAGGGTGTTCAGGAACACTAAAAGAAGAATATGTATTCTGCTTCTGCTTTTGCCACTAACTTTATGTCCTTAAATTATTTCTGAGAGTTGGTGTCCATCCATAAATTGAGTTTGGAGAACAGAGAATTCAAAATGGGAGAATTGTATTTCAGGCTAGCAAACAGTGCTATTGACTTACTTGAGCCTAGAGCAGCGGTTCTCACCCTGGGGTTGTGACCCCTTTGGGGTTGAACAACCCTTTCACAGAGGTCGCTCAATTCATAACAATAGCAAAATTACAGTTATGAAGTAGCAACGAAAATAATTGTATGGTTGGGGGTCACCACAACACGAGGAACTGTATTAAAGGGTTGCAGCACTAGGAAGGTTGAGAACCACTGGTAGTGTATTTGTGAGGAAATGGGGAAGGAGAGCCAGCTAGTGAAGGGACTTGATTGTTTTGCAGGTGATCTTACCATAAAAGTGAGAGTGGGCCAGTGAAGTAATTTAGTTAGAAAGATGAATTCTGATAGATTAAGCAAACAAAACAAGATACTAGAGATTATGGATTAGAGTGGGTTGGAAGGGACAGCGTTTGTAGGCAGGGACCCCGATTGGTGGTCACAGTGGGAGATCTGATGTTTAAGATGATCTATTTTGTTGGCCAAAATTGTATTATTTTTATTGTAATAATATTTGAGTATATCAACCAGTTCCCATTAACTTCAAAGGTTTATTCCCTGATTTGTACCATTTATATTTGTACCCCTTTTCGTGTTTTTCAATCTGATAATTTTGTTGCTTTCTTGTTCATTTATTAATATGCACAAGGGAGCAGAAAAATAAACTAGAAATATAAGCAGATTTTTTGTTATTGTGTGTGTGTGTGTGTGTGTGTATGTGTGTGTGTGTGTCTTAAGATGTATTAAAACATCCTTGAGAATTCCACGACTATCCTCTATCATGTAGGGTAATTTTTTTGCTTATTTTTTTAAATCATTTTATTGGGGGCTCATACACCTTTTATCACAATCCATACACACATCCATTGTGTCAAGCACATTTGTACATTTGTTACCATCAACATTCTCAAAACATTTGCTTTCTACTTGAGCCCTTAGTTTCAGCTCCTCATTTTCCCCCCTCGCTCCCCGCTTCCCTTTCCCTCATGAACTCTTGATAATTTATAAATTATTGTTTTGCCCTATCTTACACTGTCTGACGTCTCCCTTCACCCACTTTTCTGTTCATCCCACAGGGAGGAGGTCACATGTAGATCCTTGTAATTGGTTCCCCCTTTCCAACTCATCCTTCCTCTGCCCTCTCAGTATCACCACTCACACCACTGGTCCTGAAGGGATCATCCGCCCTGGATTCCCTGTGTTTCCAGTTCCTATCTGTACAAGTGTACATCCTCCGGTCTAGCCAGATTTGTAACGTAGAATTGGGATCATGATAGTGGGGGAGGAAGCATTTAGGAACTAGAGTAAAGTTATATGTTTCATCGTTGCTACCCTGCACCCTGACTGGCTCGTCTCCTCCCCATGACCCTTCTGTAAGGGGGTGTCCAGTTGCCTAATTTAATAGAACAAAGTGTACTCACTCAATGCAAGAACACTTTGTTCTATTAAATTGGCATTCCATGATGCACACCTTCCTGACATGATTGCCGAAGACAAATGTGTGCATAAGCAAATGTGAAGAAAGCTGATGGTGCCCAGCTATCAAAAGATAGAGCATCTGGGGTCTTAAAGGCTTGAAAATAAACAAGCAGCCGTCTAGCTCAGAAGCAACAAAGACCACATGGAAGAAGCACACCAGCTTGTGTGAGCACAGGGTGTCGAAGGGATCAGGTATCAGGCATCCAAGAACAAAAATCATATCGTTGTAAATGAGGGTGAGTGAAGAATGGAGACCCAAGGCTTATTTTGTTTTATCACTAACATTTTAAAAATTAAGAATTATTTCTTTTCTAAATAAAATAATAAAAAGCTTTTTCTAGCCATTTGATTAATTAAAAAATTCAAAAAGATTTTTAGTAGCTTTTCTTTTTAAAAAAAATCATTTTATTGGGGGCTCGTACAATTCTTATCGCAATCCATACATACACCCATTGTGTCAAGCACATATGTACACTTGTTGCCATCATCATTCTCAAAACATTTGCCTTCTACCTGAGCCCTTAATATTGTTTGCTCATTTTCCCCCTCCCTTCCTGAGTTAGTTAATTGTGCCAGCCTGGCCGATAATCACATGTGGGGCTGGTTGAAAGGTGGAGGGATAAATGGGTGGTGGAGCCTCGCCTTTCTAGTTCTCGGGTCTCTTGTTTTGTGATGGTTGCATCGGGTACAGCTGCCTTAGCAGTTCCCTGCTTCAGCTTGCAAGATGGA
>NW_022111324.1:12987436-12993654 GCF_000313985.2 Echinops telfairi
TGTACATTCCAGTCTTTAGGCTTCTATAAATACCCTTTGTCACCTAGTTCTTTCCTCTATTTCCTTTTACTTTCCTCTTGTCCCACTTCATGCTCAGCCTTCATTTGGGTTTCAGTAATTTCTCTCGGTTACATTGCCCTTGCTGAATCCCTACCAGGCCTCTCACACCCCCCTTGCCACTGTTTTTGGATCACTTGTTGCTCCTCTGTCCCTGGGTTGTTCAGCACCACCTCTTACCCCAGCCTCCCCTTCTCCCGTGTCCCCCCGGAACCATTGGTCCCATTGTTTTCTCCTCCAGACTATTCATCCAGTCTATCTTATGTAGATAGATCTGTAGAGATAATAATATGCACAGAAAATCAAGCCATAGCAAGATAGGCGATGAGTGAGAACAAAGTGATGACAACAAAAAAGGAAACCAATTACCCATAGAAGAATAAATTAATTAAAAGAAAAAAATTTAAAAAGAAAGAAAAACTTGTGAATAGATCAAGGTCTGATTTTTGATCTCTAGGCATGTCCTTCAGTCAGGTCTGATGGGGTACCACGCTCTGGCCCCAGAGTCTGTCCTTTGTACTCCCGCAGGGGTTCCCTGTTCTGCTCCCACGGTTGCTTTGCCGCATGCCTTTAGTGGTTTGCCTCGGTGTCACAGGATCAGTCTGGGCCAGTCCCAACACTGAATCTCCAGTGTTGTCCTCCTTAGGGCCCTGGTCCAGCAAGGGACGGCGTGCCTCATAGTGGGATCAGCCATATTGTCCACTCTGTCCATTGGCTGTTCGGAGTGGGGTTGTTGTCCTCCAGGCCTGGTGGGTCAGGATGTGCTCCACTCTCTCTTCCTCCCCCTTCATTTGCTCTGATCAGACATGTCCCTCTCCCCTAGCTGCAGCTTCAGTGCCATCTTCTAAAGTAAATTCTGCTGGGGGGAGGGGCAGTTGTCCATGTAGGGGGTATGGGGTTTTAGTAGCTTTTCTTGTGTAAGTATTTGCAAGAACAGTTTACCTTTGCTTTGGTTCATACATTCCAAAGAAAGTATCCGGTACTTATGAGAGGTGCTGGGACAGTATAAACAGGATCATATCCCTACTCACAAGTTAGATGAAGCCAGATTTCCTAAAAAGGAATTGGTTTGCCAAAGAAGGCGTAATGAACGTTGTTGCATAAAACATGAACACTAGCATCTAATAAATGATAGTGTGTAATTTATCTGTAATAACCTCAAGTCAGGGTGCCCTGGTGACACTTTGGGGTGTTAGGCTTCTAACTTCCCCACCCCTTAGCCTTGGCCAAAAAAAAAAAAAAAAAGCCGAACACTGCCATACAGTTAATTCATATAGTTAGCAATTCCATAGGACAGAGTAGAACTGGCCCTGTAGGTTTTTGAGACTGTAACTCTTTACAGAGTAGAAAGCCTCATCTTTCTCCCATGGGGCAGCTGGTGGTTTCAAACTGCTGATCTTGCATTAGCAGCTCAGCATGTAACCCAGTATGCCATCAGGCAATGCCAAGACCCTTTAATACAGTTCCTCATGTTGTGGTGACCCATAACCATCAAATTATTTTTGTTGCTACATCATAACTGTCATTTTGCTACTGTTATGAATTGTGCAACCCCTTGTGAAAGGGTCCTTCAACCTCCAAAGGGGTCTCGACCCACTGGTTGAGAACCGCTGCAATCAGGGCTCCTTACTAGAACTATCAGATGCCATCACATCGACTTTGATGCATGACGACCCCATGTGAGAGTGTCAGATTGCCCCAGATAGTGTTTTCTGGTTGTAATCTTTACCTAGTCTTTCTTCTACCAAGCTCTTGGATGAGTTTGAACTGCTAACCTTTGTGCCATCCATGGAGTCTATTCCAATTCATAATGAGCTAAGACAGAGTTGAATTGCTTAAGGCTATAAATCTTTATGGAAGTAGACTGTCTCATCTTTCTCCAGTAAGTGGCCGGTGGCTTTGAACTACTTGTTGGTTGGCAATTGAGCATGTTCACCACAGGACCACCAGGGCCACTTTTTCTTTTTAGAAACTTAAACCTGTGGATTTTCCCGAGTAATTGAGATATTGTTATCTAAAGTGCACCTGATGGTTTGTGCTAATGAGGTGGTGCTGACTTGACCAGAATGATCACCTCTTGGCTTGATCTGCTGACCTGAGGAGGGCATGATTCAACTAATCACGACTGTGTAATGAGGTCCTAATTACAACTCTGGACACTGAATCACCACCATGGGACACCAGGTTGATGAAAGATGTCTACACATGTGGAGAGTAGTGTGCATGTGTCTCTCTGATCTGGAAGGATCATGCCGCCCTGTGCCTTTCACTATGTGTGTCCCCTTTTGTTACATTGAAACTGAAATCCAAAGTATAACACTTCAGTGCATTTTGGGAGTCTTTCTAGTGATTTATTAAGCTGGAGGAGGAGGCAGGTCAGAGTGAGTGGTACCTAGCAGACCTGGCAGTCAGTCCTCAGGACGGTGTCCTTTCACTTGTGTGGGCTGGCTCCCCTTCATCAGGAAGGCTCGCATCAGGAGACTTGCTGCTGAACAACTGGTGTCAGAACGAAATTGAAAACGACTGCTTGCTTATGATTTTTTTAAAATTTGATTTGGATTTATTCACTCAGCAAGCAATAGAGAACCAAAAGGTACAGATCTCTAACGTAACTAACATTGAACATGGTTTACATTTTTTTAGCCATTCATTAGTTATTCTTAAACTTTTCTCAACCATCTGTATGGGGAGATGAGTCAGTATGTTTTGCCATCATTCTCGTGCTTTTAATGGCAAGGAAGAGAGAAACTTATAAAGTCTCTCAACTCTTGATCAGGCAGAAACATTTACAGGAGTGAAATATTTTTCTGTTCAAAAGTTTATTCATGACTAGAAAGAAACAAAATATGCTTAAAAATTATGTACATTAACTGATTATATTTTAAGATAGATAACATTATCGTGTCTGTTTTGTCACCCTGAGCCACAGTATTTTCAGTCACCTCAAATACATGTGAAAGTTGGATAGTGAATAAGAATTGGTGTATTTGAATTATAAGTTTCAGGAAGACTATTGAAAGTGCTGTGGAATGCTAGTAGAACAAGCAAATCTGTCTTGGAGGAAGTATAGCCAAAAAGTGTCTTATAAGCAAGATGGCGAGATTTCATGTTTACTTTGCATGTTATGAAGAGATACCACTTCCTGGAAAAGAACTTCATAAAAGTAAAGTAGAGGGTCAATGAAAAAGTGAAAGACCACCAAGGTGATGGATTGACACAATGACTGCAGCAGTGGGGTCAGGCATAGACCCCAAGACCAAGCAGTGTTTGTGCTGTTGTATATAGGATTGCTGTGAGCTGGAATTGACTTAATGACACCTAACATTTTTGTCATTTCAAACAATAAAATTTAAGGGGATAGTGAAGTTGCTGAATATTTATAGTATAAATGTTAATCTCTTGGGGTAGACATGGTTTTGACTTGTTTTGTAAGCACAGATACATATTTTTAAATGGCTTGCTTTTATTTAAAGGCTTGATTTATTTTAATAAATTGTTAGGTAAAATTACTTTACATTTGACACAGCCCATAGATTTCCTAGAAAGTGTTTTGCGGTATTTTTGTGCCACATAGGTACATTGCTAACTTTGTATTTACTGTGATTCAGTCATGTAAAAACGGTGCATGGGGCATTGGAGGTCCTCCTAAACTAAGAGAGAGAGAGAGAGAGAGAGAGAGAGAGAGAGAGAGAATATGAATCAGTTCCAAGTTCCAAGGCTGGTCGCTGTGACACAGAGGTCAAACATACCTCCACCCTTCCATCTTTTTACCGTTTCTGATACCAACCCCCCACCCCACAGCAGGCTCTACTTCTGGGTTCAATAATCCATTACAATGGCCACACATAACTCATAAACAATGCACATAATTATAGGGGCTACTAGGGGAGCAACAGGTCATAATTTAGGATCAGGAATGCTCAGGATACAGTTCTTGAATCAGGACAGCCCCTCAGCAGGCAGGCCTAGCTGATTTGGCTTGGCTTCTGCCCTGCTCAGGCAATAGATACAAAGCTCTTTAACTCTACCAGCAAATGTCTGGAGCACCATACTCTGCCAGGAAGCCTCTTGCCCAAAGCTGCTCAGCTTTCTCTCTCTTGAGTTGGCAAGAGTGACTTAGTGGACGACTGCTTAGAGGCATTTACTCCACCAGCACGTCACATACCTAAAGATGCTTGGTTTTCCCACACTGTATGTGACAGTTTTCTTTCATGATTGCTGCCACCTCTTGCTGCCTCTGGTGTTATAGTGCGCTCTCTCTCGGGGGGTGGGGTGGGGGTGTGTGTTTCTCCTGGTTGTAGGAGTTCTCAGCACAGTGGACCCCAAGTCCAAAAGTCTCTCTGGTGTTAGTGACAGTGCCCCCTTTCTGAATCTGGGTTGCCTCATTTTAAGTCTAGTGGGATGGCAAAACTGTCCAATCCCCTTGTTCCACATACCTTATTTGCATGGCCTCACCTCCCCAAGGGTCCACCTTTTGGGGTCATAAGCACCTGTTTGCATAATCCTACCCAGCCATTGTGGGGAATCAAAAAGTGTATAAATAGAAGGCCATATTAAGTAAGTAATTCACAGATCTCATGAGACAAACCAGTGAAGCATTTTGAGTATTGCCTTTCTCATTAAATACTGTGTAAGTTCTTTTCCCTATACTATTTTCTTTTGTAGCATTGTTTGTTGACTAGAACTAGATCATATATATGTCATTGTTCAGAAATAGGGAACCATAAATTCATTTAAAATTGGTGCCAACAGTGTATTTGGTTAGGTTATTCTTGGTTATTGTTGAGTTGGTTCTGACTGGTTGTGACCCACAGTATGCAGCATAGAACTGTTTTATAGAGTTTTCAAGGCTCTGACTTTCAGGCAGCAGATTTCCAAACCTGTGCAGTGCTTAATTGTACCTCCCAAGATAGGAACATACTTGAGAGTTCTATACTCAGGAAGATAGAACCTGATTGTCAAAATATACATATTGATGTAGTGGAAAGGGGCATAAGACTAAACCAGAGCTGCATTATGGTTCTTTCTTTGGTATTAGAACTTAAATTCTGATCAGTAGGTTTGCAGAAAGCTATGGTTTATGGTGGGTGGGAGGGTGCCCACATACCCTTAGCCTCCTCTGACCACCCCTCACCCCACCCCCACCCCTCAGGCAGTGTGTGTTTGCTGTACTCTTGCCCTCAGGGACTTGCCCCAGTGTGCCTTTGGTGGAAATTGAGGGACTGGGGTTGATTGGGGTCCTGGGTTACTTGCTGGGCTGCTAATTCAAGGTTACCAGCTTGCACTCACCAGCAGCAGCTGGAAAAAGATGAAGCCTTTGGCTCCTATAAAGATTGACAGCCTCAGAAACCAAAGGCGACACGTCTGTTCTGTCTGTGGGTTAGGATCAGCTCGATGGCACTGGGTGGGCAGTGGGATTGCATAGTCATGAGTCATGCTTTGACTCAGGTAGTCTGAGGACTCTAACCCAAAACAGTGTGTGTATCCCAATGATCCCCTTCCTGCTTCTGTAGTCTCACCAGAGACTGTCACCCATAATGATTTGCCATGAACTTCCTTTGTTTTCTATACTTCTTAGTTTAGCCAAGTGGCTGTGAATCCTTTGGACAACATATGGCGTCATACTGATGATCTCCCTCATCTGGATGGTTTTGTCTTATAAGTAGGAAGCATTTATCCTAGTCTAAGTGATTTATGTATATTAAGTCATTCTACCCTCATTACAACTTTTGAGGTAGACCCCCAATTTAAAGATGAAAACGGGGAGTACTCTTGGGAGAAAAGAGACTCCACATTTAAACATAGTTTGTAGAGAATCATTTATTAAATTTTGAACAGGACAAACACAAGAAAAGGCAAATCATACAGATGAGGGAGACCTCAGCACAAAGCCATAATGATGGTTTCTAAGGAGTCACAGAAACTCACCTGGAGAACAAAGAAAACTGCCCCAAAGTTATGATTGGCAGCAGATGAATTCACCACATTTGTAGGTAGGGCTACCGATGTGGGAAAGGGACTAAGATTGGGATATATACACTATTGTAGATTAGAAAAGTTTACAAAAGCAATTCTCAACCCCCTTTGGGGGGGTCGAAAGACCCCTTTTTTTTTTCTTCAGTATTCAGTTTTTATTTATTTATTTATTAAATCATTTTGTT
>NW_022111324.1:12994676-13012985 GCF_000313985.2 Echinops telfairi
TTTGTCTTCAGCAATCGTGTTGGGAAGGTGAGCATCATGGAATGCCAGTTTAATAGAACAAAGTATTCTTGCATTGAGGGAGTACTAGAGTGGAGGCCCAATGTTCATCTGCTGGTCAGTGGTCAGAAAGAATCTATGTGGGGACTCCAACATGGATTTAGGGCTCCCACTGCAAACTGTAGCTTTCTGCAAACCTAGTGCTCAGAATTTAAGTTCTAATAAGAGGTACAGAAAATGTTAACAGACTCACCCAAGTTTTCATAGCTAGTAACAGAGTGAGAATTAGAACTTCAAAAAGGGTGGGTTCTGTGCCTGGGCTCTTAGGCAGTATGCTATATTGCCAGTAGAGAGCTAGATGGCCTCTGGCAGGTGTCCTTACATTTTTTTCTGTCTCAGTTTTCTCATTAGAAAACTGGGTGGCAGATTGATTTAGCAAGGGATGGACACGAGAATTGCTCACAAAGCTTTTAACAAACTCACATGCCCAAGACTCTTACCCTGGATGGAGATTCTGTCTAGATTTAGGATTTGCTGCTGTTAATGTCAGTTAGCACTACTGGATTAGATGAACTGTTGATATTTTCATACCTTTGTGTGTTGAATTAACTAAATAGTTTTAGCATTCAAAGATACTTGGTTTGACCACTTACAAGCTATTTAAAAAACTGAGTTATGGAATATGCGCTTAAATAGGGGGGAAAAATAAGCTCCTTGTCAGGGAAGACTTTAGCTTAAAACAGTTTAAGACAGAAAATGGCATGCATGGTTCATAAACTTTGATGGAAAGCGGGTGCCTTATGAACTCAAATAAGGTGTACTGGTGCTGCTAATATTGTTAATGGCCTTTGTATGCTTGTGTGTGTAATGGACAGTGTATTTTTGTGTAATGGACAGTTAATTGTCAAAAGAGAAAGAGTTGTAAGTAAATGTGGTGAAATGTTAATATGGGTGATATTCTTGATAAACCCCATTAGAAAAATACATTTTTGGAGGTATGTTGGGTTTTGCAAACTAGACTGAGGAATGAGACAGCAAAGACCCAGCAACAAGTGACATGGCCAAAGTGGTGTTTTGAGAATGTGATTTGAATGTCATTATGCTAGCTATTTGTAAGAGGAATCCATATTAAACAAGAAGTAATTGGAGGGACTGAGGTATATACTAACAAGGTACTCTAAACTTGGCAATAGAAGTGAAGATGCGTCAATGTGTACTGCAGAGATATTGAGGAAGTCCATATTCAAGTTTCATTGCTACATGCCTTAAAACCAAATCAAACTCATTGCCATCAAGTCAATGCTGACTCATAGCGACCCTCTCTGTGAGTTTTCAGCACTAACTGTTCTAGGGAGTAGAAAGCCCAGGTTTCTCCTGAGGAGTTGCTGGTGGTTTTGAACTGCCAACTGTGTGGATCTCAGGCCAATGAGTAACCAGTACCACCAGGGTTCCTTTGGATTCAAAAGAACTAGGATTTTAATTTGTCTCTAACTGGCAACACCCACTTTCTGTCATTTAGGAAAAAGAGCGATTAGAATAGATATCAATGCAAGAGCCTTCTATGTGTTATATGTCCTATGCAGGATTTTTGTGGACAAAGTAGCTGCTTTCCTGGAGCTTATAGTGGTGGAGAGAATAATTTCTAGAGTCTAAAATTATGAACCTGGGAAATACAGTTCAGAGAGAAAAGTTGAGGGGTTTTGAGTAGAGCCGCAGAGTGAGATACTGTATATGTGAGCACTTACAATATGCACTTGTTACAGCTAAAATTTGGTCTGCATTTGTTCTCATAGAGGGGAATCATTTTTTTTAGAACAAATTTTGACTGAATGTGGAGTTTCTCCAGATAACTTAGAAGTAAAGAAAGGTGTCAAAGTAAACCTCTGAAGGGAAGGGAGAAACTGGTTTAGGAGCAAAAGATGGAAAACATTTTGTGATTCTTTGAAAGCTCAACAATATCAAATGTCTCAGTTAAAGACTGGAAAGCTAGGAAACGGAGAAAAAGACCTAGTTTTGAAAAGAGGGAAGTGATGGATAAGATTTGGGGAGTAGAAATGGAAGACATTTGGAGAACTTAGCTGGCAATTTCTTGCTTGTTTGGCAGCCAGAGTAGAAGAGTATTGGATTAAAAAAAGAAAGAAAAAAACAAAACAAACAAAACTAATGGTTTGAGCAGCCTCACATTTGTTTCAACGCATACTTTACTGTTGTAGTAGATTTCTAGTCTTGCTAAACACTTCCCTTTATTTCTGTCCCTTCCTAAAACATGTTCCTTTTAACCCAAGGATAACATTTTAAACTCTAATATAAAAGGTCTTTTAAAGCCAGGCCCAAACCTACTTATGCAACTTTATCTTCCACTGTTCCCTGTGTAGACTTTCAAGTGAATTATGGTGAATCTTTTAGCCTGTTAATTTATTTGGGGTCTGTCCATGTAGTTTCAAATTGTGTGTGGCGATAACTATGGGACAATGGTGGTTAAATGATAGAATTCTTGCCTTCTAAGCAGGAGACCTGGGTTTGACTTCTGGCCAGTGCTCCTCATGTACAGCCACTGTGTGTGTTTCTCTTAGTGTGTGGACTTGGTATTTCTGTGATGTTGAGCAAGTTTTAGGAGAGTTTCCAGATTAAATGGAACAGGAATAAAAGCTTGGTGAGCTACTTCTGAAAATCTGCTAAGTGAAACTGTACTGATTACAGTTGCCCTTTATACAGCCAATTGTGGGGGTGGTTCAGGACCTGGCAGCATTTGTATGTAGGTTGGGAGGTAGATGGGGGAAGGTTTGCTGTATAAGTTAGTGGCCAACTCAATGGCATCTAACAAGAAGGTTTGTAAGCCAAATATACTTTCATTTTTCTTACCACCAGGTTTAAAACATGCTCTATTAAGGTCAGCCAAGCAAAACTGGAACAAACCCAGATTTGTAAAACATGAGTGTACTAGAACGATGTCCAAAGTGGAAAATATGGGTGGATGCACTGTTATGAAATCTCCCTCTTAGGAACACCAGAGTAGTGTTAGGTGCCATGGAGTCCACTTCATCTCATAGTGACCTATGCACAACAAAATGAAACACTGCCTGGTCGCCTGAGCCCATTGCTGCAGCCACTGTGACAATCCATCTTCTTGAGGGCCTTCGTTTCACTTTCGATCCGCTTTACCAAGTATGCTGTCCTTTTTCAGGGGCCTATTTTTTGTGGCAGCATGTCCAAAGTAAGTAAGACGAAGCCCTGCCATCCTTGCCTGCCTCTAAGGAGCACCCTGGGCATACTTCTTCCAATCCAGATCAGTTTACCTTTTTGGAATGAATCCATGACACTTTTAATATTTCTCTCCAGTGCGACCACAATTCAAATGCATAGATTCATCTTTGGTCTTTATTCAATGTCCAACTTTCACATGCATATGAGGCAATTGAAAATAACATGGCTCCATGCCAGTATGCTGCCCACAAGGCTTGGTGTTCCTGATGGAGCAGTGAACTAACAGAGGACAACGGGGCCCGGCCCAAGCTGATGTTGATCCAACCCCAGAAGAATGTAATGCAGAGGACAGCACTGAAGATATAGCCCAGGAGTGTGGCGACCACACTGGTGTGAACTAAGGGAAAGAGAGAAAGACAGCGACCTAGGCTGAGACTGGGACTGGGGACTACATCCCTGCTTGGAACAGCCAATGCACAGAGAGGACCTTAGGGCTGGCCCCACCACGAAGTTTTCTCACTGACCCATAGTGTTATGGGAAGACAGCACTGGAGACACTGTACGGAGTTTGCCCGTGCTGCCCCATGCACAGTGAGGTGAAACACGAAGGGAGTGCAAGGGGAGCAAAGTTACCAAGTCCCCGAGGAATCCTGAAAATAGATTCCTGACTTGGGGGACAGGGTTTGGTACCTCAATAGACCTGATTGGAAAATACTCATTAATGGTCAGCAGGCAGACCTAGAACTATCTAACTTTTTTTTGGTCCTCTTTCGCTCTGTGTCTATCTATATAAGATCGGCAGGGCAAACAATCCTGAGGAGAAAACAACACGGCTAGTGGCCCTTGGGAAACATAAGAGATGATAGTATGGGGAGGGGGAGCCCACAAACTCAGCGATGAGGGAACAACAAGAGATCTAAAAATGATGGGGAGGAGGCCTGGTGGGATTTTATGAAGTGCAGTGTATTCAAGAGGAATTTCTGAGAGTCGAGTGGAGGGTGAGCAGGATAGTGGGACAAGAGGAAGGTGAAAGGAAATAGAGGAAACAAGTAGGAAACAAAAGCTATTTATTGAGGTATAGCTATAGGCATGAATATATGTGAATATATTAATTTCTAACAAAAGGGATAGAGGCCAATGTACATATATGCTAAAGTATTAAGATAGTAGACGGATTTTGGGCCTCTGCTCATGGCTTCCTTAAACACAAGAACACTTTGCTCTAATAACCTGGCATTCTTTGATACTGCATCTTCCCCACACAATCACTGAAGACAAAATGGGTGCATAAGCAAATGTGATGAAGAAAGTGGATGGTGCCTGGCTATCAAAAGATATAGCATCTAGGGTCTTACAGACTTGAAGTTAAACCAGCGGCCGTCTAGCAGAGAAGCAAATAAGCTTACGTGGAAGAAGCACACCAGCCTGTGTGATCATGGTGTCGATGTAATCAGGTATCAAAAGATCCCAAACAAACATATTGATATCAATGAGGGAAGTTGGAGTGGAGACCCAAAACCGATTTGTAGACAATTGGAAATACCCCCACAGAAGGGTTATAAGGAAGAGACGATTCAACCAGGGTGCAGTATAGCACCGACGAAACACACATCATTCCTCTGGTTCCTGACTGTTTCCTCCCCGTCCCACTACCATGACCCAGTTCTATGTACACATAGCTACCAGCTACTCCATGGGAGAAAGATGGGGCTTTCTACTCCCGTAAAGATTTGCAGCCTTGGAAACTCACAGAGGCAGTTCTACCCTGTCCTACAGGGTCACAATGTGTCAGTGTTGACCCAGTGGCAGTGAGTATGTTTTTTTGAGTTTGAGTCAGGCGCATTCTCGTTTTCAAAGTAACATCCTTTCTTCTCAGTACTCTAAAGAGGTCTTGTGCAGCAGATTTACCTAATGGACCATGTCTTGTGATTGCTTGAGTACTGCTTCCATGAGCATTGATTGAGGATCCAAGCAAGAAAAAAAAATTGATAACTTCAACCATTTTTCATGTATTGTAATGTTGCCCCATGATGTTCTTTACAGTGAGTTGTAATCCATACTGAAGGCTGAAATCTTAATCCTTACCAGCAAGTGTTTCCAATTCCTCCTTAATTTCAGCAAGCAGGGTTGTGTCCTCTGCATAATACAGCTTCTCTAATAATTTTCTCAGCATACAGATTGAATAAGTATGGTGAGATGATTCAACCCTGATGCACACTTACCCTGAATTTAAAGCAGGCAATATTCCTTTGTTCTGTTGGAATAACTGCCCCTTGATCCATGTACAAGTTCCAGGTGAGCACAATGAAGTGTTGGAATTCCTTTTCTTCTCAAGGTTATCCATAGTTTGTTGTGATCCACAAAGTCGAATGCCTTGGCATGGTTATTAAAATGCAAAAAAACTATCTTTTTGGTATTTTCAACTTTGAGCCAAGATCTGTCTGACATCAGCAAGGAATCCCTTGTTCTATGTGTTTTTCTAAATCCGTTGTCTTCTGAATCTTCTGATATGGCTGGATTCAGAAGAGGCATTGCATAGCAACAACATAATTTGATCAGAGCTTACAACAGCAGTACCCCACTGAGTTAGTTAAGGTTCATTGTGCCAACCTGGCCAGTAAACACATGTGGGATTAATTGAAGGGCAGAGAGAGAAATGGCTTGGTGAACCTCACTTTTCTAGTTCTCGAGTCTCTTGGACCAGGGTGCAGCTGCCTTAGCCAGTTCCCTGCTTCAGCTGGCAAGGCTGACTTCCTGCGAAACATCCCTGAGGAGAAGCCACATGGTCCTACCCTGACACAGCCCTTGCCAGCGCTGAGATGCTTATATGTTCACTGATTCAGCTTTCCTTCCGCAGTCAGTGTCATTGTGTGTGTTTTGTGAGATGGAGGAGGGCTTTGTAGATTGGTGTCGGATATATGGACTAATGTTGGACTTATGGGCTTGGATAGCACTGTGTTGGGATGCTTTCTTAATGTACATTCACCCTTTATATAAAACTCTCATATACACATGAGTTTATGTGCATTTGTTTCTCTAGTCTACCCAGGCTAACACACCCACTCAAAGATGGTGACCAACAGCACAGTTTTGAATGTTTATTGCTTTTTCCACAGTCTTAGCAATAATTTCAGGGCTTTGACCCATCTTTCCTATCCCAGTTATCATTGTGAATTCCCACAAATGTGGGTCTGTTTTGGTATCTATGCAGACCATAGAGTCCCAGAAGTAAGCTCTGGAGCATCAGAGCTTTTTGAAGCTAAGCTCCCTAGTTTGACTATGTAACATGGGATTACAGTGAACTGGGATTGATATGATGCAGTAGGTTTAGTTTTTTGGGAACTGGGGCTTGGAGGAGTTGGTTGTTAGCTGCCATAGGGCCAACTCCTTATATGGCAGCCCCCTGCACAGGGAAAGAAGGAAATGCTGTTCACTCGTGTGGTGAGGTGACATTACTTAGTATAGCTTTTCTACTCATATCTTTGTACGTCCCACCAAATGATTGGGTGGGAACATATAAATAGGGCGTGTGAAGCGGTAATAAAGGGGGTTGGTTCGTTTGCCCCATTGCACTGGGTATAAGAGAGCCATTTCAGAAGGAGAGGGAGAAAATCCTGTGACCGTCAACAAAGAGCCACCAAAGGAGCACATGGGAGATCCTATTCTGAAGTAGCAGAGGCACCGAGATCAGGAGATAGAGTAGAGGCATCATGCCAAAGTCATGAAGCTGGGCAGAGGAGTAGCTCGGTGACTGAGGCAAAATGGCAGGCTTCCTGGCCCATAGAACAAGGCTGAGGGAAACATGCCCTCCAGCATGGCTGAAAAGAGTCATTGCAGACATTTTGTAACCTAATAAACCCTTTGTGAGTATTGTCTATGTATGAGTTCTGTGGCCAATACAATGCATTATTGAATGCAGCAGAGAGGAAGAGCTAGGGGAGGGACATTTGGTGTCAGATTAAAGAAGGATGGCTGGTAGAGGCATGTCTGACCTCTGTGGCTAGTGTAGAGTTGGATAGTCCTCCTTTGTGCAGCCAGAGGAGGTCAGAAGTTACCCTCATGTTTATTTCCTCACTGCTTTGATTGAGATTTCTCCCTTTGCGTGATACGTTGATTGACTCAAATTAATTGTCAGTGGTCTATTCCAGTTTTTCCTTTTCTTGTGTCAGTTTTTTCCCCCTGAGAATGTATCTACTTTTAAGCGTTCAGATATATTTACAAATGTAGGTCATATTTTATCATTTTAAAATGGTTATTTCTATAACTATTTTATCTTTTTAGTGTACATTATGTTCTTCCATTGATCAGTTTTGCTGATTTGTCTCTAATAATATATTAATCAAAGAACCGACTTTCAGTGTTCTGAATCTTTGCAGGGTTCTTGTGCATCTATTTCAGAGACTTCTGTTCTTTTGTGTGTATGTGTAAGTACTGCGCGCTCACCGATTGCGCCACCGGAGTTCCTGCTTTCTTCTTTTTTTACAGTGAGATTTCTGCTCTTACGTCCGCCTTTGTTTCTTTGGATTTACTTGGTCTTTGATCATTTTGAGTTGAAAACTTGACTGTTTTGTTTTGTCTCTGTCTTTGAATGTTTTCAAACGCATCCGTTTTCTGCTTTTGTCCCATCATATCCTATCAATTTTGAGATATATTCTTCAGTTCTAAATATCTCATCATAATGTTCCTTATTATTTTCTCTTTAACTGAAGGGTTATTTAGTTACATAATTTTTTGTTTTCAGGCTTAAGGTGGCTTCAGCTATCTTTGTTATTTGAAGTTTTGTTGCAGTGTGGTTTGAAAGGACAATCTTGTTAGGTCTTAACACTGAAATTTGAGGCTTATTTTCAGACTTTGAGAATTTCATATTTGGAAGTTTTCCCTTGTGTGCTTGAAAACAATGTTAATGTACATTAAAGGTAGACTTTCTATGTATTTGATTGGGCTTGTTTCTTATGCACACCACAAATACCATGTTAATGTATTATTTTGTGATAGGTAAAGTGGTTCCATTGCATATGGGGTTGCCATGAGTGGGGATTGATTAGCAGCAGTTAACAATTTAAAATAAGTAGTTATAATGTTTGACTATTCTATTTTCTCATGTAGTCTTGTCAGTGATTATTCTGGGTTTTTTTGAAGTGCTATTGTTAGGTGCATATATACTCATAATCCTATTTCTTTTTATCAAAGATAAAAAATGCCTTTGTGACCTACTGTTTTCCATCCTAAATTTGATTCTTCCTGCTGCATTCAACTTGCTACTTCAAAAAAAATCTATATATTATATTTTACTATTGTTGCTAGGTGCCATCAAGTTGATTTCAGATGATAATGACTTCATGTGATAGAACTGCCCCATAAAGTTATACAACCTTGGTAACACTGTAAAGAGTTGCTGTGAGTTGGAATTGAAATATTTCAATAAGCTAATGAAGCACTGGGAGCATTCAATGGTCCATGCCAAGACAACTACCTGGCCAACTGGCTAGAAGAGAGCTGTATTTGTACCCATTCTAAAGAAAGGCGACCCAACAGAATGTGCAAATTGTAGAACATTACCTGCAAGGAAAATTTTGCTGAAGATTATGTAACAGTGGTTGCTGCAGTACATTGACAAGGAGCTGCCAGAAATTCAGGCTGGATTCAAAGAGGATGTGGAATAAGGGATATCATTGCTAATGTCAGGTGGGTCTTGGCTGAAATCAATACTAGAAAGATTGTGCTTTCAATCAATCAATCCATCCATCTATCCTTGTGCTTCATTGACTATGCCAAAGCATTCACCTGTGTGCATCATAACAAACTACAGATAGTGTGGGAGGAATGGGAATTCCAGAACACTTCTTTGTGCTCATGTGGAACCTGTACATGGATCAAGAAGCAGTTGTGAGAATAGAGCAAGGGGAAACTGCATAGTTGGAAATCAGGAAAGGTCTGTGTCAGGGTTCTATCTCTGGACCATACTTACTCAACCTGTATCCTGAGCAAGTAATCAGAGAAGCTGGCTTATATGAAGAAGCATATGACATCAGATTTGGAGGAAGGCTTATTAACAGCCTGTGTTAGGCAGATGGCACAACTTAACTTGCTGAACGTGAGGAGGACTTGAAGCACTTACTGATGAAGATGAAAGATTCCAACTTTCATTATGGATTAATAAAAGGAAAGCCAAAATCCTCACATCTGAACCCATAAATAACATAATAAACAGAAAAGGTTGACATTGTCAAGGAGTTCATCTTGCTTGTATCCACAATCAATACCCAAGGAAGCAGTCCAGAGATCAAATGATGCAATGCATTGAGTAAATCTACACAAGACCCCTTTAAAGTGTTAAAAAACGAAGTCTGTGGCGCACCTGTCCCAAGCCATGGTATTTTCAGTTGCCTCATATGAATGTGAAAGTTGGACATTAAATAAGGAAGACTTTCAAAGAAGAATTGATGAATTTAAATTACGGTGTTGGCAAAGAATATTGAAAGTGGACTACCAAAACAATCAACACATTTGTCTTGTATACAAGAAGTATAGCCAGAATGCTCTTTAGAAGCAAGGGTAGCAAGATTTCATCTCACATCCTTTGGATATATTATTAGAAACAGACCAGTCCCTGGAAAAGGATATCAGGCTTGGTAAAGTAGAAGGTCAGTGAGAAAAAGAGGAAGGCCCTAAATGAGATGACTTGGCACAGTGGGTGCAACAATGGACTCACACATAGCAAGGATGGTGTAGGACCAGGCATTGTTTCATCTGCTGTACATAGTCACTATGAATTGGAGTAGACTCAGTGGGACCCTCATGGAACAGCTATCCTGCTTCTTAACTGGAGTGTATATTTGATCCTTCTGGGGTCTAAAATTTTTTTTTTAATTAAGGACCTCATTGGTATCAACTCATTTTTGTAGTTGAAGTGGATTTGGGGTTATTTTATTTTGGTGGTTTAAATTTTTTTTTACTATTTTTAGATAGATGCTATTGAGTCAATTCTGACTTACAGCAACATTATGTACAACGGGACAAAATATGGGGAATCTGGAGGTGTAATGGAGAGCCCTGGTGGCGTAGTGGTTACTCAGTGGGCTGCTACTTGCCAGGTCAGCAGCTCCAAACCACTACCCAGGTCTGTGGGAGAAAGACAAGGCTTTCCATGCCTGGAAAGAATTAGTCTCAGAAACTCACAGGGGCAGTTTAATCTGCCCTATAGGGTCGCTATGAATCAGAATTGACTTGATGACAGTAAAAAAATATATACACTTTATGTGCATTTTATGACATCTGTGTACCCATACAAAGGAGCTCAGGTAGACTATTAGTTACTTGTTGAGCTGCTTGATCTCAAGATCTGAAGTTTGAAACCATCAGCTGCTCACTCCTTGGGGGAAAAAAATAACTTTCTACTCCCATAAAAAATTACAGTCTCAGAGACTGACAGGGACAGTTCTACTCAGTCCTCCAGGTTTGACTCAGTGGCAGTGAGTTTGGTTTGGGGTTTGGTAAAACCACCCTATGTGCAGATTTTCCCCATATTTGGTAATACCTTTTCCATCATCAAAAATAACAAGTGTGTTCTATCTAGAAAGCGATTTATCCTCCTCCTTCTACCATCCTTCGTATACATCAAAGAACATTGCTTTCTGTGTATAGGCCTATTCTTGACTTTTTACAATAGAACATATTCTATCCAATATTTGCTCTCTTGTGATTGACTTATTTTATTCAGCATTATAATCTCCAGCATACTATTCCTCATCCATGTTAATGTTTCACAAGCTCCTCGTTATTCTGTTGTTTGTATGTACCACAGGTTGGCCATTCATCCTTAGATGGGTACGTAGGTTGGCTCCATCTTTTTGCCATTGTGAATGATGCAGTAAACATAGGTGTGCATATGGCTGTTTGTGTCACTGCTCTTGGATGTATACCAAAATAGAAATGAAGATGATTCAAAAGTTCATGGAACAATTGCTCTTTAATTCTATTTTTCACAAACTTTTTTTGAGGCACCCTCATATTTCTTGGTTATATATGTAGGAGTGGGATTGCTTAAGGTATTTCTGTTTCTAATTTTTTTGAGGAAGTAGCATGCCATTTTTCATAGCGATTGTACTATTTTATAATCCACCAGTCCCATGTAAGAATTCTAATTGCTCCACAACCTCACTAGCATTCGTTGCATTTTGTTATTTGGATCACTTTCATTTTTGCAGGGGTAAAATTGGTTAATCTAACTTTCCTTCTGTTGTTCATGCACTTTTTGTTGTGTTTTATAGACTATTTATGCTGAGAACGAGGTCCTCTAGTCTTGACCCTGATGCTTTCTTCCAGTTTTTGTAGTTTGTTGGTGCAGTGGGTTAACCCTTGGGCTGCTAACCACAATGCTCTCTGCTCCATGAAGATTTACAGGTTAGAGCAGTTCCCGTGCAGTCTTGTATGCTTTCCGGAAATGTACTTTTTGGGACAGTTCTACCCGAAACTTCCCCTTGCCTCATAAAAATCACTTGGATTAAAAAAAAAAATTACAAGTTAGAGACTGTAAGGAGCAGCTCTACTGTGCCCTGTAGCTCACCGAGTCAACTGATTTGATGGCAGTTGAAATCCTGACGATCATGACCATCTTTTTCTGTACTTGTTGACTGCCTAAATGCCCTCTTTGGTGAAGTGTCTGTTCATGTCTGTTTCCCATTTAGTTTAATTTTTAATTTGTCTCTTTTTGTTGTTGAGTTGTTGAAGTTTTGTATGCATTTAGAGATTAGCTATGATGTTGCCAAAATTGTGTTCCCCAATCTTGAGGTTCATTTTGTACTCTTGGTAAAATCTCTTGAAACTTTATTTAATTATACTTGTATTTAATTTTTATGAGGTCCTCATTAATCTAACATGCCTTGTGTTGTTGGTGCATTTTTAGTTTTGTTTTGTAGATGATTTATGCTGAAAATTAGGTCCCTTAGTTTTGTCCCCAATGCAATCTTCTACAGCTTTATAGTTTTAGGTTTACTGTTTAGGCCTTTGACCCATTTTGAGTTAATTTTTATACACGGTGTGAGGTATGGCTCTTGTTTCATCTTTCTGTATTTGTATATCCATTTTTGCCCACACCATATGTTAAAGACATTGTTTCTTTTCCGTTGAGTAAACTTCAAGAAGATCAACTGTTCTTAGATGTGCAGAGTTTTGAAAGTCTGTCGTTCTAAGAGATTTATTATGAAAAAAAGCCTGCATAGTTTCTTCCTTCCTATTTTCCCACTTATTTGTTTTCAAGGAAATCCATTTAATCTTTTTAGCTTATTAATTTTTTGTCTAAAATAGTTGCTTTAATATAATTTGTGGCATTTAATATCACTTTTGACTGTACTATAGATCAAATTCTAATATGCACTAATGTAGTTCTGTCATAATTTGGGCTGGATTCAATATTTATAACTATGTAAATATATTTATAGCAGAAGAATACCTTAAAAGGTATTCCTTTTCCACTTAGCTATTTTTCTTTGAATTAATATTTGATTTCCTTATTTAATTCTAAATTCTTTGCCAGTTTTGGAAATTTATTTGGGAGACTTTCCAAAGACTCATTATGTATCCTTTTAAGTTTCATCTTCCTGAAGAAGCCTCTTCTGGAATTTATGATTCCTGCCAGTCTAAACAGGTTGCCACCTTTTCTTTGTGCACTGCTCTTTGTCCTACGCTTTCTCTTTCCAGTTACTCATCTCTTCTAACCTCCTTAGTATGTGGTTTTCATTTCTTCCTTTCGTGTACATTTGAATGAATGAAGTGATGTTTACATAAATGAATGTCAAATATTGGCAATCACAAGTAGTTCTTAACAGAACTATTCCTTAACAAAATTTTACCATTTATTTTATTTCTATCGTAAATGGGGAGTTCCTTCATCCAATAACTGGTTTGAGTATGGAAAGTATATGGATCTTTATCTCTTAATTTTAGATCCAGCTACTTAGAAAAATTTTTAATAGTAATCTTTTGATAATTTTACTCTTTCCCCATGTTTGTATTTCCTTTATGTTCTAGTGATAATGATTCTTCTTGTTTTGTTTCAGATATAAATAAAGTTCCTTTTAGGTTTCTTTGATAAACATTATGCCAAAAAACCCTCTCACACTCACCTCCATTGACGCAGTGACAACTCATGGTGGCCCCTTAGGACAGGGTATAATGGTCCCTTGGATTGCTGAGACTGGAACTCTTGACAGTAGTAAAAAGCCCCCTCTTTTGCCAGCGAGGCAGCTGGTGATTTCGAACTGCTGACCTTGCAGTTAGCAGCCTAATGCTGAATCACTATATCAGCAGGGCTCCAGGATAAGTGTTACGCTGTTAAAAGCAAAACAAAACTACTTATAGCTATTTGTATTATTTATTTTAAAATCTTGATGGATGTATTAATTTATCACATACCTTTCATGATTGTGGAGATAATCATGGATCTACAAATATATTGAACCACTTTTGAATATCAGCACAAAACTTTACTTGACCACAGCAGTGGTGTTATTATCCCTCGATATGTACCTAGAGTTCTTTTCTCTTGTACCCGTGCATCTGATTTCATAAGTACTACTGATCTGAAGTTTTCGTTTGCGTCTGTGCTACTTAGTTTTTTATATCTTTGCTATGTACAGTTTGAGAAGCATTTGGAAGCATTAGTTCTTTTCCTTGAAACAGTTTAGTTAGCTGTGTTTAAACTTGGTGACATTTAATATGTTATTGGTATGTGATGCTTTTTGAAGAGATGAACTCTGACAATTTTCTCTATTCCTTCTATGATGATCAGATATTGTTTCTGTGAAAGCTTTTGTTGTGCCTTCATAAAATTCATTATATCTTACTTGGAAGGCTACCACTGCTTATGTTTTCCTTAGGGCATGAAATAAAACACTCTTGGGCTGTGTACATTCAGCTGTTTAATTCCCAAGGGATTACAATAAGAACCAGCTTGCTTATTGCTTCATTCTTAGCCCTTAGTAGGAAAGATGCTGACTTAAATTTTTCATTCTTTTTTTTTTTTTGGTGATGGGTGATTTTAGGCTTCCCAGTTGGCATGTGTGTTGTAAAGAGAGTTCTTCTGCTTCATCATACTACACTCAAGATGACAATTGTGCGCTAGAAAATGAAGATGTGCAATTCCAGAAAAAGGTATTTTAGATAAAGTTGAGAGTATAAGTTGTGTGTCAGATGTCAAAAACACAAAACACTGAATAAATGTAATTTCAAAAGTATTATGCCAAAAAAAGATTTACAGTCATGGAAACCTACAGGGGCAGTTCTACCCTGTCCTATAAGGTCACTATGATATTGAAATAACTATT
The DNA here is from genome assembly GCF_000313985.2 of Echinops telfairi. Lineage (NCBI taxonomy): Eukaryota > Metazoa > Chordata > Mammalia > Afrosoricida > Tenrecidae > Echinops > Echinops telfairi. Next base: position 13,009,202 of record NW_022111324.1, read on the forward strand.
GCATAATAACAAGTCAAGCTCAGCCACAAGTTATCACATTTTACCTTATCATTTCAGTGCTTTTTAAAGCTTGGGAGGCTCTCTTCACTGGAATTATATATTTAATAAGCTTTTGTATTAAATTTCTTTGCTTGGTAATGACTTGTGCTCAGACTTATAAAATTTACTTCCTAATAAGAGCAGGCAAACAATGAAAAATGAACTCTTGTCACAAAAAAACTGAAAGTTTTATCAACTTTCAAGAATGACATCAACATTCAAAAAGGTTCAGTTGGCAAAAAATTTTGAATGCAGTTTGTAGAACATATCTATAGTTTTAATAAGTAGAATAAAATAAATGTATTCAACACTTGTCAATCCACTATTTGTGAAGTTGGTTACAATTATAAAATATTAATATGATGAATGAAAAATAACTAGAATACAGTATGATGATGCAGTTTTATGATTGCGAGAATGTTAAATCATACACTAATGATTTGTAAAACTCAGAGGAGTCTTTAAAAATTCTTGGAAAGATTCCTTTCTTCCAATTCTGTTTTTCCACACACTTTTTAAAGCTCCCTTACAGACACACCAAAAACAGTAAAACTTAATCTTTTATGTATATAATTCTGCTACATAGTAAAGTTGTATTTATTTTGGGGGGGGAAAGTGGGGTATGTAAATATTATTCCATAAAGTTTGGTGGGAGATTTGTAACTTTCCTTGCTGTAATCTGAGGATTTATTTGGGTAATTATTTAATTCAAATAAATCTGAGGTAGTTTACGTATGAGGTTAAAAAAAAAAAAGTTTAATAAACGTCCATTGTCTTTTAGTTCCTTTTTTCCAAGCACCTTTTGAAGCGCCCCATCTTCTTTATTACTGTTGCTCATATTAGGAATGTTGTAACATCCTGCATACTACAGATGGGTGAGAAACGGTGCCTATTTAGAGAACTGAAAGCTAATGGCTCCCTTTTTAATGTCTTAAATAAAGCATTTCTAAAAAAAAAAAAATCTCATTTTTATAAATGAAAAACAATGGGAAACTAGGATTACTGAGAGAGTCTACGGTCTATACCTGCATGTCTTGTTTTATATAATGAGATGGGGAAATGGAACAGTCTAAAAATAACTGCTTGCTAAGTCAATATTATTTTAAATGAATAAAGGTAGGTATCTGATGTCTCATGGACACCTTTGCATGTCTTTATATCCTTCTTAATGACTGCCTTTTTATTCCATTATATAGATGTATTAAAATTTATTAACCATTTCTATACTGACAAACTCTTGCATTATAGGAATACTATCTTTATGGATGTGTATCAGCACATATTTACATTACTTTTAAGTGCTTGCTTTGGGGGAGTGGTTGTATGTGGACATGATAAATTCCTAGGAGTAGATTATTTAAATATTTTAGTTATGTTAGGGTATAATTCTGGAATGGAACATTTCAAATTTTGAAAACTGTTGGTGCCTATTTCTGCAAAAAGACTATTATTTTACTGTACTTTTACCCACAGTTTATAAGACTTAGATCTAATGTCATCTATAAGAAATTTGAAGAATGTTACAGTTAAGCACTTTTTATTATAGAGGAATACATAGGAGTGCATACTCTTCGAATTTAGTGTATGTTAGAGAGGCTCATATACACCAAGATGAATATGAACCTTGTCTTTTGTAACTTTTATCCAAAGAGACTCTTTAAAGACATAGAGAACTGAGTTGCTAATTTAAAAATGAGTAAGTGCCAAAAGAGAGAGTAAGAGAAATACTATATGGGCATTCATCAGATAATTACTGAAATTTTACTTTGTACCTAACCCACAATTTTGGGTGATAAAAAGTTCAGGGGTTATTGAAAAATCAAATGAGATTTTTTAGTCCATGCATACATTTCAATTTCAGTAGCTAGGAGGGGATGCGAGGAGAGCATGAGTTGAGCTTGGATCGGCAGAGACCACCGTTTGAAACTACTAGCTGCTCTGAGGGAGAATGCTGGGCCTTTATCCTCCCTTGAAGAGTTACAAACTCAGAAAGTCACGGAGCAGTTCTACCCTGTCCCATAGGGTCACTATGGGTTGGCATTAACTCGAGGACAGAGTGTGAGAGGAGGAGAGGGAGGGCCGTGCGTAGAGATAGAAAACAAACATACAAATAAGTAAAAGTAATTACAGTCAAATGCATGCTAATTAATGTTTTTATTTTGTAAAAGGAGATGGTTTTCAATATTGCTTTAGGACGATTTTATGAAGCTATTTTTTTTTTCAGTTAGTCTCCTTTCTTTGTTGCACTATAGGATGAAAGAGAGGGGCCTGTTAATGTTGATTTATCAGAAAAAGTGGGTTCAGATTTACCTATTCCTCAAGAAGAACATAAGTTAAAAGATGACTACATTGTGGATATACAAGTAAGCTATGTTGTTTTGACTTTTGAACACATACTTTTCCAAACTACTTTACAAGATAGAAGCAACACTATTTTGTCACCATACTCTGCTATTGTGAATTTTCCTTTTTGAAGTACCCTGCAGCCAGACTCAAGATTGTTCATGTGCTAATAATATTGGTTATGATAATATTTTACATATATTGGGCCAAGTAAAGTATATTAATTTGAAAATGCAAGATTACAGATATTTGATAATAAATGGGATTATTCTCTTCATAGTAAAAGCTTGAATATAAGTCCTCACTAATTCTCATTAATTCCAGATTTTATAAAAGATATTAAAAACGAGGTTATATTCTGTAAGCTGACCAGGGAGTCCCTGTGTTGTGCATAGGGTTAATATGCTCAGCTCCTAATGGAAGATTAGAACTTTGAGAGCCCCAGGTGTGCCTCAGAAGAGAAGCTTGGTGATCTGTTTCCAAAAAACTCAGCCATAGAAAATCGTCTGGAGCACAGTCCTACTCTGTCATGCACGGGCTACCATGCGTTGGACACAAGACAACAGCAACTAGTTTTAAACGGACTGACTGGAATGTTGATATATCTGGAATTAAATATTAGGAAAGCATTACATATTAGGAAAAGCTGAAGGAACGATGAATATTTGATTTACAGAGAAAACGATTATAAGAAAGACTAGTTATCTCAATGATTAAAAAAAAAACAAATTCCAGCTCAAAATATTTTTGTTTTATTCAGCCAGTTATTTTATAGCTTATAGTTATCTAAAGAGATACAGCAAGATTTCTTTTATTAATTTCTAGTGGACATTTGTCAGTGTATGAGTCAGTAACAATGGTCTCTACAATCCCTCCAGTTAGATGAGGTGCTTGAAGAGCCATGCCATCATCCATTTTCTAGAGTTACTTTTTATCATGATATACTCTTGTTCAAATGCTTTGAAGTAGCAAATGTATTTTATTAAGCCTGTACTGTTTAGTAGTAATATATGTCCATTGAGCACTTAAATTGAAATTTGCTATAAGTATACAATATTCATCAGGTTTTAAAGACAGTAAAAAATTTCTGTGAAATAATAACTCATTTATTTTTATATTGATTATAATATAATATTTTATATATATTGAGCCAAGTAAAATATATTATTAAAGTTTTGCTTCTTAAAATTATTAAACAAAAAAAATTACTAAACAATTTGGCTCAGTGGGTATATCGGACAGTCTGTTACAGACTGAAATACTGCCTTAATCCTTCTCCCAAAGTCTCTACCATAAAAATGCAAACTACTTTTTGTGTTGTTTTGTTTTAATAGTTTCTTAAAAATCATTTTATTGGGGGCTCATACAACTTATCACAATCCATACATCCATCCATTGTGTC
>NW_022111324.1:13015075-13019321 GCF_000313985.2 Echinops telfairi
TTTAGGAGTGTTTTCCAGTCCAGTCTGTTGGGGCACCACGCCCTGGCCCCAAAGTCCACCTTTAGCATTCACTGGGGACCTTGCTGCTCCATTCCCTTGCTGTTCCGCTGCATTCCCCCAGTGCTTTGCCTCAGTGTGGTGGGAACAGATAGGGTGCAATTCCCACCCTGTGTCTCTGGTGTTTTCCCCTGCAGGGCCATGGGTCAGTGAGGGCCATCGTGTTCCATAGTGGGGCTGGCCATGTCCTCTCTGTTACTGGCTGTTCTAATTGGGTTCATCGTCCTCAAGGTCTGGTGGGCCAGGATGTACTCCAGTCTCTCCTCCTCCCCTGTCATCTGCTCCCGTGTGCTCTGATCTGATACATCTCTCTCCTGGAGCTGCGGATTCAGTGCTGTCCTTAGAAATAAATTCTTCTCGGGGGAGGGACAGGCATTCACTTAGTATATGGGACTGGAGCCAGCCCCCCAGACATCTCCACTGGCTCCCGGTCTAGCCAGATTTGTAAGGTAGACTTGGGATCACGATAGTCGGGGGAGGAAGCATTAAAGAACTAGAGGAAAGTTATGTTTCATTGTTGCTACCCTGCACCCTGACTGGCTTGTCTCCTCCCCGTGACCTTTCTGTAAGGGGATGTCCATTTGCCTACAGATGGGTTTTGGGTCTCTACTCTGCAAACTACTTTTTATATGTGAACTTAAGTTTAACTAATTACTTAACTAATAAGGTTAACTAATTAATCTCAGTTTAACCAATTCCTTCAATTGATCACAGTTTGTCTTCTCCCAGCTTTATTTCTCATGTTTTCTTTCTGCTCCCATAACTTCTGCCCAAGCCTTTCTTTGTAAAAACTTAGCTTTTAGCCCATACCAAAAACCAAACTCACTGCCATTGAGTTGATGCAGACTCATGGCAACCCTATAGGACAGGGTAGAACTGCCCCTGTGGGTTTCCGAGACTGTCACTCTTTACAGGAGTAGAAACCACATGTTTCTCCTATTGAATGGCTGGTAGTTTTGAACTGCTGACCTTGGGGTTTGCAGCCCAACCCGTAACCACTATCTCACCAGGGCTCCTTTCTTTTAGTCCGTAATAGTTCAGTCTTTCTTTTTCTTTAAATGGGTATGAGTGTCTCCCATTTGACATTTATTTTTTCTTTAAAAATAATATTTTATATTTTTGGTGATAGTTTGTACAGCAAATTAGATTCTCATTTAACAGTATTCTACACAAATTTTTCAGATACAATGGTTACATTTTTTCAGTCTGTCAACATTCTCATTATTTATTTCTGGTCTGATCGTTCTGTATGGAGTGATTTTGTTTCCCTGTCCCCTTGCCTTCTTATTTTTACGTTAGAGTAAATGTTGACTTTTAAAGGAGGGCAGCACTCAAGGGGGATATTCCTACTTTATAAGCCTGTGTATTATTTAGCTAAAATATGACTTCAATACAGGTTTGTTTCGAAATGTAAAGAATATCTCATGGTGGTAGTCTCAGAGAGCCTGGTCTAGTAAATCTGAACTTTTTAAGAAGTTGCATTCTGTTCCACAGTTTTTCTCTGGGTATTCCACAGTATCTGTCTACTGTGTCCTTGATCGTAACTCTGAAGTGGCAGCTGGGCACACTGCAGTTCTTTTGGTCTCAGTACATAAGGTCATTGTGTGTGTAGACTATTAGTCCTGTACCTGCTTTCTTCCCAGAGTTTCATTTCTGTCTTTCTCTCTTATTCTGAAACAGAGACCAATAAAATCAAGTCAAACTCACTGCCATCGAGTTGTTTCTGACTCATAGGGCACTGCAGGACAGTTAGAACTGCCCCTGTGAGTTTGTGAGGCTGTAACTCTTTATAGGAGTAGAAAACTTGAGTTTCTCATGAGTAGCTGGCTGGTGATTTTGATCTGCTGACCTTTCTGTTAGCAGTCCAACAAGTAACCCACTATCACATATAATTGCCCACAAACTTATAAGGTCCAAGACACTACTCACTATTGGTTGTAGAACGTGGACTGTATGAATTATATTATGCCATTTGACCAAGATTGTTCTCAAGACTATGATTCTAAGCCCTTAAAGGTCATTGCCAATCTCTTTTTTTTTTCATGAGCCAATCTTGTGAGGTATTTGCTAAAGTCCAAGAAGTATCTGTAACTGTGCCCCTGTATGCTTTATTATATATATAAGTACATAGGTATGTATATACATATAACCCAGTGATATCAAATCGATTCTGACTCAATAGATGTGTATTTACAAGTATATACACACATATATGTACCTATATACATGCATACCAACACACATACATGTTTGACTATACACATTTTTGTTGATGGTAGATTGTACATATCTTGGCATTTATGAAGAACATCTTTTTTATATTAGTCACCTTGGTCAAGCTGTCCACACTCCAGGTGCATCTAGTGTTACTTTTCCCATTACAAGGATACCATAATACATGTCTGAACTTGGTATCCACCGCTGTTTCTTGTTTTTTGTTTTCTGTATGCATACCTGTTCTTGTCTTTCTGTAAAAGTGAGATCATACGATATTTGGTTTTTGTGATTAACTTATTTTTGAGTATAATACCCTGAAGATTCATTCACATTATATTTTGAGAACTTTATTATTTATGGCTGCATAATATTACATTGTCTTTATGTACCACATTTTGTTTATTCATACATCCTGCTGATGGGCACTTGCATTGATTTTATCTTTTTGTTATTGTGGATAGTGCCGCCATCAATATAGGTGTGCATTTGTCTCTTCTGTTAGCTCTCTAGGTAGGGTATATACCTCGATGTGGGCTTGCTGGATCATGATCATATGTTAACTTTATTTCTCTCTCTTTTTTTTTTGAGGAAAACTTAACTGTTTTCCAAAGTGCTTCTGCCATTTTAAAATTCCATTGGGAATGGATAAGTGTTCCATTCTCCTTAGGTATTTGCCAGCATTTGTTGTTTTCTATTGTTTTTAATTAATGCCATTTTAGCAGGGATGAGATTTGATTTCCTTATAGTTCCGATTTGCATATCTTGTATGGCTAATGATTGTGAGCCTCTTTTCATGTGCTTGTAGACTACTCGAATGTCCTCTTTGGTGTGAAGTGTTTGTTCGTGTCCCTTGTCCATTTTTTAATTGTGTTTTCTTTTTATTGTTCAGTTGTTGAAGTTTAGATATTGCATCCATATTAAGTACATTGTTCCTGAGGATTTTTTTCTCAGCCTGAGGTTATGTTTACTCTTTGAATGAGCATAAGTATTTAATTTTTATAATGTTCAGTCTCAGTGATCTAATTGTTCTTCTGCTGTTCTTGCATTCATAATGTGGTAGGTAATTTATAAAATTACATTCCATTGTTTTGTCCCTGATTTTTCCCAAGAACTTTATAGTTTTAGGTTTAACACTTAGATCTTGATTCATTCTTTTTTTTCAAAACCATTTTATTGGGTGTTATGGAAATCTTATCATTCCGTAATTCAATCACATCAAGCACTATTGTACAATTGCTCCACAATCAGTTTCAAAACATTATTTTCCTTCTTGAACTCCTTAACATCAGCTCCAGGTTACACATACACCCCACTGTACCACCCAGAAACCCCTTATTCTACTTGCTGTCCTAGTAGATTCATCAGTCATGGGTTTCATACACTGAAAACAGAAAAACAGCAAAAATTCAAGAGGGTGACCCTCAATGACATAACACATCTGAGATAAACCCTAATATGAACAGACAAAACAACAAAATTACAGAAAATGTTCAGAACCAGTTACGACCTGGCATGCATCAGGGGTATCAACTGACAAGGTTTTAACCATTCAAGTCAGGTTTATTATTTTGATTTCTATAGTTATCTCTCTATTGTACTCTACCTGGTAACCACTTTCCTCCCATTTTGATCCATTTTGAGGGTATTTTTGGGGGGTGAGGGGTGAGGGCGGGTAAATGGTATCTGGTATATAAGCCCTGTTTCATTTTTCTGCAAGTGGGTATCCATTTTGCCAAATTATTTGTTAAAGAGATAATTTAATCTCTATTGAATGGATGTTCTCTTGTTGCTGAAAACCAGTTGTTTAAGGTGATTTCCTCAGTTTTCTGATTTCCTCGGTTTTCTCCCACTGGTCTCTTGTCTATCATTGATCAAAATCAAGTTATTGGGAAACCTGACAGCACCAGGAACCCTGGGGTGTTGTGGGTTACACACTGGGCAACTAACTCTAAGGTCAGCAGTCGGGGGGGGG
>NW_022111324.1:13019421-13021657 GCF_000313985.2 Echinops telfairi
TGGATAGAAGGGTATGTGCAGGGGGAGATAAACCAAACTAAACTCACTGCCATCCAATTGATGTGGACTCATAATGACCCTATAAGACAGGGTAGAACTGTCCTGGTGGGTTTCTGAGATTGTAACTCTTTACTGGAGTAGAAAGCCTCATCTTTCTACCACTGAGCAACTGATGGTTTTGAATTGCTGACCTTGGGATTTGCAGTCTAACTCATAACCCGCTATGTACTGGTGCTGCTATAGCGGCCTTCAAATACGACTTAAGTATTAGGTAGATTTCACATGCTTGGGTAGATAGCCCTGGATATTCAAGGCTGAAGGAGTAGCAAGAATGATAGCCTCCTCTGTTACTTGAGCATGCTTTTTGTTTATTGATAACACATCTCTTAAATTGCTCAGGGAGTGTTCAAAAAGTTAATGGAAAAATTCCTTCAAAGAATGAGACAGGTGTACAGTCTCATGATAGAAAGCAATTACTCAGCAAAACTTCCCTGGTCTTTTTCTCACCAGTGTAGCTTTATTCAAAACTATATAAAAACCCATGTGACCATCTTGTGCCCTTTGAGAAAATATATCAAGTTTACCTCTTGGGGATCCCAGGAAACAGTTGAGAAAGCATTCTTAACTGACCTTTGTGCTTTGATCCAGCAGAGTTCTCAGAAGCACCCTAAGGAAAATAAGTATATTACTGAGAGAACTTATCTGTAGCTATTCATTGATCTCAGAGACATGTTTAAACACATTTGATTTAGAATAAACCCATGCGTGTGTGAACCAGACTTTAGCAGAACAACTTCTTTCTTGCTTACCTTCATACTTCTGGTAAAATCAGATGAAGAAATGATTTATCAATCTCAATATTTAGTAACTAGATACGTTTTGCATGTATATATTATTTTCTTTAAAATATTTTTATACAGAATAAGGAATCAAAAAAATTAAGTTCCCCTGTCCTTGAGACACTCCCTACAATTGATCTCCATGAAGATTCTTCTAATGTGGTTGTGGACAGTGAAAACATTGACAATATTTCCAGCTCATCTACCTCAGAGATCACTCCAATCTCAAAGCTTGAGTAAGTTATTTCCAAGAAGAAAAACAATCTTCGTAGTTAATGAAAGAAAAAAATTCTTCATTTGTTAAAGCAGCTTGATAATTAAGTTTGAAATTTAGCCTATAAAACAGACATAAATTGATACACCTGTGTTTTGTTTATGTAATGATTGTGTAATACAAGTTTATATTAACTGCCTAACTCACTGAAGTTGGTTGGATCCTAACTGTGAAATTTTTATTTTATAAAGGTAAAGTCAGGTTCTAATTTTTAGGAATCACTTGTGTCATTTGAATAATCTTCCTTATAAATTTATTAAAAGTATATGTAATTTAAATTGATGTTAAAAAGTTCTGTTTATTTTCATTAAGAACCATTGTTTTATTCCATTCAGTTTTGCTACTGTGTGAGTAGCTACTCTTGAAATTTGATTCTAAATATTCAAAATACTTAGGTTTAAGGTATCCTTAATTTAGAAGATCTGGTACGTACTCTTTCTAGCTCTTGCCAGCAACTTTTCAAAAACCAAAGTAAAGTGTTCTTCTACTGTTAAATTAAATAATTCCTTTATCAAATGGACTAATATACATAAAGTGCATAGAACAGTATTTGACACATACCGTATATACTCGAGTATAAGCCAACTCAAATATCAGCCAAGGCACCTAATTTTACCACAAAAACTGCATTAAAAATATGCTGAAAAATCTCGACTTATACATGAGTATATACAGTAGTTAGAATATATACGTGTGAGTGTTGTATCCCTACTAAATTACTAAATGCATCTTTTAAAAGACCCTTTTCAAGATTGCTAGGGACTGAAAGGAGTTATACCATATATTATTGTTACCATTTAGGAGTTTTGCCAGGAAGGAACAGGAGAACAAGATATGTTTACAAATAATGACATTGGTTAAAATTTCCAAATAATAAATACTTAACATTAGAAAGACTTTAAGGGTAGATTGTATGTAGCTGAACAGTGTATCTTATTCTCACACTATACTAAATATAACTAATTAATAGGGGTTAGTAGGGGAAATGTTATGGTTAAATGTTTTTTAAGTGAAATTTTTAAAGTGCCAAGAATTTTTTTAAATCATTTTATTAGGGGCTCATACAACTCTTATCACAATCCATACATACATCAATTGTGTAAAGCGCATTTGTACATTCATT
>NW_022111324.1:13022381-13059110 GCF_000313985.2 Echinops telfairi
TCTTCAGTGATCCGTTCGACCCCTTCGTGATCACACAGGCTGATATGTTCTTCCATAGTGCCGAGAATTTTAGTGCGGTATTTTGAGATAACAAATCATTCTTGACGTTATAGACAACAATTTTATCATGGTAGAATGTACATTAGCAGATGAATTAAAGATTAGTGAACATACGTTTAAAATAAATATCTTGTTTTTGATAAGACTGAATATTTTGGTTTAGAATTTGGCAATTAGTTATTCTGAAGTCAAAGATATAAAGACATAAAAGTTAACAGTTGACTTTACATGGTTTCAAATAAATTTGTTGAACACAATCTGTAGAACTATAAAGCGCTCTCCTTTTGGTTTGGATTGTTTTTGACATAACTAAGAGTGAGTGTAACTACTTTATATTAAACTCACTAAGTCACGAGATTGTCTTTTATGTTTGTTTCTTCAGTGAAATAGAAAAGTCTGGTACTGTCTCGATAGCCAAGCCAAGTGTAATTGAGCATTCTGAAACTAATTGTGATGTTGGTGACACCCTTGATGCAAGTACTCCAGCCGAACAACCTTCCTTTGTCAGTCCACCTGAAAGGTGAGTGGAGACAGTTTTTGTCTGTTGTATGTGTATGTAATAGCAGTCTCATAGCTGAATGGACTTTGGTATATGCATAATTGTACTTGTGATTGAGAGATAGCTGGTCTCAAGTTCCTTCTTGGTTTATATGATCATTACTGTAGTTTAGATGAACTGAGCTTGTCATCTAGCTAAAGTTTGTCTGTATATTTTTGGTTTCAAATAGCCTTGTTGGCCAACATATAGAAAATGTGTCATCTTCACATGGCAAAGGAAAGATAACGAAATCAGAGTTTGAGTCAAAAAAAGTTACAGCAAGTGAACCAGCTGGTGGTGATCCAAAATCTGCATTGAATACTTCAGATAATTTAAAAAATGAGGTAAGTATATACTGTACCATTTCCTACCTTATTAAGCAAAATACTTTTAATATATGTTCAATTTTTTTGCATTTAAAAAAATCATTTTACTCAGGGCTCATACAACTCTTATCACAATCCGTACCTACATCAATTGTGTAAAGTACATTTGTACATTCATTGCCCTCATTCTCAAAACATTTCCTTTCCACTTAAGTCCCTGACATCCGCTCCTCCTTTCCCTCCTCCCTCCCCACTTCCCCCTCCCTGAGGAACCCTTGATAATTTATAAATTATTATTTTGTCATATCTTGCACTGTCCGATGTCTCCCCTTCACCCATTTTTCTGTTGTCCGTCCCCCAGGAAAGAGGTTATAGGTAGATCCTTGTAATCGGTTCCCCCTTTCCACCCCACCCTCCCGGTATCACCACTCACACCTTTGGTCCTGAAGGGATCATCTGCCCTGGATTTCCTGTGTTTCTAGTTCCTCTCTCTACTAGTGTACATATTCTGGTCTAGCCAGATTTGTAAGGTAGAATTGGGATCATGATAGTGGGGTGTGGGGTGGGGGGAGCATTTAGGAACTAGAGGAAAGTTGTATGTTTCATCGTTGGTTACACTGCACCCTGACTGGCTCGTCTCCTCCCTGTGACCCTTCCGTAAGGGGATGTCCAATTGCTACAGATGGGCTTTGGGTTTCCACTCCGCATTCCCCCTTATTTACAATGATATGATTTTTTTGTTCTGATGATGCCTGATACCCAATCCCTTCGACATCTCGTGATGGCACAGGCTGGTGTGCTTCTTCCATGTGGGCTTTGTTGCTTCTGAGCTAAATGGCCGCTTGTTTACCTTCAAACCTTTAAGACCCTAGACGCTATATCTTTTGATTGCCGGGTATATGTTCATTTTTATAGTAATTTACTAACCATCAGAGTAGGCTGATGAAGTAATTAATGCTGTATGTATAACTGACACGAACTGTTCCCTTACAGTAAAACTGCTTAGTAAACTAGGCTGTGACCCCATGTGGGATCAAATAATGAAGTGTGGAGGTTGGGAAACATTTGGCAACAGTTTCAGGTTCTGAGTATGCAACAACCAAAAATTAATTCAAAACTAAAGATGTAATGCATCTGAGATGTTTCTGGCAGTGCTTACTCATGCCTCATCGCCTGACTTCGTTGCGTGCCACCTTGGTTCTGAACACATATCATGCACTTGTAGTCAAAATATATCACGAGAGATAGATGTTGTGCTTTGTAAAACTACCAGTGTTGTGCTTCAAAATAGTATGAAAATCATTACCTTCATTAAAAGTGTCGTTTGATTTGTATACTTTTTATACTTTGAATACCCAAGGTTGTATAAAAATTCCTTGCGTGAAAAGGGGTTGCTTGGGAGTGGGAAAAGTTTTAAGAAACCCTGCCTAGAGCAAGTGTCACTTCAGGTTGTATACTGCCTGTATAGATATATAGATATAGATAGTTTTTGCTTATATGGAATCTTCTTTGCTTATATCCATTTCTAAAAGCCCTGACTTAAACAATTTCTTAGAGACCTATCGAGAGGCAGCCATGACTATTAAATATGAATGTCTTCTACATTAACTCACTAATACAAGGTGAAATTTAGACTCCTCCAACCTAGTGACTTTCAAAGGACTTCGACCTTATTGTGTGCAACATACAACTAGATTAAATATAACACATTATATTGCAGGCTGTGATTCTTGCAATAAAGACAGCTCATCCCAGTGTAGTATTTTTATTTTCATTTGAGTTCTTGATTCATATAGTGCCGAGTTTTTAATTTCCTAAAGAAATGTCTAAATAGATTTTGCACATTTCTCAAAACATTGTTAATAAATACATCGTATTACTTTAGGGATATAGAAATTAAATAACGGAATGAATGGAACGTCTCTTTTGTCTTCCTTGTTTAAGATAAAGTATAATACAAATTAGATTTCTTCTCTCCTCTTTAGATATAACCACCATCTTGATATATGATGTGTTTGCATTTTAGTACATGTTTTTTTTTTTTTTAAACATTTTATTAGGGGCTCATACAACTGTTATCCCAATCCATACACACATCAATTGTGTAAAGTGTATTTGTACATCATTTCTCAAAACATTTTCTCTCCATTTAAACCCCCGACATTAGGTCCTCATTTTTCCCCTCCCTCCCCGCTCCGCCCTCCCACATGAGCCCTTGATAGTTTATAAATGGGTATTTTGTCATATCTTGCCCTGTCCGACTTCTCCCTTCATCCACTTTTCGGTTGTCTGTCCCCCAGGGAGGAGGTCACACACAGTTCCATGTAATCGGTTCCCTCTTTCCTACCCATTCTCCCTTTACCCTCCCTGTTTTGCCACTCACACCACTGGTCCTATAGGGCTCATCCGTCCTGGATTCCCTGTATTTTCAGTTCCTATCTGTAGTACATGTTTTTAAACTTTTTTCAAATCGGTGTAACTAAAGGATATACTATTGTTTTCAGCTTATTTTGAAATAATACAAAACAAGCATGATTCTTGCTTGGCATATTCTTTTAGTCAACATTTTGGGGGATTTATCCTTTTATTTTCCTTCCTCAGCTTTGATGTGTTCTATCAGGGCTTTATAGTGTTTCGTAATGCCCATAATAAACTGGGCCATACATTCATTGCATAGCAAGCAAATCTACAGCCTGTGGGATTTGATCTATTGCTCTCCATAATCCTGTCAAAATCATTCCATTTCCCACTTCAGGTTCCTTTAATTTTTAGGAGAAAGGAGTGTGGCAGGATTTTTGGAGAGCAACATCTTGTTAGGACTTTGGAGAGCAGCACACATTCAAAACAAAGATGGTCAGTGTCCATCTCAGAGGAAAGCGCGGCTGTCTGTTTCCTCCTCGGATCAGAAATAACCACAGGCAACATATAGAGCAACCGTTGTTTATTTACTACGGCAACTATTGAACTTTTTGTCCCAGTTCGGAGCCCAGAGCCCAGATTCTACTTTATCATTCCTCAATTAATGGATATTTAGGTTGTTTCTAATGTTGATATTTTAAAGATAACTGCATGAACATTTGCATGCATATTTTCTTCAGGCCCATGTACGCATTTGCACTACATTGCATACATAACTGTAGATCTTTAGCTTTTCTTAATATTGCCGAATGTTAAGCCTCCTTGAGCAGTCTAATCGATTTCCCGTGGCTCACAAACATCCCACATTTAGTATAAGTTATGTCACACCTGTGGTTTTTATGATTATTATTGATTACTATTGAGATTGGGCAGTGTTCCACAAGGTCCAAAGGCTAAATCACCTGCCATTCCTCGGAAGAGAGGCGTCGCTTTGTATCCTGTTAGAGGAGTTAGTCTCGGACACTCAAGGGGCACTTCTACCCTGCCCTGTTATAGAGCTGCTATGAATCAGCATCGACTGATAGCAGTGAGTTGAGTTTCTGAGATTGGGCACTTTTTGTGTTGTTTTGTTTTCTCTTTGCTGAATTTATTCACTTTCATTGCCTCCCTCCCCCCTTGTTGTTTGTAAGAGCCTTTATAATCGATATTAGTCATTTGTTGACTCATGTTGCAGATACTTCCCACAAGTTGTAGCAAATTGATCATTATAGTTTATGATCTTTTGATGTATTTTTTTGTTTGTTTTTGTTGTTGATGTATTTTTTTAATCTGACAAAATATATATTTTTTCATGATTTATGCTTTCTGCATTTTAAATAATCTTTTACTGAATCATAAAGCTGTTTAATTTTTTCTAAAATAAAATAATTCCCTTTTTGATTTTAGGTTTTTATAGCCACCTAAAATTTTTATGGTATACAGTACTTGTTAAGGATTTTATGAAAATAATGTTACACTTATAATTAGTGTCCTTTATGTATTGCTTAGACTTAGGTTTTAAAGTACATATACTTCAACTACAATAACTTATTAATTTATAAAGTTTGAGTGTTTCCTAACAACTTTTACAACTCATGTTTATATTGTGGTACTTAGATAAAAGGCAATGAATTCTTTTAAGATATTCTCAATTTTAAAGTAAACCCAGACATTTATTTATCTATTTTTCCTCAAATAGTATTTTTCATTAAAGAAATCAAGCTTTAAGTAATTTGACACATGCATATATACCTTTATAATTTATTAATCTGTAGTCCTTGACAGTTGAAATCTGGTAATTTTGACATTCCTTTCAGAGTTCTGATTTTAAAAAGGCAGGAGAAATTGATCCTTCTCTAGCAAGCCCCAAAGATCCAGAAGATATTCCTACATTTGATGAATGGAAAAAGAAAGTTATGGAAGTAGAAAAAGAAAGAAGTAAGCTCTGGGATTTATACCCTTCTTCCCTTTTTAAAATTTGAGTTTGGATTTCTCTTTTCAGTTACTGAAATAAACTAACTTTTGAATGTTTTCAAAGGTGCAACTGAGCAAATTGTTGTTGATTGTTTTGCTTGGGTGCCACCTATTCCAACCCATGTGTGTTAAGAGTAGAACTGGCCCAAAGAGTTTTCTTGGCTGTAAGATTTACAGAGAAGCCCGGATGGTGCCGTGGTTAATGTTCCGCTGCTAACTGACATTCAACCCCAGCTGTTCCTCTAGAGAATGACGTGACAGTCAGCCTGCATAACGATTACAGCTCCGGGAACCTTATGGGGCAGTTCTAGTCTATCCCAAAAGGTAACATGGTCTGGAATCAACTCGGCTTTGGTTTTTATCTTTGTAGAAGTTGGAGTATAGCTGTTGGGTAGGTTCCAATAGCAGCTAAGTGCTTAACCATTTCACCAGCAGAATTCCTTAGTTGTTAATTATGCATGTGCATTTTGTCTGTGTATCATTATATAGTTGTAATCTCAATTGAAATAATTTTCATAAATTGCTGCTTTAGGATAGAATGAGATAAACAAGAGAAAGAATTGATTTTCATCTGAATTGATTAAAGGCAAATTGAGACATGGAAAGTTGTCTTAAAAGCCTTAACAAATCAGAATGATTACAGTTTAAATGGTCACTACTTTCTCTTATAATTTACTGCAGATAGACTCGGATTAAAGTCCTGTATTTTTTGTCCTTGTAGAGCAAATCTTGGAATTCAGAATTCTTAATACTGGGGTTATATTTCCTTAGTAGAATAAAATGTAGAGGCAAAAACATTTTTGATTTTTATTTAAAAGTTTCGTTTTGTGCATTATACTCCTGAGACCTAAATCAAATAATATGGACTGTCATAGTTTATTTATTAATTGAAGTAATAAGTGATTGAAATGAATCTTACTATTAATTTAAAAATATTTTGCATGAAGATCTGTTCTTCTTTTGAAGTCACCCTGTTAATTTTGAGATCATTTGTGCTGCTGAGGGTATTTTCCATTATAATCACCATGTAAATATGTTTATAATAAGGTTTGTCTGCAGGTCAGTCAATGCATCCATCTTCTAATGGGGGTCAACATGCCACCAAAAAAGTCCAGAAAAATCGAAATAATTATGCCTCAGTAGAATGTGGTGCCAAGATTTTGGCAGCTAATCCAGAAGCCAAGGTATGTAATTGTAAACAGATAACTTTATTAGATTGAGGTAGTGGTTTGTTTGCTGGAAGCTCTATTTTAACATGAGCTATATACCTCATTCATTAATACATACAAGATTTTGCCTTTAAAGATATCTTTATGTGTGAGTTCTTAGTTATATTAATTGTCCTTGTTGCTTGGCATTTAAACTTTGCATGATTTTTTAAAGAAAATAGTTAATAGAAAGTTACTTTTTATTTATAGTAACACATTGAAATGTTTTGTTGTAAGACTCATTTAAGCCCTGTAGCAATACAGAGCTTCCATCTTAATGTTTTTTGTTTTTTTCCAAATGAGTGTTTAATATTTTGGGTGTTATCTTAAGAGATGTAACTACAGAAATTCTAAAACTGTGTTTAAAGTTGAAGTAAATATACTTTTTATTAACATTAACTAATTTATCCCTCCCCTCCTTTTTAAACAGAGCACATCTGCTATTCTTATAGAAAACATGGATCTGTATATGTTGAATCCTTGCAGCACTAAAATTTGGTAAGTCATATACAAATGTAAAAACATATTCTGTATGTCCACCTTATGTTACATTTTTATGTTAGGGCTAGATTGGCTTATTCATATAACCATTCAATAAGTATTTTTTGATTGGTGCCTGTACTGTGGTTCCATACTTATCTTAGTTCTTTGGGTATGGAATTGAATATAAGATGGCTTTCATTTTAGGAAGGTCACAAAAAAAGTGGTAGATATGGTTTAAAAAAAGTAGATTAAAAAGTGATGCTGAAAGGATATTAGTGTTATAAGAATAAAGTAGGGGAAGGTGGATGAAAGAAGGATTCCAGAAAGAAGTTGAATCTTAAAGGACTCAGGAATTGGCAGATCAAGGTATCAGGAATGTAAGAATAAGGGGATATTGTTAAATGAGCACATCTCTTCGGGTCAAGTATAGACATAGACAGAAACAGCCTGAAGTAGTTTTTCTTTTAGGCATGACAAGAATGAAGATACAATGAGTAGATGGTACAAGATGAGGATAGAGTTCAGCAAATAACATGTTCTTCAGTTGCGATGTGTACTCAAAGCTTACAAAAAGAAATGTTGGGAGAAGGGAGAACTTTATGCTATTGGCTAAGGAGCGCATCATTTGTTTTTTAAATAAGGGAGTGATTTGATCTTACTGCCATTTTCAGACTTGTCCTTAAAGGATCATATAGTAAAGAATCATTGAAAGTAGGGAAACCAGTTAAGAACCAGTTGTCTTAATCCAAGTGGGAAACAAGGGCTTTAAACTAAGGCATTGGTGGTTTGGACATGGGAAAGGGGAAAGCTATATTTAAAAAAATATTAATAGCTGATAAAATTGACATCTCTTAGCTATTAATTAGATATGGAGAAGAGAAAGGTATATAGAGAATTTTCCAAAATTTTAACTTAGGTCTCTAGGTCTATGGTTCTACTATTAACTAAGAATATAGGAAAAAGAACAGATTTATGGGGGAGTAGAAAATAATGTGTGATGTGTCAGCAGTTTTTTAATTACTGATTTTATTGCTCAAGTTGTTTTTTTAAACAAAGAAATGAGGTAAACCGCTGCCATTATGTTGGTTTAATCATAAATATATATGTGAGGTGGCTCTCAAAGAGTTCATGAAAAAGTGGAATTTTTAATTTGAGAGAGCTGTTTTAAACCTTGAAGAATGCTTATTCTTTTAACTTTTGAGTGTCACTCCTTTTTAATGTATGTACTTTAAAAAACTGAACACGTACTCACACACACACACACACACACACACACACACCGTTTGTATTTAGATTAGACTTGAAAATTAACTTTAAAATGATCCTTTAAATATCCTTAATATTTAAAGGATATTAAGAGATATTTTTAAATCAACTTTGTGCTCATGCTATTTGGTCTGTAGATTGAGTATCAGAATATGATTATTTGTTCATTGAAATTATAATCAAAGAATTGTCCAAGTGTTGTTTTTATTTACTTGTAAAAGCTCATATGATTCATAAACCAAACTGGTTGTCCAATTGATTTCGACTTATAGTGACCTTATATGAGTGAATCGACTCTCTTCTAGGGTTTCTGAAGCTATAAATCTTTACGGAAGCAGTTTGCACAGCTTATGAGTAGTGGCTGGTGGATTCAAATCTTGGCCTTTCAGTTTAAGGTGGGGGGGGTCCTTAAAAGCCTGCATAGTCCTAATGGCAACTTGAAATTCTCATCCTCTAAAGTACTGTATTTCAAGCAAAGATAGGCTGGAATGAAGTCATATAAAGTATTTTAAAAAATTGTCACTTGCAGGATAAATGATCATAAGTGCATGTTTATAAATGTTTCTACTAGGCATTTTTGTACCATAAAATTTCATCATACATGCATGTTTGTTTCTGTACCCTATTCTGTTCCTTAGATCATTGTATATATTACTTGTTGTAATACCACACTTTTCTTCAGCTTTTTATGAGTTGTTATATCTGGTTAGACAAGTTTTTGCCTCTTATTTTTCTTTGGCACTAGTTTGAGAGTGCCTTTACTTTTTCCTTACACATTTTATACTTATTCTGTCGAGTTTCCCAAATAGCATATTAGGATTTTGATTGGAATTGAATACTTAAATGAGTTTCTGGTATGGTGTTTTCTTAAAAATAAATAGCCTATTATGATATCTTTTAACAATTAAAGCTTTTATTTTGGTAAATTTATTCCTGGACAGCCTTTCCCCTTTTCCCTTGTTATTATTGTAAATGATATCCTTAAAAAAGTTTTTTTCCTATGCACAATGATGTAGTTTTGGTTCTTATATCCAGCAACCTTCATAAGTTCTCATTAATCTAATAATTTATAGTGCAATCTTTTAGTATTCTTTTCTGTAGAGAGAATTATAACTTATTTACCCAATACTTTTTTTTCTCTTTGTTAAAAATTTCTAATTCTTTTTAAATTATATTTTTGCCATAATAGCCTGGCTAGGTCCTTGAGAAAATTACTGAATAGAAAACAGGATAGTAGGTAATCTCATCATTTTCTTTCATTTGAAGGCAATGGTTTTAGGAGCCCTGGTGGCATGGTGGTTATGCATTGGCCTGCAATCTGAAGGCGTTGCTTTTAACCTTTCACCATTAAATGTGTTATTTGTTATACATTTTTTGTAGCTACATATTTTAAATAGGGCAGTTACAGATTACGTATTTTAAATCGGTTAAGAAATTTCCCTTTTGCTGTTTTGTCAACAAGTTTTTAAAAATTAGTTTATTAAATTTTTTACATGCCTCTATTACTTGCTTTCCTTCTTTTTATTAATGTAAGAAATTACATTTATACTTTCTTTTTTGAACTGTCATGTAGTTGACTCTGACTCATAGCTACCCTGCAGGACAAGGTAGAACTGCCCCATGGGGTTTCTGGGTCTGTAACTCTTCAGATGATCATTTTCCTGTACAGCGGCTGATAGTTTAGAAAGCTGACCCTGGGGTTACCAATACCCCTGATGCAACCAATACTCTTCCAGCGCTATCAAGTGATATATTGCATCTTAAATTCCTGGGGACAAACACAGACTTGGTGGTGTCATTTTTACTTGGTTTGCTAAAAATTTTGAGGATTTTTGCTGAATCTTTTTGTGTATTTTCTTCGTTTGGTTTTGTGTTGTCTTGCTGTAAATTTCTACTATTGCACAATGACTTGGAGAATGTCCTTTTCTGTTTGTATAAGTGCTTGTGTAAGATTAGAAAGAGCTAAGTCTGATTTCACTACTTTTGGCTAAGTAACTGTTAGTTGGGTCTTTTGCTTTTGCTTTAATGGACCAAATAACTGTGGGTTAAATAAGAAGTTTAATGTTCTCCTACACGTGTCTGAGCTCGTAAGTGGGAGCAGGAGTTGAGGGCTGCTCTGGAACACAGAGAGCAGGTCAAAGTGCTCACACACCTCCTGCCAGGCTTTTGCCATTCCCCCAAGACATTTCCTCTGTCTGCATTTCAAGATGATGTATTTCCCCCACATCCTTATTCCAGCATGTAAGGTGGGAGTAGGTAATCTGATGGCTAGTTACTTCCTTGTAAAGACTTGACCTTAATTTTGCATTTTTGCGCATATTTCATCACTCAGAACTACTTAATAAGGCCAAGGTTGGGATGAAGAGTCTTTGATATACTTAGCTACAAAGTAGTTTTTGATATGCTTAGCTTAGAGTTGTGTTACTAAAAGGAAGAACAGAATGTAGAATAGGCAGTTAATAAGTTTATTGAATGAGTCTATAAACTGGAAATAATATCTCTCGCAGTTAAATTTTGGGAATTAAGTAAAAGAGTGGATTGGGTATCATGAAAAGGGCACATGGCCCAGAGAGT
Source organism: Echinops telfairi (assembly GCF_000313985.2). Classification (NCBI taxonomy): domain Eukaryota; kingdom Metazoa; phylum Chordata; class Mammalia; order Afrosoricida; family Tenrecidae; genus Echinops; species Echinops telfairi. The sequence goes on from NW_022111324.1 coordinate 13,033,208, forward strand.
AAGCATTGGGCAGTTACAGAGAAACAAATGAATATGAGCCTGTCTCTGAAAGCTGATTGTTTATACCATCTTCTATGGTTCTTTTCTGTCCAAGATTAAACTCAATGTGTTTTTGCCTTAGTTAGCATTTGATTTTTATAATCTCACTTGATATAATAACTTACTGAGGTGTTAGATGTTATTAAATATTAATTTTGCCCATATGCCATCTTTTATACAGTTTTATACACAGAATCATGTATTTGTTTCTAAACAGCAGTATTTTGTGGTATCTATCCATGTCAGTAAATACAAGGTCTCCAGATCATTTTTAATAAACTGCTTTCTCGCAGTGCTTTTGACATGCAATAGCCTATAACATGGCAAAATGTACAATTGAATATGTTTTAACATTTATGAAATCACCACAATCCATCCTGTTGAGAAGTTTACTTTGTAACTTCTCCCTCCAGACTCCCTGTCCCAGCAATACAGGTCTGCTTTCTGTCTCTATAAGTTAGTTTACATTTTTTAGATTTTGTAAGAATGGACTCTGTAAAGTACCATTTAAAATAACTGCTTAGTGTATGTCCTTGTATCAGTGGACCATATGTTATTTATTTAATCAATCTTCTAAACATTTGGATTGATTTTTCCCCTCTCCATTAATAAACCAGACTTTAATATAGCAAAATATTTATACAAGGGTAGACACCTAGTTAGTAACTTTTTCTTAAGATAAAATTCCAAAAGTGTGTTGCTAAATCAAAGGCTGTGGTGCCTCTTAAAATATATAAATGCTAGACTACCCATGAAACTACTCTCTCACTACCTGCTCTTAGCGAAACGCTTTCTTCTCCGAGAATTAACTTTGTAATTAGGGGAAAAATTTAACATGGTAGGTAAAATTGATGTCTTGTTTTAGTTATAGGTTCTTTTTTCTTGCTAATGATACGTTAAGGAGATACTTAAGGTGTTCCCTTGTGAATAACTGAGGCTGCAAATCCTGTATTCTTGCATTTTAATGAGTAACAAGCAAAATTTTAAGTTATGTAAACTATGCAATGCCATGTTTAATACAAAGTATAATTTTGTTGATTTATCTAAATAATTGTCTTGTGTTTTTTTTGAAGGTTTGTTATTGAACTTTGTGAACCAATTCAAGTGAAACAGTTTGATATTGCCAATTATGAATTATTTTCTTCTACTCCTAAAGACTTTCTGGTTTCTATCAGTGACAGGTAAATTCTAAATCTGCTTTCCGGAGGGTCTGTACATTGTTAGATGCTAATGGTTCCAGCTCATGGCGACCCTGTGTAGAACAGAAAGAAACACTGCCTGATCCAGCACTGTCCTCATAATTGACTTTGTTTGGACTAAGTTTTGCAGCCATTGTGCCAATATATCTTTATCAAGGGCCCTTTTCTGATCTCCATAATAAAAAAATTTAAATGGGTCACTCAGCTTCAAGCAGTTTAGTTTTTCTTCTAATGTACCAGGTTATAATAGTAGCAATGAAATTAGTGTAGGGTAGGCACTTTTAATCACTTCACTTTCAATAACATATATAATGCTGATAACAAGCATGATATTATCCCCTAGAACAGCAGTTCTCAACCTGTGGGTCGCAATCCCTTTGGGGGTTGAATGACCCTTTCACAGGGTCGCTTAAGACCATCGGAAAATACATATTTCTGATGGTCTTAGGAACCGAGACACCGCTCCTTTATCCGTCTCCAGGAGGGTCCTCCCACATGCAGATACACCCACCTATGAGTACTCGGCGTGAAGACTGTTACCCATGCTACCCCATGCTTCAAGACAAAATTTCATTTATGTGTCATTAGAAATAAATATTTCACAATCTATAATGACATTGTTTTTGTGATTAATCACTATGCTTTAATTATGTTCAATTTGTAACAATGAAAACACATCCTGCATATCAGATATTTGCATTATGATTCATGACAGTAGTGAAATTACAGTTATGAAGCAGCGACAAAAATAGTTTTATGGTTGGGGGTCACCACAATATGAGGGGCTGTATTATAGGGTCGCAGCATTAGGAAGGTTGAGAACCACTGCCCTATAAGCTAGGAAGCAGACAAGGCAGAGGTTAAGTGTGTAGGTCACCTGAATTGTGAATGGAAGAGTCCAGATTCAAATCTATATATCTGTGACTTCAAAGTCCTTATTTTTAATCATTATGCTCTATTATATCTATTTCTGTAGAACGTCTGAAGAATACACTAATGCTGCATTTTATATCATGAAGTATATTTCTCTTAAAATAATTTTAAAATCTTTGGGTGCATGTGGAACGATAAAAGAAATAAACACTAAAATAGTTGGAAGAGAACCACAAAGATGATATAAAGCATTGTTTGCATTTTGATACATTATTTGGGTCTTATGCATTTATGTATTTTTACTACTTTTTACTTCTCATGCCCTAAGAAGGTCCCTTTGTTTTAATCACATTGATGAATTCTTACTGTTGTCCCCAATGGAGATATTTATTTATTCTATAAGTACTTTTGGAGCTCCCGTAATATGCTGTGCAGGTTGCCAGTATTCAGCTAATCAATCTTCTGTCATTGTTCATGAATAGTTTTTCTAAGGTGTTTCTTATCTCACTCCATGCTCAGCTTTGTCTAATACACAGTTTAAAAAAATCAATTTTAAAAACCTTTTGAGATTTCCAGCCCCTTTTCTGCTATTAGCCTTCCTCGTGTCACTTCTCTTTCTCTAAAGTGCGATTTTCCCATCTGCTGAATAGATGGCATTGAACTCTGACACTTAGTGTGTATTCCATTTTAACCATGTAAGAAAACCCGCTGTCATTGAGTCTGTGCTGCCTCACAGCCACCCAGGACTGTAGACCAGAGCTCTTTATTTTGAGGTGGTCCTTACTTGCTGCAGCAAAGAAATAATATGTTTATGCTTTAATATTAGATTTCCTTTTAAAGGGGAGCAGCTATTCAAGACTTGTTAGATTTAAGTATGATGGTAAAGACTTATAATCCTTTACGTTTTTCCACCATTATATGAAGCGTCGTAATTTCTTTTTCTAACACAATCTCTTGGTGGTTTTCTGTTTTAAAATCTCCAGTTCACTTGGGAGCTCTCAGACACCTAGAAATGGCCCTGGTCCTACATTTCCCTTCTTGTCCTCCCTCGTAGTTGGTAGTGGTATGATTTTTCAAGGTCTTCCTTCCCAGGAAAGAGTTCGTTTGGGGAAGAGTCAGTTGGGGGGAAGAAAATTTTGTTTAACTCAAGGGCCTGTCATATTTAGGCAATGTTAAATCAATATGTTTACCTTCAGAGGAGAAAAATGGTTTCAATATGTGATAGAATCTCTCAATATGTGGCTTATGATTTTAAAAAAGGTATATTTATGTTTTCTAGATATCCCATAAATAAATGGATTAAGCTGGGTACTTTCCATGGTAGAGATGAGAGAAATGTCCAGAGTTTCCCTTTAGATGAGCAGATGTATGCAAAATATGTGAAGGTAATGCTTACACACATGTAACTGTGTTCTCTAATGAATATATATACCTGTCATTCATCCCTTTATCAATCAGATTGAGAAAGGGGAAATGTATATAGTATGGAGTCACATAGTTCTTACTTGGATATATCATGGGACAAATGTTAAAACCAGTCCCTAATGGAAACCTAGGCCGGTTTTTTGTCATTTATGTCTCACTGAAATTCTGGACTATGATTCATAGTCATTTTATAATCTTTTATGTAAACTGTCACTGTTTCATACAATTTTTATTTTGAGACCTAAATCTTAATAATCACCAAAATCTTTAAAGCAGGTCTGATTTCTTATAATATGATCCTTAGATCATTTTAATTTTAATATATATTTAGTTGGCATTAGTATCAATGGGCTTTTGCCTTTTCTTTGTATAATCAAGTGAAATATTGTGCATCTAAATGCCAGTTTCAGATATATCCCACATTCCCTTCTGCTTTCTCCATCAATGAATCAAGTAGAATTATAACTTTTAAAATGGATTTAGAAAAAACTTTTAGTGTCTTTCTCCTTCCTTCCTTTTCCTTAAAATAATAGCAACTCTGTCATTTTCTTTTTTAAATATATGAACTCACAGCTACCTAATTATCTTCTGGGATTTGACTGTCTGTAACTTTTTAAAGCATGTATTAAATCTACTTTTTATAAATGGATAAACTTGTAGTATTCCTAGCTGAAGTCTAAAGGTGCTAAATTTTACTATTTAAATATAGTTGATATTCTCAGTTAAGGATTCAACAGTGTCAGGAAAATGAAGATAAAATTTCAGTTCCTTTTTAAGTGAGTACTGAAAATTATTTAATGACCTTTAAATATAGAAAGAGCATGGTTTTATACTGTGAGGAAAAAAAGGTTAAGAATTATTTGCCAGGTGACACACTTGTATTTAATTTTATAATTAAATACTGCTAAAGAGTTCTGAAAATCATTCTGTATACTATAAATTGTTAATGATGGAAGAATGGTTTATTGATGTCATGCAAAATGCTGCATTAAAACTCCCCACCTTTTCCCTTTTAAGATGGGAGGTTGTAGACCGTTTAGCATTTAGAAAATGCCCTCCTTCGTACAATTGAATCTAAATAAGCCAGCAATATGTACTTCTGATTTTCAGTTTATATTATTTTACATAGATTTTTCTTATTCAAAAAGAATTTTTTAATACTTTGTTTCATGTAGATTGATATTATAGCTTTCAGTTTTGTAAGTTAAACTTGAAATGATATACTACATTAAAAAATTTATGCGATCCCTGAAACAACTTACACTGTCATACAATTATGAATGTTATATTATGATAATTATTTTTTTAATCAATATGGACTACTGTATATGCAGATGACCTCTTCTGGCATAGTGGGTTATAAACTATAAAGTCAGCAGTTTGAAACCACTAGTTGCTCCTTGGGAGAAAGATGAGGCTTTCTACTCTGTAATGGTTTACAGTCTTAGAAAACCATAGGGGCAGTTTTATTCTGTCCTGTAGGGTGGCTATGAATTGGAATTAACTCAGCAATGAGTTTTGGTTCTTTTTAATAGCTACCTAGTTATCAATAGACTCATATAGCTATAAAACCAAAAAGCCAAACCTACTGCTATGAAGGAGATTCCAACTCATGGTGACCCTATATATATAGGGTTTCTGAGATTACAAATCTTTATAGGAGCTGGCAACCACATCTTTCTCTTACGGTACAACAGGTAGGTTTGAACTGCTAAACCCTGTAATTATCAGTACCTAACCTACAGCACTATCAGGGCTATATATATAAAATACGAAGCTCTAATATTAAAAGTAATGTAAGACACTGGTTGTTTCTAGGTGTCGTTAAATAGTTGGTTTGGGAATATATATAAATATACATATACACACACACACACACACACACACACACATATATATATATGGAAAACATTAACAATGAAAGGTTATTTAACTCTCCCCCTTCCTCTCGGTTAAAATATTACCCATTGCCACTGAGTTGATCGTGACTCGTGGTGACCCTATAACACAGTAGAATTGCCCCCATAGAGTTTCCCAGGCTATCAGTCTTTATGGCAGCAGACTGCCACCTCTTCCCCCCAACGGGTGGTTCGTGGGTTCCGACTGCCATCCTTTCCATTTGCAGTTGAATGCTTTAGTGACTGAACAACCAGAATTTCTTCATTAACTTTAAAGCTAATTTAATTTATTTCAGCACAGTTATTAACATATTACCTTCTGGTTGTGATGATAAAATTTAATTTACTGCTTTGATTTCTGCAGACTGACAAATACTACAATGTTATCCATAGTACATTGCTATCTATACTTTTACTTGTACAATTTAAAACTATTTAAAATTGCTTTTGGCATGTTATCCAAACCTTTGAACTGATTTTCTTTTCATTTCTCTTGCTTCAGATGTTCATCAAGTACATAAAGGTTAGCAACCTTCTCTTTTGCTATATTGAATAACAGGGCAGGGCATGTTAATGCATGGCTAGAAAGAAAAACTTTACAAGTGTTGCTTGCTGGGGAAAATGAAGACTTTAGTTTTAGAAATGTTAAAATGAAAAAATCCATAATGATGTCTTTTGTAATCTCAGGTGTACTATATTGGCTTTCCATTTCATGAGCATTTGTTCTTTAGGTGGAATTTATATCACATTTTGGATCAGAACATTTCTGCCCATTAAGCCTTATCAGGTAATACAAAGTACAATATCATTAATTAAATCATTTAAAAACTGTGTGTGAGTATCCCATATATTTAAAATGAAGAAATAATTTCCTTTTATGTGCATCTAATACCAGAGAGGTGAAGCTATTAAACTGTTTATTGTCTTGAATGCATTTTATAGAAATGTCTATAATACAATGTCTATTTTAAGAAAAATAGCCTTCATTTTATGGGTATAGTGTATAGTGCTCCAAAATGCAACATACTGGCATGAAACAGGGAACCATTAGAGAGGTCTGAGGGGCCTGCCCCAATCTCAACTAAGTGGGCAGCCCCAGAAGAATTTAATTCAGAGTACAGCACTGAAGCTACAGCTCGGAGAGGGGGACATAGCTGATCAGGGCACACAGGAGCAAATGAAGGGGAAGGAAGAGAAAGTGGAGTACATTCTGGCCCACCAATCCTTGAGGACGATATCCCTGCTCAGAGCAGCCAATGCACAGAGAGGACCATAGGGCGGGCCCCACCACAAGACAAGTCATCCCAAACTGACCCATAGCCCTACAGAGGATAACACTGGAGACAAAGTGTGGGAATTGCGCCCAATCTGACCCCACCACACCGAGGCAAAACACTAATGGCACCGTGCAACAGAAAAGCAAGGGGAGCAGAGCATGGGAGTCCCGAGGGAATACCAAATACAGACTTTGGGGCCAGGGTGTGGAACCCCATCAGACGTGACTGGAAAATCACTCCTCAAGGTCAGCAAACAGACCTTGAATTATTCACAGGTTTTTCTTTTTTTTTTTGTCATTGGCTTTTTATTGTTTTGTTTTCTTTTGTTGCTTTGTTTTGCTCTTTCTTGTTTTTTGTGCATAATATTATCTCTGCAGGTCTATCTAGACAAGATAGGCGGGGTAAACAATCTGGAGGAGAAAACAACTGAACTGAGATGGGAAGGGGGGCATGGGAGAGGGGGAGGCGGGGAAAAGGAAGTGGGTGTTAACAACCTTAGGGACAAAGGAACAGCAAGTGATCTAAAATTGATGGCGTGGAGGGTGCAGGAGGCCTGGTAGAGCTTGATCAAGGGCAATGTAACCTAGAGGAATTACTGAAACCCAAATGAAGGCTGAGTATTGATAGTGGGACAAGAGGAAAGTAAAAGGAAATAGAAGAAAGAACTACGAGGCAAAGGACACTTATAGAGGTCTAAATACAGGCACGTACATATGTAAATATATTTATATATGACGGGGAAGTAGATTTATGGGCATATATTTATAGGTTTAGTATTAAGGTAGCAGAGGGACATTGGGCCTCTACTCAAGTACTCCCTCAATGCAAGAACACTTTGTTCTATTAACCTGGCATTCCATGATGATCACCTTCCCAACACGATTGCTGAAGACAAAGTAAGTGGAGAAGCAAATGTGGTGAAGAAATTTGATGGTGCCCAGCTATCAAAAGATAAAGCGTCTGGGGTCTTAAAGGCTTGAATAAAAACAAGTGGCAATCTAGCTGATAAGAAACAAAGTCCACATGGAAGAAGCACACCAATCTATGTGATCACAAGGTGTCGATGGGATCAGGTATCAGGCATCACAAAAAATCATATCATTGTGAATGAGGGGGAGTGCAGAATGGAGACCCAAAGGCCATCTGTAGGCAATTGGACATCCCCTTAAAGAAGGGTTGTGGGGAGGAGAAAAGCCAGTGGGGAGGAGATGAGCAATATAGCAATAATGAAACAACTTTCCTCTAGTTCTTTAATGCTTTTCTCCGCCCCCCACCCCCACCCCGCCCACTATCATGATCCTTATAAATCTGGCTAGACCAGAGGATGTGCACTGGTACAGATAAGAACTGGAAACATGGGAATCCAGGACAGATAAACCCTCAGGACCAATAATGAGAGTAGCAATACCAGGAGGGTAAGGGGAAGGTGGGGTAGAAAGGGGGAACTGATGATAAGGATCTGCATATAACCTCTTCCTTGGAGGACAGACAACAGAAAAATGGGTGAAGGGAGACATTGGGTGGTGTAAGACATGATAAAAGACATGATAATTTATAAATTATCAAGGGTTTGTGAGGGGGAGAGGGAGGGGGAAAATGAGCTGATCCCAAGGGTTCAAGAAGAAAGAAAATGTTTTGAGAATGATGGCACCAAATGTACAAATGTGCTTGAGACAATGGATGGATGTATGGATTGTGATGAGTTGTATGAGCCCCCAATAAAATTATTTTAAAAAGAAAAATAGCCTTCATTTTTATGGGTATACTGTGCTTGCTCTCTTATTACAGTGATAAAATATAGAAATTTAGATTGATATAAAAAGTTGGCCATTATATTTTTAAGTGCCCTAAAGATTTATTTACATTTGAATAGAAACTATGGATGACTGGAATACAACGGAGCATTCATTATTTTGGACTCTAAAATCTAAGTCTTGCAAAACATGACCCAAGTTGATGTGTTGTTTCATTAGCTATGAAAAGATGAATTAAGTTTTGATTTGAAAGTTCTTAATCAAATTGTTGTTAATAGGGTATTTGGTACCAGCATGGTGGAAGAATATGAAGAGATTGCTGATTCCCAGTATCAGTCAGAACGTCAAGAATTGTTTGATGAGGACTATGGTAAGTAACTCTAGAGGGACGATTAATGTCTTTGGCTTTTTAAAGAATGTGGGTATATGTAATTTCAGGAGTGTTGGTGGCATAGTGGGTTATGTACTGGGCTGTTAAGTGCAAGGTCAGCAGTTAAAAACCGTCAGCCACTCCGATGGAGAAAGACAAGGGTTTCTGTTCCTGGAGAAGTTGCGTGGTAAACTATTGAAAACTTACATAAAAAGTCATATAATGTGTTCAAAATTTTGATAAGCAGCAGCATTCTTTTTCTTAGTTTGCATCTTTCTATTGAATGGGTTCTGGATCTCATTTTCTAGTTACAAGCCTGTTTTAGAGATCTAATTATATTATAAAAGTATGTTAAAAATATCTGATGTGACAACATATAATTGGAGCTTATACAATATTATTGTAGATAACTTTTAATAGTCTCTTATTCATATTTCATTTTATCTTTTAAGCAGATTATCCACTGGATTATAATACCGGGGAGGATAAATCTTCAAAAAATCTTCTTGGTTCTGCAACAAGTGAGTCTTGTAGTGTTTTTCTATACTTTTGGTAATGACAAGTTTACTACTGAAATGTTTCTAAAGCTTCTTAATTTTGGCATACATGGATATTTTGTACAATTTAGGAAGATCCCACTTCTAATAATTGAATTTTCAGTTGAAATCAGAGAGAGGAAAAAGGAAAAAAATGGAAGCGCATAGTGAAAGAAGTTATATTTTAATCTAATGAGACCTCATTCTTTGAGGCAAAATCAGCTTAATACAGAAAAAGCACATGAATTTACTTGAGAAAAGAATTATTAAAGAGATCCTACATGCTTTTTAGACCTGATAGTTAGGAACATCTGTGTAACCATATGTTGTATGGGAAAGGAATTTGAATGTTAGTTTCAAGGATTGCATCCATCAGTGGAGTTCTGGCCAATGAAGATTTGTGGTTAATAGATGGATATGGTTATTTCCTTATATAGTTAAATATATATAAAGGCTGTCTCTTTTTCATGGTAGCAATGAATGAACAAGACATTAACAGTAGTAGGATGAGTTTGTGTAAACTAAAGGAATGGTGACTAGCACACTAGTGGTTTAGTGTATTGCTGTTAGTCCAGTTTAGCATGTGGACACATTGGTAGTCCAGGTAAGGAAAGACCATTACCAACTGCCACTGCGTTTTCCTCTTAAGAGTCTATGTGGATATATTTTAATGTGCTTATTATTCTTGGCTATTCCTAAAGAATGTAAAATTTAAAAGGGGAGCAGCGATACTAGGAGGGTCAGGGGGGGTGGGGACAAGGGGGAACCGATCACAATGATCGATGTATGGCCCCTATCCCAGGGGGGCAGACAGAAGAAAAGTGAGTGAAATTAGACAGCAGTCAGTGTAAGACATGAAAACGAAAAAAGAAGAGTTTATAAATTATTAAGGAGGCATGGGGGAGGGGGGAAAACGAGCTGATGCCAGGAGCTCAAAAGAAAGAAAGTATTTTGAAAAAGATGATGACAACATAGGTACAGATGTGTTTGACAAAATGGATATATGTATGAATTGTGATAAGAGCTGTAAGAGCCCCCAATAAAATAAAATGAAACTTAAAAAAAATGTTAGTAAGATAGAAGACTTGTTGCCTATGTATCTCTGTTGGTTCTCTTAGTGAATTGAATTGCTTAAATCCTAATCCCAGTGTGAGCCTTCATTTTACGGCTTTCAAAGTGATTGGCCCGCAGTGCCTTCGCTACGCCACAGTACGTGGACTTAAGAGTCACAGCTCCTTATGTCTTTCCCTCCTTCGCATCCATTCAGGACTATGAACCTCAGAGGACGTTTGAAGGGTTGGGAAGAGAGTGTTAAAATTACCTAAAAGGAAAATTTGCATGACATTTATGTAGCATCTGGCTTCTTTATATGTCCACTTCTATTTATTATTGAGTAGCTGATTTTTAAGATTTTAGTTCCATCTTTTAAGTATGATTCCCAACTATTTACTTGATCATGGTATAAAAATGAGTGTCTTATTCACTGCTGTGCATTGTCATTTGGGGGAATTTTTTGAAAAACAAAAACAAAACTATGCCATTTTATCTATTAATATTGTCTGGATACTTACATTTGTATTAAACAATTCTGTAAGTTCAGTGATAGTCTTATTCTGCCACTGGAAAAGCTGAATAATGCTGAATTGGTTATTAGAAAGCATCTTTTTTTTTTTTTTTTTAGGTCAGAAAATTGCCCACGCTAATATAATCTCTAGCTTACAGAGGTGACTGAAAAAGGAGTAATGCCTTACCATAGTTTTAGAATTCTTATATTCCCAAACCTATTTGTCCTACCACCTCCTTTTCGGGGGGCGGGGGGTGAGGCAGATTTACTTAGTGTCTCCTGGCAACTGAGAAATTTTGTACTGTAACCCATAACCCTGGAAAAAGTGTAGGTACTTGCTTTTGCAGGCCCTTGGATCGATCCAGGCCACCCCACCCACACCCGTCCACAAAACAAAACAAAACACTGCTTTAGAGCAAGAAAAGCACTGCTGGTATTCTCGGTTTCCCGTTCCTGGCTCCTGTTGCTTACTACTGCTACAGCTCATGGTGGCCCTGCGACAACACATGGAAAGTTGCTGGGTTTGGTGCCATGTTTGCTGTCATCATATGCTTGAGCCCATTGTTGCAGCTACTTTGAGTGCCTTCCAACCCCACAAGTTCATCTTCCTGTATTGGTCAGTTTTGTATTGTGATCCATACAGCTTTTTTTACGTTACTTTTTGGAAGATCTCCAGAACTTTCTTCCTATTCTCTTTTTAGTTTAGAAGCTCTGCTGAAATCTGTCCTCCATGGCTGGCCCTGCTATTACTTAAAATACCAATGGCATAACTTCTAGTCCTACAAACTCACAGAGAGGGGGTGGAATTAACTCCTAGACAACTTAAAAAACGTAACTGTATTTCAATGGAGGTCATCTCTCATTCTCAGTGACTTGTCTAGCTGATATACTATTTTGATTATAATTAGACATAGAATAATCTTTATAGCCCACCTTTTAAATCTTGACCTTGAAGTATGCTCCTTGGTGTGCTGTGTCCTCCTTCCACCTCCCCCTGCCCTCCCCCCCCTTAAAAAAAACCTACCAGAAAATACAATTCATTTTTTTTAAAAGAATTTTTATAGTGAGAATTTTATAGGTGTCAAAAGTGAGACAAGTTGAGTCATTTGAGGCTGAACCTGAAAAATCTGGTTAGAAAATACCTTTTTCTTCAGAGGTTCAGAGTAAAACAAAGGCAGTAGGAGCTGAGTGGTCTCATAAGACTTTGCCACCATAAAGCTTGTAGACATGACCTACCACTGCAGCCTTCTGTAGCCAGGCTCCTTTTTAGTATTTTTCTAAAGATTCCGCGACTATTTTTGCCCTGGCTACCACCTCCAAGGTGATAGAGCATTTATAATAAATAAAAGAGTGGAATCAGGCTGAGGTGATCTCTTAGACTAGAATGTCAGGTTTAACTCTGATGACCACCCCTTGTTAAAACAGCTTGAGATTTGAACCTATGTAAATTTTTCTTAGCTTGCTTGCTTGCGTGCTTGATTTATTTATTTATTTATTAATTAGCAGGTTAGTTTTAATATTTCTTTAGTTTCCAAAGTAGAATTCCCTGGCTTTAGTTTATTAAACTGTTAGACACCTGGTTTTGCTGTTGAGGGTAGTATATGTCACCATATATTGTCAGAAAAGACTTCACACTGATGCTTTTTCTCAAGAGGAAAAAACACAGAAGGTTGTTTGCTGTATTTGTTAGCATTCTTTAAACCTCAAAAAATTTTTTTCTTAGATTAAGAAAGTAGAAATTTTGCTTTTGTTATTAAGTAACTCCTGGAATAATGATTATAGTTTATTGTGGTTGCTGTCATTATTAAAATTCAGGTTTAGGGTAGCACAAGTGGCTAAGTTCATGGCTGCTTAATGAAAAGTTAGAGCTTCAAGTCCACCCCTGCAACCAGGGCCTCTTTGACTAATCCCACTTTAGCATGTCAAAGAGCAAGCTTGACCTTAGATATAAAACAGCAAATACCAAGCTGTGTGTTTAATACTAATGTTGATTGCAAGCAGAGTCCCTACTTTGTAGCTTTCTAGGTAATGAAACAAAATTATGTGGAGATCAAAATGATGGCGCCAGCATAAAGGGTCTGCTCCCAGGAACACCCTCTGTGGGGAAGTTCTCAGAGGCCTGCTGTCAGTCGAAAGGACTTGACACCACACAGCAACTAACTGTAATCTTGAAAATGGTCTCAAAATCCCGAGTTCTTCTTCTACCCTCAAGCATGTATTTACACATATGTTAGAACTTGCCTTATTCCCATATATCTCTGTATGCTACTGTGTCCTCCCTCAGTCACTTCTGTTTTTCACATCTCCGGTTTCCATGGAAAGTGGAAAGCAATGACAATTCTTTGTATCTCTCTTAGGCCCCAACAGATCTTAATGTTATATATATTTTAGTATGAGAGAATGAATACTTGATACTGAAGGATTAATTTCAAAGACAGATTGGGAATGAAATTCCATGTGTAGTAATGGGTATCCTTTGTATTTATGTCACATTAATGAGAGGAAGCCACCTTGTTCCCAGCATCAGTTTTTGATGAATTCTGTTTGTGGTTCTCATGTACCTTCAGCTGCTTAAGTACTTTTGTACCACTTTGACTCATCACTTTCCTTAGAACAAGAGGCGGATTTAGCAAGTATGAAAATTACTCCATCTTTAACCTTTATAGCCTCGTAATTTAGACTTTCAATTAATCTGCCCCTTGCCTATCCTCACAGTTATTCACAAAAGAACATATGCTTTATAATCCAGGGAATGTTGCTATTTTAACCAATGATTTGTAAAAAGAATCATGTAAGAAATTGTTCTCTGTAGTATCGCTTTGGAATTTAACCATACTACAAATACATATAGAAGCCCTGGTACCATAGTTTGTACACTTTGGGCTGCTAACCACAAGGTCAGCAGTTTGAAACCACCAGCCCCTCCATGGGAGAAAACCAAGGCTTTCTACTCCTCTTAAATACTACAGTCTTGGCAGTGCACAGGGGCAGTTCTACCCTGTCCTAAGTTTCACTGTGAGAAAGCATTGACTTAATGGTAGTGAGTTGGGTTTTGTTTTTTTTTACTAGTAAGAATAAATGAGTCATGTTGGCACAGTGCTGGTTAAAGCAGCCCCCTACAAAAGATTATACTCACTAGCTGCTCTTTGGGAATAAAGTGTGGCAGACTTTCTGTAAATATCACAACCTCGGAAAGCCAGTAAGGCGGCGGTTCTCTCATGTTCTGCAGTGTCACTGAGTCAGAATCTGCTGGATGGCAGTGAGTTTTGTTTTGTTTTGACCAATGTCATAAGTTAGTAACTTTAATGCTTTTCTTGAGACATAATCTCCCCAGTTTTTACCTGTGATAATCACTGCTTAGGAAAAACTTTGTTTTCTTAAAGCGTTTTTGTGTTAGATCTCTCTCTTGTGGGAGAGAGATACCTTGGTCCTTCACTTCCTGTGAGAAAAATTCACACCGAAGCCTGGTGTGATCCAAGTGAGTTTTATGAAAGCTAGAAGCAGTTTCAGGTTTTACAGTAAATGGAGCACAAGCCAGACAAAGTCTGCGGCACCCACGGATCGCAACCTGGCCACGCTGCACTGTGTGGCAGCTGGGAGGGAGAGAGCGCCAGAGCAAACCTCTGGCGTTTCAGGCCATCCCCCTCCAGTTGGGAGTCGTGGTCGAAAGATACTGGTCACCCATTGCCCGAATCAAATTCACCTGTCCTAGTAGGACCAATCCAGGTGTAATGCCCACCTAGGTGTACCACCCCTTCCTGGCCAGGTGCTCGAACCCAACATTTTGTTTTTGTCTTAGAACCTTTAAAAAACAAAGCAGTCTTTCCTGTAAACTAAGAATTTAAGTCATACCATTTATTCCCTTCCTTAATTCAGACTATATGTTAAATTAGACTTGAATTTCTTAACATACTGAAGACTTTTAGTAAAAGATTTTACTTTACAAAAGTGTTTATTCAAATTTATGATGCCTTCTGAACATAAAAATTCAGTTTTACGCTTTACATTTTTTGGCTGAAATTTATTTGTATCCTGTGATGGATTAAGGTAATAATGTAACTTGTAAAAAACTGCAAAAAGACCATTAGAATTTTTTTTAAGATGACTTAATATTTATCTGAGGATATTTAGGTGGCTTTTATTTTTCCCTGATTGAATTTTGTTTTAGATGCCATTCTAAATATGGTGAATATTGCCGCTAATATTCTGGGAGCAAAAACAGAAGACCAGACAGAAGGTACCACGTCATTTTAAGGGTTTTTAGATTGTTGGTGATCCAGGGGTCTTTTTAGTTAGGGGGAAAGTCGATCAATCAATAACCAAGCAATTTGAGTTTTCATTTAAACATAAGGAACTTATCTGTCTTATTATTCATTATTTCTTTGAATTTCTAAGTTCCTTTTGTTGTGAAAAAGGATCTTAGTTATGTGAATGTGAAACTCGGGAATTTTTTGACTGTTTCCTGCTGAGGAAGAAAAATTCTCTTCCTTGTGTTTTGCACTGAGAGTTTGATGCCCTAATGATATTCCAGTACATTTTCCTTCCTTTTATGCACCATATGAGAAGGCCCCTTTTTTCCTTCAGAATTGCTAACAAGAATATTACTATCAAGAAAAGTGAGGCTTTCTTTCTTTTTTTTTGGTCATCTTTAAAAAGCTTATTGGTTCCAACTACAAACTTAAATTGATCCAATTATCTCCTTTCCTCTTTAAAGCCTTTCAGATGTCCAGAATACACATAAATAATAAAAAGTTACATGTAAAATTTATAGTCATATGACTTGTTTTCATTATCTGAGAAGTGGGGTATGCAGCCTTTGCAATTGTGAACTTAGCTAAACTTTTCCTCTCTACAATAATACCATTTTTATTTTAAAAGTAAAAGTCTACTCTAGCTTAAGGTGTTTTGTTGCTTTGTTCTCCCCTGCAAATCTAAATGCTTTAGTGAAATATTTTTATGGTATAGCTTTGTAAAATTGAATTCAACATTGGCATTTTTCTTAAAATAGGAAATAAAAGTATATCTGAGAATGCCACAGCACCACAAATGCCGGAATCAACTCCTGGTTCAGCTCCTGTCCCATCACCTGAGTAAGTTATATGATGTTAGAGATAGTCCTATGAAAATGGAGATCTCCTTCTGCTAGTACAGAAAATTGATCCTTGCAATTTGCATGTGAAGTGATTGTTTCTAGAATTGTAAGGCTGACATTCAATCATGAGGCCACTTCTGACATCTTTCAGTTGCTTCTGCCCATAAATTTGTGTGAGTGCTGGGAATAAACATCCTGTTTATTTGCCTCAGGGGGGGATAAAATAGAAGTTTAAATTTACGTTGTATTAAGTTGATCCCACTTTATTCCAGATCAAACATTTGTTGTTTTAACATTATGCATTACTTTTATTATTTACAAAACTAAGTTTTTCCTTATTGCATATAATTGACCTGATGGTGCAGACAAAGGATTAAGGCCATTTTTATGGCCTGTTATATTATTAAGATTATATTTAAAAGCATTTACTAATTACCTATGGTCTCACTAGAGAGCTGTTAAAGGTTCCCAAAGTACCTAGGGCCGTGGGTTGTTTTTTTTTAAATCATTTTATTAGGGCTCATACAACTCGTATCACAATCCATACATGCATCAATTGTGTAAAGCGCATTTGTACATTCATTGCCCATGGGCTGTGGTTTTTAAAGTACTATATATGTACTCATGCATAAGCCGAGTTTTTCAGCACATTTTTCTGTGGTAAAATTGGGTGCCTCGGCTGATATTCGGGTCGGCTTATACTCTAGTATATACGGGTATATGCTTGTCCCAGCAAACATTGTTCCACTGTTCAAATTGATCGATGTAGGTATTGTACCAGTTGCTCCTGGACCACTCTGGGTCAGGAGCAGATAAAATCTACCCATTTTTTTGTCTTTTTCTACCAGACATTAAGTTTTATGTTTGTTTTTTTTATTTCTGCTGCTACTTATCTATAATAGATAAGGTCATAATGATTTGGATAATTGGGTAAAGTTAGTATAGATTTTAGTTACCTATATTGCATTAGATACAGCTCCACTAGAACACTGAAAACCTTTTACTTCAGAAGAACCCTACTTCAATATCACATTTGAATATGAAACAATTCAAGGTAGAGTGTAATGAGATCTGTAATGGGTGTGCTTTGAACTGTAATTTCTAAGTATTTGGTAGTGACGGGTATGTATTCTCCTGCGTTAATCCCGAAAGTAGCTGAAGATATTTACTGGATTATTAAATTAAAAATATAGCATTATGTTACTTATTCCTAGAAAGTTAAAATCTATTGGTGACAGGTAATTTTGGTATTTTTAATTATGTGCCACTGTGACTGCTATTTCTCAACTTTGTAATTTGACTTATTCAATTAGGAAAATATTTCCAATGTTTCAAAATTAAATGGAACTAATTGCATTTTATGCACACACACCAATATCTGTTGAACATATTATCATATCATGTTATAAAACATACTAATGTTTAGTTTTTAATAGACATGTCCCTGGATTTATGTTTTTCTTTATGGTTCCACTCATCTTAAATTCTTTTGTATAATACTTGTGTGAAGAAAATAAATGGAAGTGAAGGAATCTACATACGGTGTCAAGTTAGAGTTGTTGTGAAATGGTAACTTAATTTTCTTTTCCTAGGTAGGAGATTTTTCCCCCTCAGCACAGCTGAGTAGGTGTATATGGTTCCCTACTTACCTTTTCTTCAGTCATTGCTCCTTTTTGCTGTCACAATTTGTCTTACAGATAAGAGAAATACCACATAGTATGTAAGATGATATTGTAATGGATATGCTTTAATAATCAAAATTATTTTAGTGAGGGGATTTTTTTTCTTTAAACCAGTGATCTTGCATATGTACGTTTATTTTATGACTATGCTACAAATACCAAAAATGCCTCTATTACTAATGTCTCTCTATGTTTGTTCTGTGGAATTCTAACATTACCCTCAGAAAATCATCTTTGAGAAATCTAGCTCATTTTTGGTTGTAGCAGATCTAGTCATAAAGTATATTCATAACTGTTAAAAATCTTGGGTTCTATCTCTGAGGCATAAAAGACCTTGGGCAACTCAATTTCTGATCTATAAGGAGTGAGAGACTTATAAAGATTTGGTGACTGGTTGGGAGGTGGCATAATATACATTCAATGATTGTAAGTCTTCACATATGTTAAAATAGTTCTTATGTAGAAATTAAAAGCAGGTCTGATTTGGCAAATATGATACCTCATCACTTGATAAATGGTCTTTCTACTATCTTTTTGTGGCATTGTATGTTTTGTTTTGTTTTTAATTGAGAGGGGGAGAAGTCATCCAAAAAAGCACCCAAGTTTCTTCTGTGCTTCCAGCCTGTTTTCTTACATATGACACATTTGTTTCCTTTAAACATAATTTTAACAGAGTTCTAGTTAAAGTGACTTGTAAATCATTCCTGCTTTTAGGTTTGTAACCAGTGATGTTCCTGGACATGAAACAGAGCCATCAACAGCGGACATACCAAAAGAGGAGAGTCCCATTGTACAGCTAGTTCAAGAGGAAGAGGAAGAGACAAGTCCATCTACAGTAACCCTCTTGGGCTCTGGTGAACAAGAAGATGAATCATTACCCTGGTTTGAGTCAGAGACACAAATATTTTGCAGTGAACTGACCACAATTTGTTGTATTTCGAGTTTTTCAGAATACATATATAAAAGGTGTTCAATGAGAGTTGCCCTTAATCGACAGCACAGCAGACCAGTTGTAAGAGAAGAAAAAGATGTTCTTTCACCTCAACCACCATTAATACCTCCTGTAGAATCAGTAGCTGATTCAGTATTGCAACCTCCAAGTGGAGAAATGGACAGTAAGAGTATGGAAAGGGAAGCAGAAACTGTTGCTCTAGGTGACTCAAGTAGCATGCACCAAAGTGATTTGGTTAATCACACTGTGGAAGCAATTGAACTTGAGCCAAGTCAGCCCCAAACTCTCTCTCAGTCTCCTCTCTTGGATATTACTCCAGAAATCGATACATTATCTAAAATAGAAGTAACTGAGTCTGTTAAACATGAAATGGGACATACACCATCACAAGCAATTCCCCAACAGAGTTCTTCTGTCGAGGTTGATAATGAAACAGAAAAGCCTGAGAGTTTCAGTTCCGCATCTGTGATCTATGAAGCAAGTAAAGTGAATGAGGTAACAGATAATATTGTACATGAAGACATAAGCTCCATGCAAATTATGATAAAGCTATCTGAAACAGTAGTGCCACCTATAAACACAGCCACTGTGCCAGACAGTGACAATGGGGAGGCCAAAACGACTATAGCTGACACACCAAAGCAAACTTTGACGCCCGTTGTGGATTCTTCTTCATTACCGGAAGTGAAAGAGGAAGACCAGTCTGCAGAAGATGCACTTTTGTCTATTCCTGGATCGAGTGGATTACAAAGGACAGCTACAGATTTTTACGCTGAGTTGCAGAATTCTACAGATCTTGTATATGCTAATGGAAATCTTGTACATGGATCAAACCAAAAGGAGTCAGTATTTATGAGACTTAATAATCGTATTAAAGCCTTAGAAGTTAACATGTCTCTCAGTGGCCGCTATCTGGAGGAGCTTAGCCAAAGGTAAGCTGTATTGTGAATGGGTGCATGGTGAGATAAGGTGTGTAGTATGGTCTGTGACTACAGATGCAGAGGATTTCATTATCTCCTGGTATGATAACACAATTTAGCCAGAGAGGTAGAAAGCTAGTTGGAGCCATGGTTTAAGGAATTGGATTTTTTTCCCCCCAGTATTTGGAGTAAAACCTTCCTATTCAGTTGCTTCAACACAATTAGTGGGCTGATAACAAGTCTGAATTACCTATACTCACTTTCTGTTGTCTTCTGTTGCTTAATTTTAGCCACAATTACAGTGATTTTTTTAGAGGTCTCATGGGAAAAATTTATTATTTTATAACTCCTAGTAAAACTAGACCAGATTTCATATAAGAGTTAGATAAGTGAAGACTAGATTGTACTGAGTCGGATGCTTAGGCACCATCTGCATTCAGATATTCCCTATAAACCCTAGCTTTTGTAATCCTGAGTGCCAGAGGCAGTGCTAGTGACAGTAAGTGTGTGGTTATGACCTCAGGCACAGTTCTCTAGTTTGTCAAACCTGTTTATTCTTTTCAACTCTCAGGTATTTTGTGCCCTTAGAACTTGCCATCAACAATGTGTAAGCACCTAGAAATCAAGTGTCTAGAGTTCCTGAACCGTCCCTCCCTTGTTCTATTCCTAAATGGAAAGATGTCATAGGGCAGTCTAAGATACCATTCATTCACATCACATACTGGTAAATTGTGTGTGTATGTGCGTATGCATGCACACTTAGCTACTGTACACCTGTTCTTTTCTCTTGGCTCCAAGGGAATCACAGAAAGCACAAAATCTTAGAAAGTAGTAAGATGCATAGAATTGATACCTCAAGGACTCTTTTATTGTGCCTTTGCAAGTTTTCTTGCATCCCACAGGCCTCAGGAAGAGTCATTTTAAGAAAATAGACTTATGCTATATATCACAACTGAAAGTGTTTCCAGAACTAAGTGAAAAAATAATAAACTAAAGATAATTTAAGTGAATATACTCCACAGATACCGAAAACAAATGGAAGAAATGCAAAAGGCTTTCAACAAAACAATTGTGAAACTTCAGAATACGTCAAGAATAGCCGAGGAGCAGGTTGGTTATCTTCATGGCTTCTCTTATTTTTTTGTGTAAGTGTTCGTTGAATTTTATAGGACCTAACTGGTAAGAAGGGCAAATAATTGTTGTTGTTATTTTCTTTGATACCTGATGTATAAGCCTGTTTTACGATGTCATATTGGAAATTTGGTATTAGAGTTGAATTCTCCTCTAGAGATGATTTTCTTAAAAATTATTCATTGATTTTGGTTGTTATAGACATGTATTATAAAGAGCCTGTGCTAGGTGCTAAGGATACAAAATACTAGGGATATGCGCTTTTTTTTTATCCTCAAATTCATCATAGCAAGATGAAGGACAGCTGAACAGATATTTACAATAAAATGTGACGGTATTATTATGTAGCACAGTCGAGGTTCTGTGGACGTTACACCAAGAGGAATGACTGATTCTGACTTCTGTAGAAACCTTCTCGCCTGGACTATCCACTGTGATCAGACTCCTGACATATCTTTGTTCAGGACTCCATTTGCTTCAGAGTACCCAAGGGCTTAAAATAATGGGCTAATTTTTAATTGGCGAAATCCCAAGGCCAGTGTGTCAGCTATATAAGATTTTCTGTAAGGTTTATCTAGCCCATTGCCTTCAGATTGATTCAGGCTCTTTGTAGAACTGCCCTGTAGGGTTCCCACAGGTATAAAACCGTGAAGAACAGACTGCCACATCTGTCTCACCTGGAACTGCTGTTGAGTTTGAACTGCCAACCCTTTGAATAGCAGCCAAGAATCTAACCACTCTGCCACTAGGACTCCAACAGCAGTGTTGCCATTTTATTTCCTTTCCTGGCCCCTTTTCATCTCTACAAGAATGAATAAGACTAGTACATTGCTCGTTCCTGTCTCATAGATTTTAAGGGAATGACTTAAGCATTGGACCTTAAAGCTCAGCATTTATTAATGAATTGTTGTGGTGTGTTACCGGGATAAAGACATTTCACACTGAGTTTTTCTAGAAGGTGGTAGATGAGGAGGCCTAAGGTTGCAGAGTTAATTTGCATCTCAACTCTCAGTTCATGTAATTATGCTATACCAAGTTCCCCACTTCTCTCCCTCACTTATGACCTTTGTCTTCTTCATGTGTACATTTTTGTATCATTTTATATGGCACTTTTGTTTACATTTTTAATAGTTAACATTTTATTTTAAAATAGTCTTAGATTAGAAAATTGAATAAGACAAGACAAATAATTTGCCTATTTATTTTACCAAAGTTCCCTAATGCTAGCACTTTATGTAACAATATAGTTATTAAATTCTTTTCAATAATAATAAAACAATACTATGAGCCCCAAGATCCAATGCAAGAATCATACACTGCGTTTACCTGTCATGTATCCTTTTAATAGAGAACAGCGCCTCAGTTTGTCTTTGCCCTTCAGGACTTGGACAGTTATTGGGCTTGTCTCTTGTTTCCTTGTAATGACATTCCTGTTATGCGTGTTGGCAAGAGGAGCACAGCAGTGATGTCTGATCCTTCTCAGGCATTGTACCAGGAGGCCTAGGGTGCCCTTTTGTACAGTTCCTGGTGCTGAAACTCTGATCACTTGATTCAGGTGATATCTATGAGGATGTCTACAGTGTTATAAAGTTAGGTTTTTCCCATGTCACAAGAAAATTCTCACTAATTTAGTATCTGTTGATGATTCTTTCCTGAAAAGTAATTACTGTGGTATTTGCCACAGGGTGGTTTTTTTTGTTTCCTCATTCCTTCTACATTTATTAATTATATTTCTGTAAGAAACAATGTATCTTCTTCTCTACTTACGTATTATTCAATTATATATATCAGTGTGGACTCCTGGATTTGAGGTTTTTAAATCTTATTATTTTTGTTGCATAGACTAACCTAGCCTTGGTCATTGGGAAACCCTTCAAGCTGACTCCCTGTCCTTTGGCATGTCCCCATCATTTTTTGAGCATTGGTTACTTTCTGTTTAGTTTGCCTAATTGCTTTGCTGAAATTTCTTGAACAATATTAGGAGCAGGCATCTTTTCTCTTAATGCTTATCTTAAGGGGAAAGAACCTCAGTTTTTCTCTATTGAGTATTGTGAGCTATGCTCTTCTTAAATGCCTTTTAGAAATATACCTTTAATTAATGTATTTTCATTGGTGATAGTCTAGGATTTATTAGACAACCAATTGTAGACTTTTGAGTAACACACTGAGTTCCGTTATAGTAGGCTATCAAATGGAATCTTTAATACTTTCAATACAAGTTCCCTCCCTTATTTTTTTGGATAAAATTAAATCAATTCAAGTTCTTGTCTTGTATCCTCACCCGTCTTACATGGGGTGAGGATACTAGTTTATATTTAGAAACATTCTGCTGAAAAATATCAATATGTCTGTGTGCAGACAGTTTTGCTTTACAAAAAACTATTTGCTAAAGTGACCGGAAACTGCCTTATTTTTGGTGGTTATATCCTGGCTTATACAGAGGGAACTCAGATCAATTTCAATGTTAACTTCAACTGTGTAATATTTTATATGCTTACAAGTGAATAGCATAAATTGAGGTTTGTGTGAACCCAGTTCCCGATTTTTCAAGTGGTCCTTTCTTGTCAAAGTTTAAGGTATTTTTACCTTTAAATATCATTAAGAATTCCCTGTTAGTAAATTTCTTTTAGAAATTTCCATGGCAGCATATTTTTTCCCCCAGATTATTTTACTAGGCTTTTTGTTGTAGTGGTAATATACACTTAAAACAGCGAAAAATAACACTTACTCCTTTCTGATAGGACCAGCGGCAAACTGAAGCCATCCAGTTGCTACAGGCACAACTGACCAACATGACACAGCTTGTTTCAAATTTATCAACCACTGTTACAGAATTGAAACGAGAGGTAATTGTCATTGTGAGTTGTTGTAAGACACACAGCAAGGATAGAAGTGTCAGAAGAGCAGCCTTTTAAAGAACGTGGTATCTGTGAACTCCAACCAAACAAAATTGCTCATTATAGAGAACTTCTTAACATATAACTCTAGCACATTTAAGTTTTGGAGCTATATAATTCATCATAGTGTTTTTGGCATTTATAAATTAAGCCTTACCAAAATACAGGTGTATTGATATAAAGCTATTCTGGCAGATCTTTTGCAAATTATGGAGAATAGCAATACATTTAGTTCAAGAAGGCCTCCCACTAAATTGTTTCAGCAAAACAAAGAATTTTATTGATTTAACAAATATTTACTGAGCAGCCAGTGTATGTGAGGCATTGATTATGATGATGTCCCAGGTGGGGCTCTTCACAGGGTTTACTTCTGGAGAGAGTTGGAGGTGCTTGTCCTTTGTGTTTTCAGAATCCACTCTATTTTGTCCTAGTGTGATTTACTATTAACCCTATTCTCAATTCCAGGTTTCAGATCGGCAAAGCTATCTTGTCATATCTTTGGTTCTCTGTGTTATCTTGGGACTGATGCTTTGTATGCAGCGCTGTCGAAATGCTTCTCAATTTGATGGAGATTACATTTCTAGATTTCCTAAAAGTAATCAGTATCCAAGCCCTAAAAGGTAACCCAGCATTGTATTTCACAATTCTTTTCTTTCTCTTTTTAACTATGCTTTGTTAAATCTTTGAGAAGTCTTGAGCAAAAAAAAGGATTCTGCAGTAATTCCTTTCCCCATATTACCTTGACACTAGAATTAAAAATATATATATATTTAAAATGTCCTTGAGGCTAGTGAGTTAGTCCTATCTGGGTGGTCCTGTGAGAACACTGATAATAACAGTAAGTGCATGGAAACCCTTGAAATGTTTAGGTTCAGAAAGACACTTAAGTGTGGAATGCAAAGAAGGTGAATAGGTATTTTAATAGTACTGTTTAGAAAATGACCCTGAAAGGCTTTCTTCATATAAGCTCTAGCTAGTTGTTAGCAACCAGATTAGGCCTATATGGTTTGTACCGTTTTCTTCATCTATCATGAACTGCATACAGAGTGAATTATATGTAGTTTACTCATCGGCTCCAATGTGGACTTTCCTTGATGTTTTAGGTGTTTTTCTTCCTATGATGATTTGAATTTGAAAAGAAGAACTTCATTCCCACTCATCAGATCCAAGTCTCTACAGTTAACTGGCAAAGAAGGTAGATGTTAGCAATATGTACTTTACTTACACGTGAATTTAGCTTTTGTTTGTTGTAAGTGTAATTTCAGTATTGAGTCTAAGCCCATCTGCTACCAAATGATGGATATAAGCAACATTTCTGTGTGTGCTGTTTCAAAGCCACTTTATCACTTTCACATTTTATATCCTGTCTTTGTTCCTAAAAGCCCAGGGGTGGGGAGGGGGTTTAGTTTATGTAATGAACCATTAGTAGTTATCTTTGCAGATGCTCCTGTTTAGAAGTATTTCTTTTTAGAAAGGGATGTTTGAGAAAGTTCAACAGATATGGAAAACCTGAGTGTGCTCCCATAGCTCCTGTGCTTATCTGCCTCCTCTTCCTATGAAGGTAGGACTCTTTGTGTCTCAGTTCAGGGCTCTGAGGCACTTTCTGAACAAAAATCTCACCCATCTCTATTTTTGTAGCTTTTAAGCCTAATGGTTTTCCATCAACTAACACTAATAATTATTTTTATTTAAATTGAAGTTAATGGATGTGTGTTGAATGACTTTTCCTATTTCAGTACCTTTGTAATTAGTGCTTGTTAAAAAAACTTGAAAAAAATTTTATAGCAATATTAAAATACTCAAGTTAGTTATCTATTTCAATTAGAAGTGCTTTCATAGCAATCATTGGCCTTTTGCCCCTTTCAAGTAACTGAGCAGCATGTTTCTTTCTGTGAGATTGTTCAAGTAGTCCTTCCTGAGCTTAACTGGTTTACTATGACCTTAGTCTCCCAGACCTAACACGTTACATGTGTTTGCTTAAGGCTAGTAAAGCTATTTTTCCTTGCTGCATGCTTTCTTTCCATTGTTAATCCTTTTGGCAAACGAAATTATACCAGGCCATATGTAAAATTCAACGAATTTTCACACAGTGAGCAAACTTGTGTAATAATACCCAGAATAAGAATCCTAACATTATCCAGCATCCCCAAACTTCCATGTGTTCTCTTAAGGTACTACCTCTCTCCTTCCACAGTAGCCACTACAGTGAACCCTCATTTATCGTGGTTAATCGGTTCTAGACCCTACCGTGATAAATGAAATTCCGCGAAGTAGGATTCCTTATTTGTAAATCA
>NW_022111324.1:13060515-13082972 GCF_000313985.2 Echinops telfairi
ATGACAGAGCATGCGCTGTTACGCAAAAACCGCGATAGAGTGAAGCCGCGGAAGTCGAAGCGCGAACTGGCGAGGGTTCACTGTATTTGGATTTCTAAGTACTGATTGTGAGATTCACAGTGCCATGGAGAACAATTATGATTTATTCTGATTCCTGTAGGTATTTCATTAGAGAAGAATTTTGCAGGAGCATTATTATTTTATTTCCAGTTGTGCTTTTTTTATCATTTGAGGTGAACATATGTGTATATATGTTTCTATTGGGCATATGAGGACCTTTAGAAAGTTTATGAAAAAATACAACTAAAAGATACTGGCATTTTCCCATGAACATTTTGAACTCCACCCCCAATACCTCCTGTACTTCAGCAGCGCCCCACACACACCTCTTACGCCTCAACATAGGATATTTGGATCATATTCATTCATTGCCTTTGAGTCAATTCTGACTCATAGTGACCCTATAAGACAGAGTAGAACTGCGTCTGAGTTTCCAAAGCTGTAAATCTTCCCGGGAGCAGGAAACTTCATTTTCCTCCCTTAGAGTGGCTGGTGAGTGTGAATTGCTGGCCGTGCAGTTAGCAGCCCAACACGTAACCCTCATGCCACCAGAGCTCCTTATTTCTGGATCATGAAGTAGGGGTATTCAGTCTTTCCTAGACCTTTACGTGCACTTACATCCCCATCAGCTATGTGTGAAAGCTAATGATGCAGTTACGGAGTGTGTTGGAGATGTTTTCCTCTCAGCATTTGTAGTGTGAGATTAAATTCACTGAAATCATGGCTATTTTACTGCTTCCCATTGTTGTGTCTAAACTTTGAAGGGCAAATGGAATAGTTTTTTGAATCTGATCTATTTACTTATTATTTTAAAGAACTGTGCCATCTTAGTTCGTCTTTACAAGTAAAGAAAATTAAGTACATTAGGCAAGAGACTGGTTTTAATACTGAGTCTGCCCTCCACTCAAGTACTCCCACAACACAAGAATACTTTGTTCTAGTAAATTGGCATTCTATTTGCACACCTTCCTGACCTGATCACTGAAGACAAACAGGTGCGTAACAAATGTGGTGAAGAAAGCTGATGGTGCCCGGCTATCAAAAGATATAGCGTCTGGGGTCTTAAAAGCTTGAAGGTAAACAAGCGGCCATCTAGCTCAGAAGCAACAAAGCCCACATGGAACAACATCAACCTGTGTGATCACGGGGTGTCGAACGGATCACTGAAGACAAATGGGTGCATAAGCAAATGTGGCGAAGAAAGCTGATGGTGCCCGGCTATCAAAAAGTATAGCGTCTGGGGTCTTAAAGGCTTGAAGGTAATCAAGCGGCTATCTAGCTCAGAAGCAACAAAGCCCACATGGAAGAAGCACCCCAGCCTATGCAACCATGAGGTGTCGAAGGGATCAGGTGTAAGGCATCATCAGAACAAAAAATCTTACCATAGTGAATGATGGGGGGAGTGCGGAGTGGAGATCCAAAGCCCATTAGTAGGCCACTGGAGATCCCCTTGCAGAGGGGTCTCGGGGAGGAGATGAGCCAGTCACGGTGCGATGTAACAATGATGAGAAATACAACTTTCCTCTAGTTCCTAAAGGTTTCCTCCCCGCTCCCACTACCATGACTCGAATTCGATCTTGCAAGTCTGGCTGGACCAGAGGAGGTACACTGGTACTGATAGGAACTGAAAATACAGGGAATCCAGGACGGATGAGCCCTGCAGGACCAGTGGTGTGAGTGGCAAAACAGGGAAGGTAAAGGGAGAATGGGTGGGAAGGAGGGAACCGATTACATGGAGCTGTGTGTGGCCTCCTCCCTGGGGGACAGACGGCCAAAAAGTGGATGAAGGGAGGCGTCGGACAGGGCAAGATATGACAAAATACCCATTTGTAAACTATTGGGGGCTCATGCGGGAGGGGGGAGCGGGGAGGGAGGGGAAAAATGAGGACCTAATGTCAGGGGTTTAACTGGAGAGAAAATGTTGAGAAACGATGTACAAATGTGCTTTACACAATTGATGTGTGTATGGATTGGGATAACAGTTGTATGAGCCCCTAATAAAATGTTAAAAAAATAATAATAAAATAAAAAATAAAAATAAAAAAACTACATTGGTGAGGAAAATGCAAAAAAAAATACTGAGTCTGCTACTAATTAATTCAATTTATTCTTTTCCTGTTTAAATTACATTCTTCTTAGGAAATGCATCATAGTTTGCTTTGATTTTAATGATCCTATATTTGCCTTTTTCATCTCAGCTCTATGGCTCTGCCGGAGGTGGGGGTGGGGGTAACAAGCTAGATCAGCTTCTCTAAAGATTACAGCCAGAAAACCCCATGAGGCAGTTCTACTCTGCCATGGGGGGAGGGAGGGCTAGGGTCATTATGAGTCAGAATCCACTCAGTGGTAGCTAGCGCCACCACTAAGCTCTGTGAGAAGAGATCCTGTCTTCTTTTTATACCAAATTGTACTTAGATAATTGATGTGTTATATAAATTGCATTTATTCTAAGCATTTTTCTCTAGTACTCATCCTCACTCTCCTCAAGTTTATGCTCTGATCTGATACACTTTTGTTGATTGTCCAGATGGACCAAAACCAGTAACCAGTTGCCGTTTAGTTGATTGAGACTCAAGGTGTGCTTCATTGGATATCTGGAAATATGCTGCCAGACCTTTCTTCCAAGGCACCTCTGAGAGCACTCTTAGTACGCCGCCACCCCCACCCCCAACCCCAACCATTTAGCTTCTGAGGACATTAACTGTTTATATCATCGTGAGATCTCCAGGTGGAACAAAATGATTTTGATCTTTTAAGTAGAAAACTACTGAAAGTTCTTAAAAGCAAATTATTTAACTTACCATATATACTCGAGTAGAAGCCGACCCAAATATCCGCCAAGACACCTAATTTTAACCACCAAAAACTGCATTAGAATGTGCTGAAAAAAGTCGGCTTATACTCGAGTATATACGGTAAGTGAATGCCCATGTAATGGCTATCCAGGCCAAGAAATGGAGCATAGCACTCTTGAAACCCTCTTTCCAGACAGTTACTGTCTTGACTTGTAGGGTAATTATGTTCTTGATTTTCTTAGATTTTACCATGTTGCTTTAATTCCTAAGCAGTATGTTTTTAGCCTGTTTGAACTGTTGATAAATGGAACTGAACCATGCCATACATATTCTTTTTTTGTCTTCATTCTGTATTTTATTTGTAAAACTCATTATTACACATAGCTGTGGTTTATTGTTAATACTGTGTAATAGTTCAGTAACTGACCTAAATCACAGTTATTTATCCATTCTACTGTTGCTTAAGTTTGGTATGATTATAAATCAGGATAGTGTAAACATTCCATCTTTGTATTCTTATTAGGAATATTGCCTAGGTATAAAGTTGCTGGCCTGTAGGGTGTCCATAGCTGCAAGTTATGAAATAATAAATGGTCTTTCAAAGTGGTTATGTTTCTGCCACACTGAGTTTCCTTTGCTGTGCATTCTTGCCAACATTTGAAATGATTAAATTAAAATTTTTGTTAATCTCAATGCAGATTATTATTAATATTTTGCATTAATCTGATTATGCAGGGAATTGAACATCTTGAGTTAGACCTTTAGGTGGCACTGTTGGGTAAGCATTAGACTGCTAACCATAGGTTGGTGTTTCAAACCCTGCGCAGGGTTGCTAGGAGTCACAGTTGACTTGATTGCGTAGGTGGGTTTGGTTACTTGGCTGCCCTAGACATTTTTAAGTTTTTGCCAATTCTTTTATTGGGTTCTCTTTTTCTAATCATTTATAGGTCTTTTTAAAATTTGGATACTAGTTGTTGGTTGATTATAAAAGGTTTCCATACAAAACTTTACACGGTAGCTAAACATGCCAATTGTCTCTTAATTCCATTTTTTCCACAAACTTTTTATATAGGTATAAATACCTTTGCATATAAGTATTCTTAGAATAATTAATTAGCAAGACTGTCTTTTTCCTCATGGCTGTGAGGTGCCACTTGTGTCAGATTCAGAAGTGATATACAGTACATGTTCCCAACCCCCTTGCCACTGAGTAGCTTTTAAGCCATATATACATGTTTCTGTGTCTGCCCTATTTGTCAAGGAGATCTGGTAGCATCGTGGGCTATGTGTTGGGCTGCTAACCATGAGGTGAGCAGTTCAAAATCACCAGCCACCCTGCAAGAGATATGGGAGGCTTTCTACTCCCATAAAGAGTTACAGGGTCACTGTGAGTCAGAATCGATTTGATGGCAATGAGTTTGGATTTTGGAGTACAATTTGTCATTCTCTGTATCACTAGCAAGGAGCCTGGTGGCACAGAGCTGCTAACCACAATATCAGCAGTCAAAGCTACCAGTTGCTTGGCTTCTCAGGCAAAAAAGATGAGGCTCTCTGCTCTTGTAAAATTGTACAGTCTTGGAAACCATATAGTGGGTCACTATGTCAGAATCACCTACATGGCAGTAGGTTTGGTTTGGGTTGGTGATCACTAGCATGTTACATTAATAATTATTATTTCTAAGTAAGTCTTTAGGAGCCCTGGTAGTGTAATGGTGTTTGTTAGGCGTTGGGCTGTGATCCACATGGTTGGCAGTTTGAAACCACCAGCAGCTCCTCAGGAGAAAGACTAGACTTTCTACTCTAGCAAACAGTTACAATCTCAGACACCTACTGGGGTCACTGTATCAGCATTGACTCGGTGGCAGTGAGTTTTTTGGAAATAAGTCTTCTTTATCTGCTATAAAAAGTTCTCTCCCTTGAATGAAGCTTCTTGATCATTTTTCCCTCTTTACATTTCCATATAAATTTGGAAAAAATCTATTAATCAGTTTTTTCACAAACTTTTTAAAGCCCCCTCATACTGTTGTAAACAATACATTTGTGTGTGTGTGTTTGTTGTTGGCCTGTAGAAATAGAATTGGCTTTTGTAAATTGAATTTATATAATATAACAACCATGTTTCAATGGTAGGTTATTTGGGGTTTTCTGTAAATACAAGCACATCTGAGAATTAAGACAATTTTATTTCTTCCTTTCCAGTCTGAACAACTGTTCTGTCTCTTGCTACCTAACACCGTAGCTAGCATTTCAGCAGCAGTGCTACAAGTGGTTGATCGTGATCAGCACCTTTCTTTTATTTCTACTCTTGAAGGAGAACCTTTCATTGTTTCACCCTGTATTTCCTGTTCGCTAATAGTTCCTTTCCCTTGTGAATCTAGACTGAATTTTACCAAATATTTTTTTCTGAACCTTTTAGGTTGATTATTTTTAAATATGTTGTTGAAATTAATTACATAATTGATTAATTAAACTAGCATTACATTCTCAAAAAATTGTACAGTGTATTTTGTGTGTAGACTAAATTTTTTTACATAATTAGGAAATTTACATTTATTCATGAATTGGATGGGCAATACTACTTCCACCTCACCCCATGTGTTTAGCAGTAAGTGGAGAGTAATTATTTTTTGGAGGATCAGTAAAGTCATGTAAGTCTAGAAGAGGTTTTTAGCTTTAACTCAGGTTTCAGGAACCAGGCTTTCCCCCAGTATGTAAGCCATGTCTGGGAAGTTGATGATTTCATGTGAATGGTAAAGTTTATTAGCATAAAGGTATAGCCTATCTTTTGACTACTCTCAGATGGGTTTTTCCCTTCCTTCCTTGCTCTCACTCGGAAGTTGGGGTCTGGGAAAGCTCCTTACTGCCCCAGATTTTGATAGGAAGGACGCATGGGGCATATTTTTATGAGACTATTACTTTGGACTCTGTCATTTGATTTCTGACTTATTTCCTATGAGGTAATCAAAACTAAAGTTTTATGGTTTTTTATATTGGCATAGTCCCTCAGACAAAAGTGACTTTTGTTCTATATGTCTGTCTGGGTTCCAAATTTTTCTTCAGTATTGCCCTGGGAGTTCTGCTAGCTTTGTATAGATGTTTAGTTTTTTGGGTGATTTTAAAAAACAATTCGTATTTAATTTATTTTCTCACCAAATATCTTGGACACAGTGTAAAAAAAGTATACTTGGATGAATAGTCTTATAAATCTCATAGCCATATTCTTTTATATGTGCGTTTATCTTGTCCATGTGATGGTAGAATAGGAGTTGTTATGAAAGTGCTTAAAATAAATGAAATCTAAGAAACTTAAACCTAAAAGGCAAATAGGACTAATTTACTCAGTATGCCTGCAGTGTGTATGTGATTGGACCGTCATGCACGTCTTGGCGTTCTTAGTTCACCTTAGGCAGCGGAAAGCATCCCTTGGTTGCGCTGTGTGTGTGCTCCCCTCTCTGGCTCCTCCTGTATGTGGCCTCAACCGACGTTTGCACATTTGGCCGGTGGCCAATTGTTTGTTGAAAACTTAAGGGAACAGAGACGGTTGAAAGTGACAGCGAAGTGCATTTATTGCCCTGCTTGTTTTGGCCTACTAACTTCAAATGCAGTAACATGGTTAACCGGGTACATTTTTCGATCCTATTGGGAAAATAATCATTAGGGGAAAATATCCTGTTTTGTAGTGTTTAATCATAGTATAACCTTCTTTTCATTTTATATCTTTCTTTTTTCTTATCTATAGTAGATCCAAATGATTTGTACATCGTAGAACCCCTGAAGTTCTCACCAGAAAAAAAGGTAATATTTTGTCTCCTTTTAAGTATATTGATATAATATGTGGTAATACAAGAATAAATGAGGTTGAAAGGGTTTAATATAACCCTTAAGTTGCCCATAAACAATGTTTTCAGCCCTAGTAATAGTGTAAATCTAGCTTGTGGCCTGTAATGTGTATACATAGCCTGCAGCTAAGAAAGAGTTTTTACATTTTTTAAAGGATTAGAACATAAAAAGAATATGCAACAGAGAGAGCATGTGACTTGAAAATCCTAAAATATTTACTGTCTGGCAGTGTACAGAAAAGGTTTGCCAATGCTGACTGACAGCCATGACTTATTATGTAATGCATTACAAGCACAGTGCATGCTGCCTTCCTGTAATTCTCACAACTGTCTGGAGATGGTTCCCCCCCATTTTTCAGATGAGAAAACTGAAACGCAGAGATTTTGTGTTATCTTTAAATGACTCATGTCAAATAAGCGACAAAATAAACTTTTTTGGCTACAGAGTTTTTACTCTTTCTATTTTGCTTCTGCAGCTATTCTCATTTTGATTAGAGATAACTGTGTCTACATTAAATTTTTTTTTTAAGTTTGGCTTTAGAGCCAAATAGCCCAAGATTGAATCCTAATGAGGCCACTTAATATTTTATAACAGGCAAGGAGCCAGAGTTCTGAGCTTGTTTTCTCATCTAGTGACCAGGGATGAAATAACCTCCCTCTCAGAGTTAATAAGTAAGCTATGCCTGAAAGCAACCAGATATATCTGGCACAAAAGGGTTTGGGGTAATAATATTTACAAAATGAGAAGGTAATGATGCTGTCTATTTAGAAATAGCAGTATATACATGGGAACTTCAAAAATAACATGGTCAAATTCCATTATCTTTTCATTCTATTTTCCACAAACTTTCAAACTCCTGTGTATACATGCTGTTAATAATGCTGTTTTACTTTTCACCAGGAGAGGGCACTTTCCACCTTTAATTCCATTCTAAGGTATTTGATGAGATAACTTTGGAGATCTGATTCCTACCCTTATTTAGTCATTATTATTATTTTTTTACAAATACTACAGAAGAAACGTTGCAAGTACAAAACAGAAAAAATTGAGACCATCACACCCGCAGACCCACCGCACCCCATAGCCAATGGAGACATCAAAAGAAGGAAGCCCTTTACGAACCAGAGAGGGTTTTCGACCGTGGGAGAAGTGTATCACTCTTCCTACAAGGGGCCTCCGTCGGAAGGAAGCTCCGAGACGTCATCGCAGTCAGAAGAGTCCTATTTCTGTGGCATCTCAGCGTGCACAAGTCTGTGCAACGGACAGTCCCAAAAGACAAAGACGGAGAAGAGGGCTTTAAAGCGAAGGCGATCTAAAGTCCAAGACCAAGGACAATTGATAAAAACTCTCCTACAGACTAAGTCAGGATCATTGCCCAGCCTGCACGACATCATTAAAGGAAACAAAGAGATGACTGTGGGAACATTTGGTGTGACAGCAGTCTCGGGACACATCTGAAATCAGTGGAGCTTTTCATACTGGAGACTCTTTTGTTCTTTCAGGAGCAGTCT
This sequence comes from Echinops telfairi, assembly GCF_000313985.2. Lineage (NCBI taxonomy): Eukaryota > Metazoa > Chordata > Mammalia > Afrosoricida > Tenrecidae > Echinops > Echinops telfairi. The sequence continues at coordinate 13,068,722 of NW_022111324.1, forward strand.
GTGGTGTTTGAAGGGGCTGAGCGGGGAGAAGCGACTAATGGGAGAAGTATTCAGAAATTATGGTTCTACCTGTTCAAAAAGTAGAGGGATTGTGTCAATCTTGGTAATTGAAGCACAGTTTGACAGGGCTGAACACTTCCTACTATGACAATGGTAGACATTTTTTAAAGATGCTTTTTCACAGATAAATTACTGGGACAAAAGTAATATGGAAAACCCAGTTCCTTGGGTGGGGTAGGAATGAAAGCCTAAACTTCTTCCTTTAGCTTTGTTCCTATTTCTTGCACCTTCCCATATTTATGTGCCTTTTGTCTATTTATAATGCCACTGGAAGAGGAGGGAGAACTTTTCTGTCATTTGATTTCTTTTATAACTTTGTTAGTTTGGAAGCTGCAAACACTACACGGCTTTAAGGTGGTCTGTGCTGAAAGCTTAGCAATGTGGGTCAGACAGTGTAAAGATCCAAAAAAACTTGCCAATTAGATTTCTGTTTAGCAAACTCACTCACTATAAACACTCAAGATTTTCAAATTTATTTTTTAGGTAAATGGTGATGTTATTAGTAATGATTTTTATTGAACTCATTTGGATTGGATTACTTTTTCACTTAGTTACTAACTTAATGAGATAAAACATGAACCACCCTACAAGGTCTTTTCTTGGTTACCTAAGAGACATTTAGCCACTTGTAGCGATCTTCTTTAGCTATACAACATTTTAAAGATTCACAATAAACACTAAACTCCCAAACTTTCAGGTCATTGTGTCTAATACTACCAATACAAAATGTGAAGTTTTGGCAAATGAGTCCGAATCTCATATGATGTAATCACTGCCTATGTGCATAGACACAGAATCAGCTTGTGAGTTTGAAAAGCCTTTTCTAATTGGTCAGATCTAAAGGGACTATTCCTTGATGTTTGCTTTGTTTGGGCTACACATGTGCAGAGGTATATATGTGTGATGTCAATGTGTCTGTCTGCATTTTGCCGCCCCCCCTTTAAAAAATAATTGACTGAAAATGATGTCTTAGTGTGTGATTGTGCAGTAAGGAGTGCAAGCAGAACATGTTTCTTTTTTGAAGGGGAGAGAATCAGCCATTTTGTGTTGTAAGATTTAAGTTATAACTTATTGAGCACTTTTAGTAATAACTTGATGAACTTGTCAAATACCTACCTTTGGATATTGTTTGTAATGTGACTTATTTAACACCCTTTTTGTTTGTTCAAGTTGCTGCTTTGATGTTAGGTTAACAGTATGTTTTAGATGGTTTAATTTTTTTCCCTCCAGTCTGCACAGTTAGCCATTCAGAGCAAGAGGGCTTGATTGTATAGAAGCCCATTGAAGGAGACCCAGTTCTGAGCAGAGGTAGAGTGGGAAGTTACACTATCTGTGTGCAGCATCCAGTGTTGTGGAGAGAAGACTTACAATATGTAACTACAGAGCTGTAGTGCCATTAGAAACTGTGAATTTCCAAATAAATCTGAACACTTGTCTTTATTAATTACTGGCTCTTCTGATCTTTGAAAGGTGACTTACAAATTCAGTATTAGTCTCGTAAGGTACAAGGCTGCTACTTTTAAAGCTAAATACAATAGTATACCATTAAATAACTCAGCATATTTCTGAACACTGCACTGATTGGATGCTGATTTAAACATTTTCTACTTGATATAGTCAGAATTTTACCCTTTTAAGAATACGATGACAGTTTTGAATATATGGTAGGATCCATTTTGTGAAAATTTTATGTGTGTACTACCTTAGGTGCATCTTTCACACCACTAATTAACTGATTTATGTCTAAGTGTAGCATAAAAATTTCAAATATATGTACTCTTGTGTGTGTGTGTGTGTGTGATGAACCATTTGAAAGTGCATTGGCACCTCGTGACTTCATCCCTAATCACTGGGTGTGTATTTTCTAAGAGTAAGGCCATTTACCCATGTGGCCATATAATACCAGTGTTACACCTAAAAATATTAACAGTAGTTCCATAGTTTCTAATATACCGTTGATATTTAGATTTCTCCAGTCCACCCCACCCCTCTCCTCTGCCCCCAGTCCCTATGAGAAACTTTTTTTTTTGGTGGTGGTGGTCCAAAGTTTATTTGTTGTTTTATATTTTTCATTTCTTAAAAAATAAGAATTCAATAATATCAATAATTAAATTTAGATGTGAATGATCTAAGTATACCAATTAAACAGTAGAGTAAAAGATATGCATGTTATATATTGTCTACAAGAAATCCACTTTAAATATAAAAGACAAAGGGATGAGGAATGACACATACCAATACATTTAATCAAAAGAGAGCTGGAATAGCTGTGAGATCTCTCGGGGGAGAGCTATACCTCGGTCCTTGGCTCCTCCGAGAATGAATTCACGCCGAAGCCTGTTTGTGATCCAAGTGGGTTTGTAGAGAATAGCAGCAGTCTCAGGTTCTATAGTAAATGGAACACAAGCCAGAGTCCACAGCACAGTTGCAGGACTGCGGCCTGGCCGCTCTTGACCACAGCCCGCCTGTGCTACATTGTGTAGCAGCCGCTGGGAAAGGGCGAGCCCAGTGCAAAACCTCTGGCCTTTCAGGGGCCCTGTTGGGAGGCATGATCGACAACACTGGTCGACCTCATTGGCTGAATCAAATTCACCTGGCTTAGATGGGCCAATCCAGGTGTAAGGCCCACCTATGTACCACCCCTTCCCGGCCAGAAGCTCGAACCTCTGAGCATGCGTATGGACGCTCCAGTCCCCATGCTAGCTACCTATCATAGCTGTATTTCAGATAAAGTAGATTTTAGCAAGGTAACTTCTCAGGCATAAAAACAAGGGGTATTACCAGATGACAAAATGGTCAGTTTTCCAAGTTAGAATCCTGAATTGTGCATATATGCCGAACAGCAGAGCATCAAATTGTGTGAGGCAAAAATTGACAAATCTAGTGTCAAGAGTAGGACAAATCAACCCTCACCAATAATTGACAGATTCAGCAGTCAAACATTTCATTAAGGGTATAGTTAAACTGAAAGGCTCTAACAATTGAATTTAACTGGCATTATATTAATAGATTAAAGAAAAATATCAATAGTTGCAGAAAGGCATTTGATAAAATCTAACTTCTATTCAAAATAAAAACAGTAAACTAGGAATGGATGAGAACAAAATCCTGATACATGCTGCAATAGGGATGAACCTTGAAAAGTCACGAACTCGGGCAGTTACAAATGGACGATTATTGTCTGATATGGTCATATATGTAGAAATTTTCTTAAATTCAAAACACATAAAATCAAATGAAAGAATAAGCAATGGTGGCAACTTTAGAAGAAATGCAGCCAGAATTATTAGAGACAAGGATAGCGAGACTTCATCCTATGTACTTTGGACATGTCAGGAGAGACCAGTACTTGGAGCAGGACATCATGCTTAGTAAAGTGGAGAGACAGCAAAAAAGAAAGAAGGCTTTCAGAGAGATGGATTGACACGGTGGCTGCACCAGTGGGCTCACGCATAGGACCAGTGGTGAGGATAATGCAGGATTGGGCAGTGTTATGTTTTGTTGTGCATTGGGTTGCTATGGATGGAGCCAACTTCATGGCCCCTAACAACAACCAATAACAAAGTTGCAGAATCTGAGGCTAATACAAGGCCATTGCTTTTCTATACCAATTGGAATTGGAAATTTAAAACAACAGCATTTACATTAGCACCAAATAAAGTGAAATATACTCTTCCTCCACTATCCGAAATACAGTGCTCCTTGAAAACCTTCATAAGCTGAAATAGCTTAAAGGAAACCAATTAACATTAATTAAGATGGGGAACATTTTGAGCATTCTCAGACCCCCAAAACACCCTACCAACTAACACAACACAGCACTAACATGCTGTTGAGAGCTACGGAAGTTCCTGCCCACAAGTTCCTTGGAAAGAAGCTTGGTGGCAAAATCCTCACTGCTCAGAGTGCAAGCTACCTCTAACAACTGCAAAACGAATGCTGAGTATGAGTTTTATTTTTCCTTGTTAATCGAAAATGTTCTTCAGGTTTCTTTTGGTGAAAACAGGCACAAACATGCTGTTGCCTTTGAGGCACTTCCCACCCATAGCGACCCAAATCACAACAGAACAAAAGACCGCCGGGCCCTGCACCAGCCTCACAGTTGTTCCTCTGCCTGCGCCCATCGTGGCAGCCACTGTGTCCATACTGTGTCCATCCGTCTCCTTGAAGGCCTTCCTCTTTTTTGCTGCCCCTCCCCTTCACCAAACATGATGTCCTCTAGGGACCGTTCTCTCCTGACATGTCCAAAGACAGTGTCCCTCCATCCTTATCTCTAAGAAACACTTCGGCCATACTTACTCCAAGACAGATCTGTTTGTCTGTCTGGACTCATGGTACTGTAAAGATTTTCCACACAATTCAAATACACAGATTCTTCTTCAGTTCTCCATGCATATGAGATGATTGAAAATACCATAGCTTGGATCAGGCACACCTTAGTCCTCAAAGTAACCTCACTGCTTTTCAACACTCTAAAGAGATCTTGTGCAGCAGATTTACCCAATGCAACACATCTTTCGATCTCTTGACTGCTGCTTCCATGAGCATCGATTGTGGATCCAAGGAAGACAAAATCCTTGACAACTTCAACCTTTTCTTCATTTCTCATGATGTTACCTATTGGTCCAAATGTGAGGCGTTTAGTCTTCTTTACATTGGTCATAATCCATACTGAAGGCTGCAATCCTTGATCATCAGCAAGTGCTTCAAGTGCTCCGCACTTTAAGCAAGCAAGGTTGTGTCATAGACATTGCAAGTTGTTAATAAGCCTTCCAATCATGATGCCACATTCTTCATATAATCCAGCTTCTTTGATGACTTACTCAGCGGACAGATTGAATGTGAGTGGTGAGAGGGTACAACCTGTTGCACATCTTTCCTGATTTTGAGCCATGCCGTATTCTCTTGTCCTGCTCACACAACTTCTTGATGAGCACAATGAAGTGTTCTGAAATTCTCATTCTTCTCAAGGTCATCCATAGCTTGTTATGATCCACACAGTCAAATACCTTGTCATATGCAGTCAAACACAAGCAAACATCATTAGGGTATTATCTGCTTTGACACAAGAGCCATCTGATGTCAGCAATGATAGCCCTTCTTCCACAACCTTTTCCAAATCTGACCTGAACCTGCAGTAGCTCCCTGTCAATGTACTACTGCAACCGCTGTTGGATGAACTTCAGCAACATTTTATTTGCATGTGATATCAATGACAGTGCTCTACACTTTGAGCTTTCTGTTGGGTCATCTTTCTTTGGAAAGGGTACAAATGTGGATCTTCTCTTCCAGGCAGTTGGCCAAGTAGCTGTCTTCTAAATTTCTTAGCATAGACAAGTAAATGTCCCCAGTGCTTCCTCAGCTTGTTGAAACATTTTAATTGGCCTTCCATCAAGTCTCGGAGCCTTATTTTTGACTAAGCCCTAGTGGCATAGTAGTGATGAGTTGGGCTGCTAACTCTAAGTTCAGCAGTTCAAAACCAGCCACTCCTCCTGAGAAAGGTGGGGTTGTTTTCTACTCCTGTAAAGAGTTACAGTCTCAGAAACACAAGGGCAGTTTTACCCTTTCCTGTAGTGTTGATATGAGTCAGAATCCACTTGATGACAGTTTGGTTTGGTTTTGGCTAATGCTTTCGGTTCAGCTTGGCTTTCTTCAGTACCACTGGTTTTGCTCATATGCTACCATTTCAAATGGTTGCATGTTCTTTTGGGTACAGTTTTTTGTTGTTTTTGTACGTTGACTCTATATTCTTTCCATCTTCTTTTGATGCTTCCTGCATCATTTGATATTTTGCCCATAGAACCTTTAAATACTGTCTCTCGGGGCTTGAATTTTTTTCTTTAGTTCTTTCAGTTTCAGATATGCTAAGCGTGTTCTTCCTTTTCGGTGTTTTAACTCTAGGTCTTTCCACACTTCATTATAATATTTGGTGGTGTCTTCTCAAACTATCTTTTGAAATTTTCTGTTTAGCTCTTTGACTTCATAATTTTTCCACATGCCTTAGCCACTCTACAATTAAAAGCAAGTTTTCAGAATCTCTTCTGACAGTCACTTTGATCTTTTATTTCTTCCTGGGTTTTTAAATGATCTTTTATTGTCTTCTTGTATGATGTTTTTTATGTCATCCCACACCTTATCAGGTCTTCCACCATTTGTGTTCAGTGCATTAACTCTGCTCTTGAAGCATTCTGAAAAATCAGGTGGGATAGAGTCAAGATCGTTTTTAGGCTCTCGTGGGCTTGTTTTAATTTTCTTCAGCTTCATACTGAATTTACATATGAGTAATTGATGGTCTGTCCCATAGTTGGCCCACGGCCTAGTTTTACCTGCTGATATTGAGCTTCTCCATTGTTTTTCCTCACAGATATAGTCAATTTGGTGTCTGTGTATTCTTTCTGGAGAAATCCATGTAGTCGCTGTTTGTGTTGTAAACATATTTGCTGTGAACAAGTCGTTGATTTTGCAAAATTCTCTCATGCTATCTCCAGCTTCATTTCTATCATTAAAACCATATTTTCCAACTACTGTTCCTTTCCTTTGTTTCCAGCTTTTGCATTCCATCCAGCAAGTTATCAATGTACCTTGATTGCACTGTTTAATCACTATCAGGCCAAATTCTATATTGGTAGAATTCTTCAACTTCTGCATTACTGCATTAGTGGGTGGTGCATACATTTGAAAAGTAGTATTGATTGGATTTCCTGATATGTGGATCACTATTTCCCTTTCATAGACAACACTGTACTTCAAGAAATTTTCTTTTGATCTTGAAATATCTCTTCTGACTATGAATGTGACTCCATTCCTCTTGAATATGTCATTCATATGTAAAACCATATGGTTTTCTGATTTAAAATGGTCAGTACCAGTCTATTTCAGCTCACTAATACTTAGAATATCGATCTTTATGCCTTCTATTTCATCTTTGAAGGCTTCCAGTTTTCTTGATGCATACTTCATACATTCCAAGTTGCAACCATTAATTGAAGAATACACTTGTAACAATATGCTGCAGTTATCTGTTCCCTGAGATTTTGAAAATACTTGTTACCAAATATATCTAAAAATTATACTTGAAGTTTTTGGGAAAATTATGTTCTTGAGCAGAGTATGGGCACCAAATTTTTTAGTGGAAAAATCATTCAAAACAAAAACACCAAAAACTGAACGTAGTCTAAGAAATTGAGAATATGGGTTAAGAGAACAAGTCTGATTGAGTAAAAAATGCTAAGGATACAGGCTGAATTTGCTCATTAGATAAGAATATGAGTTCTTTTTCCAAAGAATGTTTTGTTCAATGGGGGGGCGGGGGGGAGGGTGTTGCTTAGTGAATGCTATAAAAGAGGCCAGAACTTTGTACAGCCATTAACCTTAAGGGGCCAGAAAGTCTACACAGTCAAATCCCAAGAACCAAACATCGAGGAGAAATGCACAATATGTATAGCAGTGGTAAAAATAAGTCTGCTTGCCCCATCAGTAAGTAATCAGAATCTTATTTATTGGGGTTTTATGGAACTTTGTGCCAAAAAATAAAGTTCTTATTTATGGCACTTTAAAAGAGGAAGTATAAAAATGGCTTAAATTTCCCACATGAAAAAGAATATTGATTTGCAGGAGCCTGCAATGCTAATATATGACATAAAAGACGTTCTACTTAAAAATAACAATTGTTAGCACAGGAGAGAATGAAAGTTGTGCTTTTCTTTCCCTCACCCAGAACTCAGTTCATGTAGAGACACGAGCCCCACCAAGGCTTCCTTAGCTCTGCTCTTGGGAGACTTGATGTGTCTAGGGCAACTGAACGTATCAGGGAGCTCAAAAACAACAAGTATAGACCTCAGGACCAACTTGTCTACCCAGGGTAGCTCTAAGTGGCTGTTGTTTGTCTAATTACAGATATAACGTGGGGGTGGGGGTGGGGGGGTGTTGCAGAGGGGAGGAGTGGGGGAGGATTTTCCAACAGTTCATGGAAAGTATATTAGGTTTTAATTCTATCTTTTAATTTTCCCACAAACTTTTTGAAGCTCCTTTATAAAAAATAAACCAAATGGGACATTTTAGAATATATACTATGGTACAGCATTGTTTAGAGGGATCCATGCTGGCTGTTCATGAACATTTAGTAAGCTTCTTCCAATGTTTTCAGCAATGAGAGTCTGAGCCTGGGATGGACTAGATCAAAGTTAGTTAATCTTATGGCACCTGTCACTAGAAACAGATTCACTGAGGTTATTTCGACAAATTACCCAGTGTGTCAGTCTGGGTAAACTAGGGAAGCAAATCCACATAAACTCATATGTATAAGAGAGAGTTTTATATAAAGGGTAAGTGTACATTAAGAACACATCCCAACCCAGTGCTGCCCAAGTCCATAAGTCAAACATTAGCCCATATGTCCGACACCAATCTACAAAGTCTTCCATCTCACAAAACACACATAATGATGCTGACTGTGGGAGGAAAGCCAAATAAGTGAACATGTAAGCATCTCAGTGCTGGCAGGGGTCTCCACACGGCTGCTCCAGCATCCAGGGCTGCATCAGGGTAGGTCCATGTGGCTTCTCCTTGAGGATGTCTTGCAGGAAGTCAGCCTTGCCAGCTGAAGCAGGGAACTGGCTAAGGCAGCTGCACCCTGGTCAGACCATCACAAAGGAAGAGACCTGAGAACTAAAAGGGCGAGGCTCATGGAGCCATTTATCTCTCTGTCCTTCAATTAACCCCACATGTGTTTATCGGCCAGGTTGGCACAATAGACCTTAACTATCTCACTCAGTCTCTCGTCTTAAAAAAAAAAAAGTTTAAGGAGAACATTTATTAAGTGTTAAACAGGACAAAGCCAAGACAACGATCTGGATGAGAGAGACTATTAGTCTGAGGACATAAGTCTGAAAATTTGTAGCCACATAGCTGCTTAAATAAAGGAAACTGTCATAAACTCATTGGTAGCATATCACTACATCACAGGTAACAAGTGAAACTACAGATGCTGGGATGAAACCAGGATTGGCACAAATATACTATCTTATCTCTGAGGGTAGAGAGACTGGGCTTTTTACTCCCATAAAATTATAATCTTGGAAACCCACAGGGTTGAGTCAGCATTGACTTGATGGCAGCAAGGTTGTTTTTCTATTTAATTTAATATAAAGAAAAATATACAAAAACAAAAAACCCAATTAAAGAATAAAAATCAAAAAACCTCAGTTGAAAAGAAAGGAAAGTAATAAAAAATAGAACAATTTAAAAATGAGTCAAAAGGGAGAGCAAGTGATAAGATGTTACATTTTTACCTAACCATACCTCCACTAGTCCACTTTCCAATGCACTCCCTCTGACAGAAAGATCATTCACATTCTTCGTCAATGGTCAGAGAGGGTGTACCAAAGGCTTAATACACATGGGGATGCAGCAAATGGATTTGAGGCCTTTCATTGTCATCCACAACCTTCTGTAAACTGAGTGCTCAGGTATAAGCTCTAATACTGTTCTCTCCTCTGGTCTTGGGTTTTATTATTTATAATCATTAGATCACACAGGCTGGAGTGCTTCTTCCATGTGGATTTAGCTGTTACCTTACTTAGATGGCTGCATGTTTTAAGACAAACCTTTAAGATCACAGATTCTATGCTTTCTGATAACTGGACACCATCCGATTTCTTCACTCTACTTTGCTATAGAACACATATCTTCAGTGAGTTCTTAATGAGGACAAGGATCATATCATAAGAACTAACTGTTCTTAGAGTCACTTCTCAACTCAACTCAGTGCCATTGAATGGATTCCAGCTCATCGCCACCCTAGGGCTATGATTAAATGTGATCTCAAAATCCATTCACATAGCTATAGTTTCTAGATGTCCTTGTCACTTTGGAGACATCTTATCATTTTATTGGGGAACATTATAAATTGTCCTCATGGAGATATGGCAATTGCATGGATAGCATCATTAATTTAACCAATTTTGTAGAATTTCAAATATTGCTTAGAAAAGGAGCTTATAAATGTATAGCACAATCTTTTAGACCAAAGTACGTGATTGTTACCCTGTACAGAGAGAAGCTCAAGTGACTGGGCAGTATTTTCGAAAACAAGGATGGCTGAAGATAAGGCCAAACTTACAATAATGATCATGCACAAAGACAGAGCCATGCCGCTAAATTTAAGGCATCGTACAAAAGCAAAGAGCATGAAAATAGCAAACATATGCTATTTCCAATTCACCATTCATCGAGCACCCCAAAAGTAAGAGATCTGAACTGAAGTTCACAACCTCCAAATCTAGAACTTTGGAATAGCGGTCATCTTGTTCTTCTCACACGAGGCATTTTAACATCAAGTCCAAGGGAGTATTCCAGCTCCTTAAATCTGTTACAGGTGAGTTTAGGGTAGAGTCCAGTTCATTTATTGGGATTTCCAAATCGGAATCTTCTCATGTAGCCTATGAAAAATGTTGCGTACCTTGAAAGGACAGAGTCTAAAGTCCTGCTTGTCTGTAGCTCATGGTCTGGGTCACCAAGGGTTGGATAGAAACTGAGTCAAAAGGAACATAATCGTGTATTCTCCTTCCAAGAGGTTTTTGACCAGTCCTCCAAGGAAGCTGTCATAACAGGTTTAAATCCTCTGCAACAGGCTCAAACATCTGAAAGATTCTCAAGGTGGTGCAGATCTGGGCCATATTTTTTCTGTTGTACATAGAGTTGCTATGACAGCACTTCAGAACAATCCTAACTATAGCACAACAGGATAAGAAAGTGATGACACACAGACTAATGTATAACATTTACCTTAGAGCAGCAGTTCTCAACCTGTGGGTCGAGACCCCTTTAGGAGTCAAACGACCCTTTCACAGGGATCGCCTGATTCATAGCAGTAGCAAAATTACAGTGATGAAGTAGCAACGAAAATAATTGTATGGTTGTGGGGGTCACCACACATGAGGAACTATATTAAAGGGTCACAGCATTAGAAAGGGTGAGAACCATTGCCTTAGAGAATCATTAGGAGAAAATGATATACATATCCAGCAATGTGGTTGATTATCAATAACTATAACAATGTGAGAGTCAAGCTCTTAAAAAAATTTTATTTGTAATGTTTTGTGTCCTTCATATCTATTGTCCTTTCCCATCCCTTGGAGCCCTGGTAGCATAGTGGGCTACGCATAGAGGTGCTAACCAAAAGTGCAAGGGTTCAAACCCACCAGTTGCTCCAAAGGAGAAAGATGAGGCTATGTGCTCCCATAAAGATTTAGAGTCTCAGAGGCCCAAGGAGCAATTCTACCCTGCCCTGTAGGTCTGCTATGTGTTGTAATTGACTCAATGGCAGTGAGTTTTTGAATGATTTCCCTATGCTACACAGCTCTTTCACTTTTCACCATGCACAAGGAGATATTGCCTAAGCTACTTGTTTATAATTATAACCCACCTTTTCTCAAGCCCACCCTCTTATTACCCTCCCTTCCTTATTTTTCTTCATTTCCCTTATCAACATTTGCCATACTATAGCATTTACATATTTATTTCTTTAGTGTCTGTCCCCTACTGTCAAATATAAATTCCATGAAGGCAGAAGCCTTTGCATATTTTGTTTACTGTGATTTTGCCAGCTTCTAGAACTATGCCCAACACATATGGTCAGTGCTCAACAAATACCATATATACTCATGTATAAACCAAGTTTTTCAGAACATTTTTAATGCAGTTTTTGTGGTAAAATTAGGTGCCTTGGCTGATATTCGGGTCAGCTTACACTCAAGTACATATGGTAATTTTGAATTAATGATGACTGAGTAAATTATGACTTGATAGCAGCTTCTAGAATCCTTAGGAGAGAACTAAGGATAGAGTAAATAATCCATTGTCTGGTATTCCAGGTGTGAGAGTTAGATATTCTGCCAACTTGGCTGGTCCAGGATTCTCAGTAGTTTAGTAGTGATGGCTTAATAATCCCCAGGATGTGACCCCATATAATGTAATCAATTCCGTGATGGAATCTACTGTGAGCAGTCAAGCAGTTTTGTGAGGGTTGGCTTAGAGTGCCAACTCAAGTCTATTGAAAGCAAGTTTTTCTTAAGTGTGTGACATAGTTCCTAAATAAGTAGATGCTGATCTTTGGGCTTGAGCCAAGGGACTGCCATGTTGCCTGCTGTTCTTGGGAACCACTAGTGGCCTGACATCTGACTTGCTGACCTTGGATTCACCCACCTGTGAAGCCGTGGTTTTCTTGCTGATCTTGAGTTCATTAGCCCCCAGAGTTACTTGCGTCAGGAGGAGCCACCAGCTTAACATCTGCCCCACAGACTTTAAACTGGATTTATCTGCTTCTTATCAACCTGCAACATGCAGATGACTCAACCTTGCTTGCTGAAAGTGGGGAGGACTTGAAGTACTTGCTGATATAGATCAAGGATGGCAGCCTTCATTATGGATAACAACTCAATTTAAAGAAGACTAAAATCCTCACAATTGGAACAATAGGTTACATGATGATAAATGGAGAAAAAAGTTGAAGTCCTTAAGGATTTTGTCTTGCTTGGATCCACAATCAATGTTCATGGAAGCAGCCATTAAGAGATCAAAAGACGCATTGCATTAGGTAAATCTGCTGCACAGGGCCTCTTTAGAGGTGCCAATAGTTTTATTGAAAAGCAATGATTTACTTTAAGGACTAAAGTGTGCTTGACCCAAGCTATGATGTTAGTTCCATATGCATGTGTAAGTTGGACACTGAATAAAGAAAACCAAAGAAGAATTAATGCCTTTGAATTGTGGCACTAGAGAAGAATATTTAAAGTGCCATGAACTGCTAAAGCAGGTAGACTTCCGGGAAGATGGCTATAGAGTGACACATGCCAGAGGGACTCTGCAGAATTCAGCCCAGGAGAGTGGCTTGGAGGGAAATTCAACACTGCTGGAACGCAGAAGGAGCATCATAAAGATAAGTAGGCACAGACCTATGGGGTTTTGAGGGACTGGGGTCTTTTGGCTTACCACAATGGAGGCTTGCTGGGGCTTGACTTTGGTGCCGCCACTGTTTCTGCCAGAGCCGAGACCATTTGAAGCCCCTAGGGGGGCTTGGTCTCTGGACCAGATAGCTTCACAGGAGATTTCTGCCAAGCATTCAGGGAAGTACTGACACCAATCCTGCACAAACTCTTCCAGAACAAAGAAAAAGACAGCAAACTCCCGAACTCCTTCTATAAATCTGATACCAAAACCGGGCAAGGATCCCACAAGAATCGAGAACTACAGACCAACATCCCTAATGAACATCGATGCAAAAATCCTTAACAAAATAGTAGCCAACAGAATACAAAAGTATATAAAACAAAGAATTCACCATGACCAAGTGGAATTCATACCAGGGATGCAGGGATGGTTCAACATACGAAAGACCATTAGTGTTATTCATCACATTGACATGAAAAAGTATAAGAACCACATGATAATATCTATAGATGCAGAAAAAGCATCGACAACATCCAACACTAATTCCTGGTTAAGACACTTGAGAAGATAGGAATGGGAGGAGAATTCCTCAAGACAATACAAGCTACATATGAAAAGCCAACAGCCAACGTGGTAGTCCATGGAGAAAAGACTAACACAATCCCACTGAAAAAGGGGATCAGACAAAGATGCCCCTTGCACCCACTCTTATTTAATATCATGCTGGAGGCTTTGGCTAACAGCATAAGGCAAAGAAGAGACAGCAAAGGTATTCATCTGGTGAAGGAAGAGGTGAAACTATCATTATTTGCAGATGATATGATTTTATATATGGAAAATCCCAAAAGTTCCACAAGGGGAGTACTGGAAGCAATAGAGGAGTTTGGCAGAGTGGCAGGATACAAGATCAACAAACAGAAGTCCATCGGACTGTTATACACATCGGATAAGACCACAGAAGATGAGATAAAAAAGGTGGTACCCTTCACAATAGCCAAACACAAATGGAAATATATAGGTATATACCTGACTAAAAGAACCAAAGATCTCTAAGGGGAAAACTACAGAACACTATTACAAGAAACCAAGGGCGACCTCAGCAAATGGAAGAATATCCCATGCTCGTGGATTGGAAGACTCAATATAGTCAAGATGTCAGTTCTGCCAAAGGCACTATATAAGTTTAATGCAATCCTGATACAATTACCCTCATCTTTCTTCAAAGAACTGGAAAAACTGATTA
>NW_022111324.1:13084016-13085627 GCF_000313985.2 Echinops telfairi
TGCGGCACAGTTCACAATTGCAAGGAGTTGGAAACAACCCAAATTTCCATCAACTGACGATTGGATTAAAAAGCTGTGGTATATACGTACAATGGAGTACTATGCAACGCTAAAAATCAGTGATGAGCGTATGGAGCACATTGCTGCATGGGAAGAACTGGAGGAAATCATGCTAAGTGAAGTGAGTCAAGCACAAAAGGACAACTACAACAGGAGTCTGCTGAGGTAAGCTTTGAAAAAAAAATGCAAAAGGGGCATAGGGAAAAAGCTACTGTATACAAACATTCCTGGGGTGAGGACCCAGTAATATGGCAGGGACCAGACCAAATACAGGGATACACATGGTAGACAACTAAAAAGAAGGTGGGGAAAGGAAATAATAAACCTGGGAAGTTACACAATAATAATAATAAAGAAATGGGTAGCGGGGGCACAGGGCACTAATCCACCCAAGGGGAGGGTATTGTTTATATCTCCACAGGAAAGAGGGACCAGACTTCAACCCAGTGCTCCAAGATGTGAATGCAACATGCCGGTGTGGAGTAGGGAACCAGTGGAAAGATCTGGGGCGCCGGCCCCAATCCCAACTACTAAGTGGACACCTGCCCCTCCCCCCAGAAGAATTTATTTCAAAGGACGGCACTGGATCTGCAGCTCCAAGAGGGACATATCTAATAGGAGCACATGGGAGCAGATGAAGGGGGAGGAGGAGAGAGAGGAGCACATCCTGGCCCACCGGGCCTTGAGGTCGATGACCCCAATTAGAGCAACCAGTCCACAGAGAGGACCACATGGCCGGCCCCACTATGAGCCATAACACCCCTCACTGACCCATAGCCCTGCAGGCGACAACACTGGAGACACAGTGTGGGAATCTGATCCTATCTGATCCTGCCACACCGAGGCAAAACACTAAGGGGGTGCAACAGAACAGCAAGCGAACGGAGTGGCGAGGTCCCCAGGGAATGCTGAAGGTGGACTTTGGGGTCAGGGCATGGTGCCCCAACAGACAGACTGGAAAACACTCCTAAAGGCCAACAAACATTCCTTGAACTAACTACAAGCTTTTCTTTCTTGTTGTGTTTTTTTTTATGTCATTGGTTTGCTGTTGTATTGTATATTGTTGCTTGGTTTTACTCTGTCTTGTTTTTGTGCATGTTATTATCTCCACAGTTCTGTCTAAATAAAATAGGTTGGATGAACAATCTGGAGGAGAAAACAACGGGACCAACAGTTCCGTGGGGATATGGGGGAGGGAGACGTGGGGGGAAAGTAGTGGTATTAACAAACCCAGGGACAAGGGAACAATAGGTGATCCAAATCAGTGGTGAGGAGGGTGTGGGAGGCCTGGTAGGTCATGATCAAGGGTAATGTAATCAAGAGGGATTTCTGAAACCCAGGTGGGGACTGAGCATGATGGTGGCACAGGAGGAAAGTCCAAGGAAATAGAGGAAAGAGCTGGGAGGCAAAGGGATTTTATAGAGGTCTAGATAAAGGCATGTACATATGCAAATATATATGAGAATGGGGAAATAGATCTATGTGCATATATTTATAGGTTTAGTATTAAGGTAGCAGAAGGACCTTGGGCCTCCACTCAAGTACTCCCTC
>NW_022111324.1:13086639-13105490 GCF_000313985.2 Echinops telfairi
GGCTCATGAGGGAGGGGAAAAGTGAGGAGCTGATGCCAGAAACTTAAGTGGAGAGAGATGTTTTGAGAATGATGAGGACAATGAATGTACAAATGTGCTTTACACAATTGATGTATGTATGGGTTGTGATAAGAGTTGTATGAGCCCCTAATAAATGATTAAAAAAAAAGGAGGCAGCCAATCAGATCTACCTTTGAAATATGGCCAGAGTGCTCCTTGGAGGCAAGGATGGCAAGACTTCATTTTACATACTTGGACATGTTGTCAGGTGAGATTGGTTCCTGGAGAAAGGCATCATGTTTGGTAAAGTAGAGGGCCAGCAAAAAGATATAGATATAGATATGTGCTTTAGCTTTGGGATATATCATCTCTCAGAGAACACTTCTCCATGCACAGCTTCTTGACACTGATGTATATTACCCTCCCCGCTTCCTTTCCTTTTGCTGCATCCTGGATTTCAGAGATGTTAGCTAAGGGGACCAGATGGCACGAAAGTTAAGCATTCGGCTGTTTATCAAACAGTTGGTGGTTTAAACCCACCAGCAGTAACACAGGTGGGAAACAAACAAACAAAACTTGGCGCTTTGTTTCCATACAGAGCACAACCTAGGAAAAACATCTATGGGACATCTGTTCTGTCACTTAAGGTCATCAGGGCTCTAATTCGATTCAGCGCCACCTAACAACAGTCCACAGAAATGCTAACCAAATTAACCACAATGATAGTGATAAACTAAGTAAAGTAATTATTGAGATTTATTAAACCCACATTTACTACCTCCCAGCTAAGTCCATTCCATTGATGATCTACTTCTAATTTCAAATCACTCTGAGGTCAGTACTATTATTATTTTTATTTTCGATGAAGACATTGCGGCTGGTTGATTGTAAAAACAATGTGCCCAAGACCACGCAGCCCAGTGGTGATGAGAGTGGTTTGGTGAACTTTCGGGTGACCACCCACCACAAAACTCAGTAGCTTAAACCAACAGCTCAGTATTATTAATTATGGTTCTGTTGATTGAATAGCTTCAGCTTACTGGTTCTCTCTTGGGGCTTCTCTTATGTTTGCAGTTAGACAGTGGTTACAGCTGGAATCATTTGAAGTCGCAACTGAGCTGGGTGTCCAAGATGACTTCCAGATGTCCGGCATCTAAGATGGGATAGCTAGAACTCTCAAGGACTGCCTGAGTAGCTCTTTCTGTGTCTTGTCTCTCTGGCCTTCCTACGCCATTGGCTTAGGCTTCCTCACAGAGTGGTCTCATGATAGTTGACCTTCTTAAGTGGTGACGGACTTCCTATGGCCTAACCTGGGAAGTTACACAGCGTCACTTCCATGGCACTGTTTAGCTCCACAGAGCCCACCCAGATTCACTGCAGAGGGGATGTGAATATTGGGTGGCAAGATTTATTTATTAAATTCTTTCATTAGGGGCTCTTACAGCTCTTATGACAATCCATACATTCATCCACTGTGTCAAGCACATTTGTACATAAATATGCCATCATCATTTTCAAAGCACTTTCTTTTTACTTGAGCCCTTTATATCAGTTCCTTATTTTTTCCCTCCCCCTTCCTCCCTCATGAACCCTTGATAAATTATAGATTATTATTTTCATATCTTACA
Source organism: Echinops telfairi (assembly GCF_000313985.2). Taxonomy (NCBI): domain Eukaryota; kingdom Metazoa; phylum Chordata; class Mammalia; order Afrosoricida; family Tenrecidae; genus Echinops; species Echinops telfairi. The sequence goes on from NW_022111324.1 coordinate 13,088,268, forward strand.
TCGTCCTCTGTCTCCCTTCACTCACTTTCTGTTGTTTGCCCCCTGGGATGGGGTTATATGTCGATCCTTGTGATTGATTCCCCCTTGCTCCCCCACCTTCCTGATGATCGCTGTAGACAAAGCGATCTTGCAAATACAAATGTGGTAAAGGAAGCTAATGGTGCCCAGCTATCAAAAGATAAAGCATCTGGGGACTTAAAGGCTTGAAGATAAACAAGCAACCATCTAGCTGAGAAGCAAAAAAGTTCACATGGAAGAAACACATCAGCCTATGTGATCGTGAGGTGTCGATGGGATCAGGTATCAGATATCAAAGACCCAGAACAAAATCATATCAATGTGAATGTGGGGGTTGGGGGGCATGGATTGGAGACCCAAAGCCCATCTGTAGACAGTTGGACAACCCCGTACAGAAGGGTCACAAGGAAGAGACGAGCCAGTCAGGACACAGTACAGCACCGATAAAACATACAACTTCCCTCTAGTTTTTTTAATGCTTCCTGACCGCCACTATCATGATCTCAATTCCACTTTACAAATATGACTAGACCAGAACATGTACATTGATTGCTACATGTGGTGTGATATATTAGGGGATCATTCTAGGAGATGCATTGTCATAGGAAGGATTTTCAAATCCAGGCAATCTGAGCTTTGGCTAGAGCTTGTAAACTCATTGACTTATTTGGAAAGGGCAGGTGACATATAAATATGGACGATCTGATGTCAGACAGTTGAGACTGGGGAGGACCACAGTGACCTGGAGCACACAATCCTCACTTAAGGGGTATGTTAGTCTGGGCAGACTAGAGAAACAAATTCATAAACACTCATTTGAGTGTAAGAAAGAGCTTTATATACAAGAACAATTGAATACTGAGAAATAACCCCAGCCCAGTCCAGATCACGTCCATAAGTCCGATATTAGGCCATATATCTTATACCAATATATAAAGTTATATAGTTATATAAAGTTATACAGTTATATAGTTATATAAAGTTATACAGGTTCACAAAACACATGCAATGAAGCTGAATGCAGGAAGATCACAGGCCAGTGGGTTTGAAGTCTTGTGGGTCCAGTGGCATTGTAAGCATGTCAGTGCTGGCAGGGGTCTCCACTTGGTTCCATCAACTCTGAAACTCTGACTGCTCCAGGGTAGTTTCATGTGGCTTCTCCACAGCAATGTCTCAAAAGGAGTTAACCAAAGAGGGCATGTCTTTCACCCCCAAGAAGGAAGACTGGAGTTCCCAGAATCCTCAGGAGGAGGCCAGGCCCACACAGAGGCCTCATTGGCTATCCCCTGATCAACAGGCTAGACTCCACCCCTACACTCTTAATCCTCAAATTGACACCAGATTATGTAACTACCACAAGGGCCATCTGATACTGAACATCAGCTGGTTTTGCCTTATAAGACTGCTGGCCTTATCTTACTACATCTTCTGATTTTTAAAGGGAAGTCAGAGATCTAGGTGTTTCTATGTGAATATCGTATTTTATAAACACAGTATAGGTCAAGCAAAAGAATCTCTAGTGGTGCTGTGGATTACGTGCTGGGCTGCTAACCAAAAGGTCACCAACTTGAACCTACCAGCTACTCCATGTGAGTAAAACAAGGCATCTGTAGCTGTTAAGATCTGCAGTCTAGGGAACCCTAGGGAGTAGTTTTACTTGGTCTTGCTGGTGGCTCAGCTTGAGCATTCCAACCTTGAAATCTGTTCTCTGAACATCCCCCATCCTACTTGTGTGGAATGATTGGCCCTCCTCTTTGCATCCATACAACTAGTGCTTACTCTTACCAGCGGGTTATAACACTGCTTTGCAAGGTTACTTTTTGGTATCGATGACCAGATAGTAAGTAAATAGATTTTTCCTTAAATTTTCTAAAAATCTTTGCTGATTGTAAAAATATGGAGATGAGCCAGTCAGGGTGCGATGTAACAATGATGAGAAATACAACTTTCCTCTAGTTCCTAAATGTTTCCTCCCCGCTTCCACTACCATGACTCGAATTCTATCTTGCAAGACTGGCTAGACCAGAGGAGGTACACTGGTACAGATAGGAACTGAAAATACAGGGAATCCAGGATGGATGAGCCCTATAGGACCAGTGGTGTGAGTGGCAAAACAGGGAGGGTAAAGGGAGAATGGGTAGGGAAGAGGGAACCGATTACATGGAACTGTGTGTGACCTCCTCCCTGGGGGACATACAACCGAAAAGTGGATGAAGGGAGACGTCGGACAGGGCAAGATATGACAAAATACCCATTTATAAACTATCAAGGGCTCATGTGGGAGGGGGGAGCGGGGAGGGAGGGGAAAAATGAGGACCTAATGTCGGGGGTTTGAATGGAGAGAAATGTTTTGAGAAACGATGTACAAATGTGCTTTACACAATTGATGTGTGTATGGATTGGGATAACAGTTGTATAAGCCCCTAATAAAATGTTAAAAAAAAACAACAACAAAAAACCAAACAAACAAAAAAAGAGAAGCTGATACCAAGGGCTCAAATAAAAAGAAAATGCTTTGAAAATGAAAAAAAATATATATCTTCTTCATAAAACTTGGCCCTGAGGAAACACGGTAGGGGAGAAATTCTCTTACCTTCTGCTATCTTCTTTCCTTTTCCAATAAGAAAAGTTATTTTCTCTGCTGATACAGTAATTAGTTTTTTGTATGTGGTTATTTGGAAAGATTAATGCAAAGGACATTGTTTATGGCCTGCAGTTTGGGGAAAGGCTTGCTTTTTCATTGTAAAATGTATGTAGCATACAGTTACCCTTGGCAGTATCGCTGTTTTGAAGTGGAAACTCGGTGACATTCAGACACTCAAACTCTTGTGCAACCATCACCATTTTTTTATCTTCATCATCTCAAAGAGAGGCCCAGTAACTACTAAGCAATACTTTTTCATTATTCCCTGCCACTTACTCTTCACTCACTCACTGCCATTGAGTTAATTTCGACTCATAGCGACCTTATCGATCAGAGGAAAATTGTCTCTGTGAGTTTCTAGGACTGAACATTTTTATGAGCGCAGACTGCCTCATCCTTCTCCAGTTGAGCAGCTGGTGGGTTTGAACTGCTGAATTTGTGATTAGTGGCCTTGTTTGTAACCCACTGTGCCACCAGGGCTCCTTCTCACTATTCCTGTTAACCACTAATGGACTGTTATTGTCTCTACATTTGCCCATTCTGGATATTTCATTGACGTGGGATCATACGATATTTATTCTTTTGTGTCTGGTTACTTCACTCAGCATGGTTTCAAGGTTGATTTGTTTTGTAACTTCATTACTTTTTATTACCGAATATTATTTCTTATATGTCTATCCCACATTTTGTTTATCCATTCATCTGTTTAAGTTGTTTCCACCTTTTGGGAATCATAAATGGTGCTAAAGTTATCACTGGTGTATGAGGGGGTACGCTTTTAATGTATGTGAAATATTTATTACCTCACATTTTCAGTAAATCAAAGGAACCCAAAGTAACTCTACTTGATTCTTGGATGTACTCATTCTATTTGCATATCCATGTAGAAACTCATGTTATTGTTGTTATCAAGTGCCATTGAGTCGGTACTGACTCACAGTGGTTCTAGCCACAAGATGCAGCACTGCTTGATCCTTTACCATTCTATCTTCTCAACACTGTTGCTTTGTTTGCACCCATTGTTGGGGTCACTGTTTTATTCTGTCTTATTGACAGCCTTTTCTGGTTTTTGAGCCCTCCACTTTATCAAGCATGCTCTTCTCCAGAGATGGATCCCTCATGATAACATGTTCAAAGTATGTGAATTGAGGTCACATCATCCTTTCTTCTAAAGAGCATCCTGGCTGTACTTCTTTAAAGACAAGTTTGTGTGTTCTTCTGGCAGCATAATTCAAATGGCTCTGAGGGCTTTATGTATCCTGGATTCCCTGTGGTGCAGACTCTTATCTGTAGCAGTGTGCATGCTCTGGTCTAATCCAGTTTGTAAGGTAGAATTGAGGTCATGATAGTGGGGTGTAGGAAGCACCAAACAACTAGAGGAAAATTGTGTGTGCTATACTGCACCCTGACTGGCTTATCTCTTCTCTGTGCCCCCTCTGTGAGGGGATGTCCAATTGTCTCCAGATGGACATTGGGTCTCCACTCCATGCCCCACCCCATTCACCTTGGGTATGGTTTTATTCTGAGTCTTACATGCCTGATACCTGATCCGATCGTCACCTCATGATCACACAGGCTGGTGTGCTTCTTCCATGTGCAAACCTTGTTTATTGTGATGGCTGATTTAAGAGAACAGTGTGCAGCTGTGAAATTTTGTTTCCTGCTTGAGAAAAATATCGCAGAAACTGTTGTGATGTTGAACACAGCTTACAAGGACAGCACTATGGAAAAAACTCAAGTGTACAAGTGGTTTTCTCATTTCAAAAAAGGTGAAATATTGATTGATAACAAACCTCATTCTTGATGTCCGTCAACTTCCTGAACAGATGAAAATGTCGACTCATAGTGCATTTGGAGTTTGTTCCACGAGGTCAGACTGTTAATCAAGGTTTCTATTTAGAGGTTCTGAAAAGATTGGGTAACAGTGTGTGACAAAAAAGGTCTGATTTGTGGCAGACTGGGAGCTGGTTTTGCCACCACTACAATGCACCTGCTCACATAGCCATCCCAGTGTGCCAGTTTTTGGCAACCCCACCCTCCACCTCCCACACCCCCACAAAACCCAGCATACCTCTCTTGTCCCATGCACCTGACTCACCTGACCTCCCTCCATGTGACTTCTTTTTGTTTCCGTGAATGAAGGACTGCTACTACTACTAACTACGGGTTCAGTAATGCACAATTGTACAGTTGAGATATATAAGAATTATATTAGAGTCATCGAGAGCATGAGAGATATTACAATAATGCAGTTAGACACATTACATGGTAGCATTGCTCACCTCAGCCCAGCTTGGTGGTCCACGTGGAGAGAGGGGGAAGGGAAGGAGGGCAAGGGAACAAGGGAGAGGGGGACGAGAGAGGAGTGACCAGGGAGTGAGCAACAAGGAGAGCGTCTCTCTTGCTGACCCACGTCTATATCCCTTTGGGGGTGTGCATGCCCACCAAAGACAGGTAGAGACATACGTCACTGGGAGGGGCTGCACTATAGGTTACACAGCAATGAGAGGGTGGTCTAGGGTGTGGTCTCTGGGTCTCCATAGGAACCATTATCAGTCGGGTGAAAACTCCGCCTACAGGAGCCTGTCCATTGTCCCCAGAGGCAGGGAGTAGGACCCACTGCAGTTTGGTGACTGATTGCCCTCAGGCAGGGGGAATGCCTGTGCATCTGACCTCCCCCCACAGTCTCTTTCAGTTTTGTCAGTTTACCAAGCCAAAGACATGCAGCAGCATCTTTGGAGAAGCAAATAGGCGAGTCTCTTTATACGTGTATAATGAACTCTCAAAGACAGTCTTCAACACTAAGCAATGTTAGTGCAATGCGTTGAGTTCCTACCCATTCTTGGCCTTGTATGTACCATGAGAGGGATTCTTGCTAGTGCTAGACTTTTAGTCACGTTGGTTCCTTATGCTGCTCTAAAATATAAAGTGAATTTAATTCTTCCAAATCAGGATGTCTGAACACTGCACACAATTCAAAACAACTTCCCTTTGACTTTGAATGGATATACACTGTAATAGTCTAGGTACTTTAGAGAAACAAATCCACAGCAACTCATGTATAAGAGAGTTTTATGTAAAAAAAGTGTGCATCATGAAAACATCCCAACCCAGTGCTGCCCAAGCCCACAAGTCCAACATTAACCCATTAACCCAACACCAGTCCACAAAGTCCTCCACCTCACAAAACAGAGGCAATGATGCCGACTGCAGGAGGAAAGCTGAGTAAGTGAACGAATAAGCATCTCAGCACTAGCAGGGGTCTCCACACGGCTGCTCCAGCATCCAGGGCTGCATCGGGATAGGTCCATGTGGCTTCTCCTTGGGGATGTCTTGTAGGAAGTCAATCTTGCAAGCTGAAGCAGGGAACTGCTAAGGCAGCTGCACCCTGGTGCGACCATCACAAAGCAAGAGACCCAAGAACTAGAAAGGTGAGGCTCACCACCCATTTATCCCTCCGCCTTTCAATTAGCCCCACATGTGATTATCGGCCAGGTTGGCACAATTAACTAACTCAAACACTAACCCTGAACTTTGCCCCCTGAGCTTCTGCCCACAGTTCTGCCTACTTTCTCAGGCCACCTAATTTGGGTACCCATGGTGGTGACCATAACTCCTAGAGACACAGGTTGTTGAAAACAGAGAGGATATTTCTGGGTGGGTTTTCTGCTTTTTAAACTCCCTAAAAGAGATTATTCAAGAGTCAAACTTTATTTTTTAAATGTTTAAAAAAAAATAATTTTATTCGGCGTTCGCATGTCTTATCACAATCCATCCATCCATCCATATGTCAAACATATTTGTACATATGTTACCATCATCATTTTCAATGCATTTTCTTTCTACTTGAGCCCTTGGTATCAGCTCATTTTTCCCTCTCCCTCCACACCCTCCCTTCCTCATGAACCCTTGATAATTTATAAATTATTATTATTTTTTCATGTCTTGCACTGTCCAATGTCTCCCTTTACCCCCTTGTTTGTTGTCCATCCCCCTGGGAGGGGGTTATAAGTAGGTCATTGTGATCAGTTCCCCATTCCCCCTCCCCTGCTTCCCCTTCCCCTCCTGGTATGGCTACTCTCAATATTGGTCCAGAGGAGTTTATCTGTCTTATATTTCCTGTGTTTCCAGCTCTTATCTGTATCCATGTACATGCTCTGGTCTAGCCAGATTTGTAAGGTAGAATTAGGGTCATGATAGTTGTGGGGAGGAAGCATTAGAGAACCAGAGGAAAGTTGTATGTTTCATCGGTGCTATACTGCACCCTGACTGGCCCGTCTTTTTCCCACAACCCTTCTGTAAGAGGATGTCCAATTGCTTACAGATTGGCTTTGGGCCTCCATTCGGCACTCCCCTCCTCATTTACATTATGATTGTTTGCTTTGTGTCTTTGATGCCTGATACCTGATCCATCAACACCTCATAATCACACAGACTGGTGTGCTTCTTCCATATGGGCTTTGTTGTTTCTCAGCTAGATGGCTGCTTGTTTATCTTCAAGCTTTTGAGACCCCAGATTCTATATCTTTTGATAGCTGGGCACCATCAACTTTCTTCACCACATTTGCTTATGCACCTGCTTTGTCTTCAGCGATTGTGTCGGGAATTAAAATGTTTTATGAACTATAGCTATATTTTTGTTACATAAACAAGCAATTGCCTGTAGTAGTATGATTCTTTTGGGAAGTTAGAGGGATGTCTAGCAGTTATTCAAAGCAAAGTCCACTCTCACCCCCAGAAGAACTGCTTTCAAAGTGAGAATTGAAAATTCTTTGTATGAGACCCAGGACAGGAAGAAGGTGAGGAGGTTGGAAACTCCATGAAACTTCAGTGTATAGATTTTTATTTAAATCATTTTATTGGGGGCTCTTATACCAATCCATACATCAATTCAACCAACCACATCTGTACACATGTTGCCATCATCATTTCAAAACATTTTCTACTTGAGCCCTTGATATCAGTTCCTCTTTTTTCCCTCCCTCCTCCACCCTCCCACCCTGTGACTCCTTGATAAATTATAAATTATTATTTTCATATTTTATACTATCCGCTGTTTCCCTTCACCCACGTTTCTGTTGTTCAACCCCCTCTTGTGTGTGTGTGTGTATGTGTGTGTGTTAATACTGTGCATGGATTTTTTTTTAAGTAATGGACAGGTTTTTAGGATAGACCTGGACAAAATTTGTCATAAACAAAAGATTTATTTGACCCATTAGATTTGTTTAGAGTTGAAAGGGTGACTAGAGCTTATTTGGCCCAGCCTGTTTTCCAGAAAAGAAACAAGACAGATCAAGTGACATTCCCAAGACAGGTGTGAACATGGGACCAAAGGGAACATAGACTTTGGATGGCTAGTCACCTGCAGGGCTTTCCAGTGTGTGGACGGACTGCTGCCTTCTAGGTAGGGAAGCACCTGTCTTTTTGTGGTGGCTGCAGTGTGAGCCATAAAGTGCCATAAAGAGATGGGTACATCTCATGCTTGGAAACAGAACACACAGAAAGCAGCACTGACAAAGTGGAGCCTGTTTGGGTTCTTAAGATGTACCTGCTGTAGGTAACGCAGGTGTCTTACTGCCCCCAAATGAAAGCTCTGATAGTAGTATTAAAATGCTCTAGCTCCTAGTTCTGGGTCAGAGTTCCTAATGTGAGCAAGTCTAGATAGGGAGAAATATTTGTCTTGATAATTGTTAGGAAAAATGAAGCCTTTGGCACGCTTCTAAAATGGGTTAGCTTTGCAGACCAGTGGAATGCGGCTGGTGACACCGGGACTTTCTCTTACTTACTCAGTGGAGTCATTTTCGTGAGTAGAAAAGGCAAATTAACAGAGGACTCAGCACCACTTACCTCAGAAAACGTGAGTCTTTTCTAGATCAACCCCCATCCCCACCCCCACCAAATTGGTGAATTAGAAGAATGGTAATATAATTAGTAATTTTATTACTAAGAAATGCAAATCAAGACAAGGTGATACCTATTTTCATCCATTAAGCTGGTATAGGTTTTTAAAAAGGAACGCACCTCAGCTTGGCAAATATGCGAGAGAAAGGGGCTTGCTTCAACATTAGTTAGCAGTTAGGGGCAATGTAAATTGCTCTAACTTCTGAAGAGTAGTTTGGAAAAAGAGAGCAATAGCTTAAAAATGTTAATTTACCTTGAAATCAAATCAACATGAATTCATCTTGAGAAATGGTGATATGCCTGAAGACGTAGGTAGAAACATGATTAGCACTTCCTTGTGAGCTTATTTATAATAAATGATTCGGAAGGACCCTCAGTGTCTCATAATAGGAAATTAATTGAATGTGTTACTGTGTGTTTAGATGAGAAAATAGACAGCGCCAAAAACCCACCATGCATTAGAAGGACTTTTAAGACTATGGAGATTGTTCATTTCATATCGTTAAATTGAAAAAAAACAAAAACCAAGTCATAAAGCAGCATGTTTCGTTCACTACTGACTGGAACTCTGAGGAGCCCTGGTGGAACAGGGGGTTCAATGCTGGGGGGCTAACTGAAAAGTCATCAGTTTGAGGCCACCCACAGACCCCCAGGAAACCCACATGCAGTCTGCTTCTAGGGGAAACCCTATAGAGTGGTTCCACTCAGTTGTATCAGGTTGATAGGAGTCACAATGGTAGTGGGTTTATATTGAGTATGTAGCTATGGATGCACATTTTTGTGCATATTTATATATGCATAGAAAAGAACTAGAAACATTGACACACGGACATATTAAGTTATTTTCCCTGAAAGGCACTATTCAAGATTATTAACATGTGGTTCTTTGCTAAATTTTGTATCTTTTATTCCCTCTCACTCCACTGGCCCCTCATTCAACTTATTGAATCTTTTGTTCATTTCCGAATATGCTTAATTCGAATGCCTTCCATATGCTGGGTGCTGGGATGATGGCTAAGAAGAAGAGAGACCAAGTTTATGTTATCTTAATACTCTCTCCTTGACCTCTAGGTTCTAATTTGATATTCATCTATCAAACATAGATATGCATCTATTAAACCTATATATATATCTTTCTCTCTCTCTCTCAAACCTATATCTGTTCCTGGACATGTTCCCATTCTCCCTGTGCCACCTCTTTAGCCTGTTTATCCAAGAATCCACTTATAGGTCCTCACTATTACAGACTTGTCTATAGAATAGGAATTGCCAATGCAAACCTCCCAGTGCGTTGCTCCAGTTCCACTATTACCCACCCCCCTGCCCAACCTCTCTATTATTGTGTATTGCCTTCTCTTTAACACTTGCCTACGCTCTAGTCCAGGACTCTCCCTTCCCGCCTTGGAATCAGCAAATGTTTCTTTTCATGTAAAAATGCACTGACTCTTTATGAGAGTGGTCTCATACACTATTTGCCTTTTTATGCTTAACTAATTTTACTCAGCATACTGTCTTTCACTCCTCTAACTCTTAGGTGTACTAAGATATCCTGAAGATAGGATAGTAACTATAAGAAAGGCAAGAAGAATATAAGCAATCTCAAAACAATCTGGAACCCTTGATTGTGTTCATGGAAAAGGGCATCTGCCATTGCTGTTTACTGAAATTCTAAACCCAAAGCGCAACATTAGTAAAATAAATCATTTAAAAGGTTGCTTTTGATTCATTACTTTCCGAGTTTTGTTCTCCCTTTGCTGTTTCAGCAATGGCAAGCATACAAATATAGATCTGTTCCTGTCAGTTGGCCAAGTAGCTGTCTTCCAAATTTCTTGGAATAGATCAGTGAGTGGTTCATGAGGTTGTTGACACATTCCGGTTGGTATTCTATCAATTCCTGGCGCCTTGTTTTTGACTCAGGCCTTCAGGGCAGCTTGAATTTCTTCTTTAAGTACCATTGGTTCTTGATCATATGCTACCTCTTGAAATGTTTTAAGGGCAACAAGTTCAAAATTCATCTACTTTGGACATGTTATCAGGAGACACTAGTCCTTGGAGAAGGGCATCATGCTGCGTAAACGGAGGTGCAGTGAAAAAGAGGAAGAGTCTCTACAAGATAGATTGACATGGTGGCTCTAATAATGAGCTTTACCCTAAGAAAAAGTGTGAGGACTATTCTCTATTGTACACAGGGTTGCTCTGAGTTGAAATTATCTTGATAGTACCTAACAACAACCACACAGCATACACAGCCCATGCTTTTTCTTAGCCCTTCTGAAGTGGTGTCTTAGTATTCTCTGAACTAGGGCTGACTTACCACAACTTAACAGGAAAAGAGCTCGACTGTGGGCAATCATTGCTAGGGTGACAAATTTGAAACAATAGCTCACCGGAAAAGAGGAACTCAAGTGACAAGTTAGATCACTCAAAGCCAGGTTGAAGTTTTTCTTAGGAGGCCAAACCCTAGACACGCATTAGATATTTCTAAGGGCAAAATCAACTGTTCATACAGATATAGATTTGCTATCTATTTTTATATTTCCCAGGGCTTCAGCTCATCCAGAGGCACAGCTGAGATTATCCTGGAAGAACGAAATCAGACCCTCCCAACCTTGATGTCTTCAGGCTCAGGAATAAATCCTAAGCAGGAATTACATTGCTTTGGGATTCACCCGGAAACCAACCAGCTTCTGAAATGTAGAGGGTTTGGTGGGTATTCATCCTGCGGGAGAAACTTTGTCTCAGTGGGATTTTCTCACTTTGGCAAAAGCTTCCCTTATACTTATGGGCATTTATCCACGATTCTAGGTGGTACATCTTCAGAGACAAGGTCAATACACATAGCCTCCATTTGGAGGGTTCTCCATCCCTGTGTACTCCCATGGTCTCCTAATTCTCAAGGAGAATGGTATGAGCTTCAATCAAACACTCGGTTGGAAGTAAAGCCATCTCCCCAAGCCTAATGGCCCTTTTGGGGCAGGCGCTTATACTTTTGGATGTCTACGTAATTTCTCCACCTCCTTGCCAACTGCTTGTTAATATTGGTTTCAACCATTTTAAAACCTAATTTTGCTCTTTATTAACTCAAACTGAGATTGCACCAAACGAGGCCCTGGGTATTGAAATACGCATCACACAGACCATATTTAGCTCTAGTGATCCCCTCCTCAGTTTTAGAATCCCTATTCCACTTTGAACCGCACTTGCAGTACCAGATTACTGCCCTTCCCTCAAAACCTACACAAGATGAGGATAAAAAGGCTGATTTGTGCTGACTTCCTAATCTATAGTGGACAAGTTCACATTTTTCCCACACCAAAAAGTGCCGACTGGATGGGGTCATCTTTCTCTCCCAACCCCAAAGCACCTCCCAACAGAATCAAAGTCTCTTTTTCAATGCACAGCCCCAGGTAGGATGGAGTATCCAGTAAACAAGTTAAACATAGGCTTAGTTGTGCTTATTTACTAATCTGCAGTGAACGATTTCACAGGGATTTTATGTGGTGAGAAACACGTGCCAACCGTGTACTAAGACTAATAAGTTAGCACAAGTAAGCCCATGCTCACTTTGTTTATTGAGTAACCAAACACGTTGAACTGGGGCTACATGCACCAGTACAGGAAGCTCCACTTACTTCAGTCTTTATCCTTTCTCTTTCAGCAAACTTACCCTTCTTGGGTTTTATTCTCTCCTGTGATAATGAGACACCAAAATTAACCTTGTAGAAAGTGTTTGGCTGAAGTGTAGCTTACTTCTCTCAGGTAATTTAATGTCTACTCACAGTTAAAATGCACATGTGTTTTTATATGACCCATGGAGTAGCTTTGCTAATATAGGGAATTTTAGTAACCATATGAATGAAGTGGCACAAATATGACTTTAATATTGTCCTTGCTTGGAGTTTATGTATGTGTGGTAGTTACATAATTTTATGTCAACTTGATAAATAAGTGTAGGGGTGGAGTCTAACCTGTCAATCAGGTCACAGCCTGACAGTGCCTCCTTATGGGTGTGACCTTCTGACAAGGAGGGTCCTGGGAACCTCCCCTCCCCTCTCTGCTTCACCTTCCTGCTGGCAAGCCACTTAGAGACCTGCCAGAGACCTGCCAGACCCCTGGAGATGGGCCTACCGCCGCTGGATCGACAAAACTTTGTACCCACTGACCTGTGATCCTCCTGCATTCCACATCATTACATATAGCTGCATGAGTCTGAAGAGGGATTTATGGACTAGTATCTGACTTATAGACTTGATCTGGACTGGACTGGGATGTTTGCTTGATCTATAACTCCTTCTTGATATAAAGCTTTCTCTTACACATATATGAGTGTCTCTGGATTTGTTTTTCTAGTCAACCTGGCCTAACACAGTATGATGTGTACAGGGGCCAAGTTAACAAGAGGTGGACAGTGATAACTAGGTTTGCATCAACTTGGCTGGGTTAGGGTCTTCAGTAGTTTGGCAGTAATCTCCATGATGTGATCTAACACAATGTAACCACAATGATGGGCTCTAATACAACATAATCGAATTGATGAGTAGCCAGTAGTTGTGGTGGAGTGCAGCCCCCTTGATCAGGTCACAGCCTTGATGCACTTGGAAGAAAAACTCCTCACGAGTGTGACCTGCTCCTTTGTAAGCAGACTCTGTGGGAAAGCATATCACTGCTTCTGGGGTTGGATCCTGCATGTGGTTTATTGACTTCCTACCACAGTGTCTGCTTATCCCAGGAGCCATCAGCAGACTGCTAAACGTGCATTAATTCATCTTTGCCTCCACCAGCTTATGGTCTTCCTGCTTCCTGGTTCATTAGCCCCTACAGTTACACGAGTCAGGAGACGCCTCCAGCTTAACATCTGACTGGACTTGAACCAGACTGGACGTATCCATTTCTCCAGCTGTGAGAATCAACTCTTGATATACATTTATTTCTGTACACACACACACACACCACACACACACACATATTTTGCTTCTCTACAGACTCTACCCTAACACAATAGTCTAGCCTCTGCATGCTTATCCCTCCCGGTATTTGTGTTTGAGATTAGCGAACACTGAATTTGACAATGCTTAGCAGGACAGACTTTTCCAGTTTGCCGAGGTAGACTTGTCTCAAGGAAGCTCTCTTGGTGAAGAGGCCAGAAGTCAGGGCTCTACTCCTACCTAGTCACGTCGGTGTGCCTGCCTGGTCTTCTGTTTTCTCTCCCATGACAGTGGTGTGTAGACTGCTGTCCTCTTAGCTCTCTGATATCTCTATGGGACTCTGAGGGGTGGGGTTGGTGAGCCATCTTTATGGACATGCATGTCTCAGAGATAAAAGGATCCCAACAGATCCCTACCAGCAGTGGGTTCTCTTGCCTGGTGCAGTGAGCTTTTGTAGCATTGGCACAAGCCACTTAGCACCCTTTTATCATCCTCATTGTCAGGAACTAGTGTAGACCAAATAAGGTCTAAACACAGAGAAAGTTGGGAGTAGAGGAAGGGAGGGGCAAGTGTGATAAAAGTGGTGAGTTCACAAGGTAGTGAGGAATTGCAGTGGTTCTGTTCCTCACAGCCGTTCTCAGCACCTGGCATTGAGATGGGCATACTGCAAGTTCTCGGTAAGTATCTATTGAATGAATGATGTTTTAACTGTTGAAGAGAGGCTGCAGATGTACCTGCAAACTTAAGGTTACTGCTATCTCTGTAGGTTGCGATATAGGTTACATGTCCTTGCTTGGTGAACTATTATCATTTCTATTTTCAAATTAGGTGTATTAAGTTTTTAAATCCACTGGGACTGACATCCTAGCAGCTTCTCTTACAGTCTAGGGCAAAAATATCCAATCATTGCTGCAATGGTTATAGATTTTAAAGTTGTTTCAGTAGTATCACTGATTGCAAGCCTTTCTCATTACCTTTGTGATTTTCAACGGTAGCCCTCTGAAACTAACGGAACTGGTTTAGACCCTCCTCATTTATTTGTGATCAGGATGTCTCACATAAAAAGAAACCTTCTGATCTTTAAAAATTCTTGCTGTTGACATTTTGTTCATTTATTGGTACATTGACTCACTCCTTAAATCAATGGAGTGATTACTCTGTGCCAGCATGGTGAAATAAAGACATTTTTGGTGCAGTGGAGGAGGAAATGCACACGGTTTCTGCCCTTGTTATGCTCCATCAGGGGGTTAAATGCATTTTTAGTTTCTTTACTCCACTGAAAGCCATTGTAATAATGAAATCGCTCCTGTATTTTTAACCTATGCTCTTAACTTTACTCTTCTTTTGTCTAATCTCCAGCACGTGCAATGCAAGATAATTTTTTTATATTACATAGTAAATGCAATTGAATGAAGTACGAAGGTTGGGGTCTTAGAGAAAGAACCATTTATGAGTTTTCAACTCTAGGTGAGATGATTTACACATTTACTTGATTTCTTCTTCATACCATCCTTATGAGCTCACTAGTGTTATCCTATTTTAGAGATGAAAAACTAGAGGCTCAGAGGTTAATTTATGAACCCAAGTTCATATAGCTGTTGTTAGGAGCCACTGAGAGTAGGCTCTTGCTCCTGGTGATTCTATCGCAGCAGAAGGAAAGGTTGTCTGGTCCTGTCCCATCCTCAGAGTTGTTATGTTTGAGCACAATACTGCTGTCACATCTTGTTGAGGGCCTCTCTCTCTTTCACTGCCCCTCCACTTTACCAAGCAGGATGTCTTTCTTCAGGAACACTACCCTCCTGACAACATGGCTAACTTATGTAAGACGAAGTCTTGCAATCCTTGCCTTCAAGAAGCACTTGGGCTGTTCTTCCAAGACAGATCTGTTTGTCCTTTTAGCAGTTCATGGTAATTTCAATATTCTTCACCAGCACCATAAATCAAACACAACCATTCTTTTTCGGTCTTCTTTAATCCACATGTAATTTTCACGTGCATATGAGGCAATGGAAAATACCATGGGTTGGGTCAGGCCCATTTTAGTCCTCAAAGGAACACCTTTGCTTTCAACACTCTAACAAGGTCTTATGCTGCAAATTTACCTAATGCAACATATATTGTGATCTCTTGACTGCTACTTCCATGGGCATTGATTGTGGATCCAAGCAAGACAAATTCCTTGACAACTTCAACTTTTTCTCCATTTATCATGATGTTACCTATTGGTTGAGTTATGAGGATTTTGACCTTTTTTCCATTGAGTTGTAATCCACACTAAAGGCTGCAATCCTTGATATTCATATTATCATTTGGCAGTCCATGATACTTTCAATATTCTTCTTCAATACCATAATTCAAAGTCATTGATTATTCTACAATCTTCTTTTTCTATTGGATTTCTTGACTGCTGTTTCCATGAACATTGGTTGTGGATACAAGTAAAATGAAATCCTGGACAACTTTGATCTTTTCTACATTTATCGTGTGGATGGCTATTGGTCCAATTGTGAGGATTGTGATTTTCCTTACACTGAGTTGGAATTCACACCGAAGGCTGTAGACTTTGATCTTCATCAGTGCTTCAAGTGCTCCTTGCTTTCAGCAAGCAAAGCTGTGTCATCTGCATATTGCAGATTTTTAATAAGCTTTCCCCCAATCCTGTTGTGTGGTTCTTCTTTATATAATCCAGTTTCTTGGATTATTTGCTTAGAAAACACATAGGCAGGGAAGGGGTAAAGCAAAACTTAAAACCAAGGTAACAGAACAACAGGTTTCATAAATTGATTGTCTTTGCCCTTTTATATTTGTCTCCGTTATTAGCCCAGGGGAGAGAGGACAAAGGTTTGAATTAGGGTGTGACAAAGGAGACAGAAAGCCTGAAATAACAGATGGCTGAGTCAGTGATTCATATGATGTGAGGAGAGATAAAGATTGGCTTGTGCGGGCTGAGTTTGGGCAATTGATAAAGATATTATACAAGAGATACGAAATAGAGAAGAATCAGGAGAAACATATTCAGTTTTGGATATATAGATTTTTCTCCTATCTTTATTTTTTTTAAGTTTTAGTGACATATAATTCATATACTGTACAATTCAATGATTTAAATATATTAAAAAGAGTTGTGCAATCATTACCACAATCAATTTTAGAACATTTTCTTCATTCTTGACCCATTAAAATTAGCTCCCCATTACACCCAAACTCTTCTGTCATTACCTTAAAGAACTACGTATGTGGTTACTGCCTCAATGGACTGCCTATCCAGGATTTCATAAACAGAAAATTATACAAACAACAACAATCCACACACACACACACACACACACACACACACACACACAACCTTAATCCAAAACACAGAAGAAAGAAGAAGATTAAAAAAAAACTAGAACAAATTAAAATTTGGTCAAATGGGAAAACAGTATGTTAAACTTTAAGTTCACTATATCTGCAATAATCCATTTGCTAGTGCACTCTGTCTGAGGGCAGGACTATTCACATCCCTAGTCAATGGTTTTCGGTAGTTCTATGGAGACTTAATCTGAGTGAGGACCCTGCAAATGAACTTTGGACTTCACTGTCATCTCTAGCTTTTTGTTAACTGGATGCTCAGAATTTAAGCTTAAATACAATTCCCTCCTTGTAGTATAAAATTAAAAGTGACAATGAGGAGTGGGGTGCCAGCCCCACCCGCTGCTTGAACTCACTGGTTCAGTAATACTACTTCTGGGT
>NW_022111324.1:13106888-13114970 GCF_000313985.2 Echinops telfairi
GGCAGTACCACAGGTAGTGTAGCTCACAAGTTGAGGCAGAGAATTAGCAGCCACATGCTGATGTGAACACCAGAGAGCAAGAGAGAGAGAGAGAGCGAGAGAGAGAGAGAGAGAGAGAGAGAGAGAGAGAGAGAGATGAGTCTTGTGGAGCCATTTATCTCTGCTCTCCAATAAAACTGCCACTTTATTAACCCCACATGTTCCTATTGGCCAGGTTGGCACAATAAACCTACCTATCACAGTCATGTCATAAGAACTAATTGGTCTTAGATTAGGGCTACAATTAAGTGCAAGTTCAAAATCCATAAAAAAATATATGGTTTATAAATGCCCACAGTACACATTAGAGGTATCATTATCATTTTGTTGCAGAATACTATAAATCATCATCATGGGGCATTTGGTAATTCTATTGCCTTCTATTTTGATTTTGTTCAATGTTTTTCATTCTTTTTTTATTATTAAGAATGGGTGCTGAATATTGTTAAATGCCTTTTCTGCATTGATTGATATAATAATGTAGCCCTTATTTTTTGTTTTGTTTATACAATGAATTACATTGATTGTCTTTCTAAGGTTGAACCATGTCTTGTGTACCTGGCATGAATCCCACTTGATCAGAGTGTATTATATTATTTGTTTGACGTACTGTTGTAGTCTATTTGCCATGACTTTGTTAAGAACTTTTGTACCTATGCTCACGAGAGATAGCATTGTGTCGTTTTCTATCCTTTTGGTATATTTGCCTAATTTGGGTATCAGGGTATACGCTCTTTGTAAAACAAGTTTGGAGTTTGCTGTTCTTGTCTTTATTCCGGAATAATCTTTGTAGTTTTGGTGATAGTTATTCTCTGAATATTTGGAAGAATTCCCTGGTGAAGCCATCTGGTCCTGGACTTTCTTTGGTTGGATGTTTCTTAATAACATGCTTTATTTCCTCTTTTGCTATGGGTCTGTTGAGGTTTTCTACTTCAGTCTACATTAATTTGAATCGATGTTTCTAGAAATTTATCCATTCCATTTAGGTTTTCAAACTTGTCGGAGTACAGTTTTTCATAGTAGTGTGTCAGAATTTTTATTTCATTTTATTTCTGTTGTGATGTCACCCTTTTCATCTCTAATTCTAGATGATTGCATCTTCTCTTTCTTGTCCTTTGTTAAGTTTGCCAGTGGTTTCCATTTTTAAAAATCCTTTCAAAGAACTAACTCCTTTTTCTTTTTAACAATTTTATTGGCACTTCATCACATATTGTACATTTCAGTATTTTAACCGTATCAAGAGGAGTTGTACAATTTTTACCACAATCAATTTTGGAACATTTTCATTTCCTCTGTACTCATTGTTATTCACATATACATTTTTAATTTTGGCAAAAATATACACAACAAAACATTCTCCAATTTAACAACTTCTACATGTATAATTCAGTGCCATTGATTATACTCTTCATGTTGTACAGCCATGATTGGTATCTTTATCCATATTATCCCACTACCATTAAAGTGAGCTCAAAGCAAAAATTCTTCCTCTTTCACTCATGGTAATGATAGGTCAACTTTGGTTTATTTTATTTTATTTTTTAGTAGTTTTTTTGATATAATATTCACATATAATACATTTTCATAGTTAGAGCTATTTTTAAAGAGTTGTATATACATCATCACAATAATTTCTAGTGCTCCACACCCCTTGCATTCATTGATTGCTCCCCAGTTCTTCTTCTCCCCTTGGTTCCCCTCTCCCCATTCCTGATAAACTACCACATCAATTATTGTGTCTATGCATCCACTACTTCTGTGCTTCTTAAACTGAGAGACCTAAGAGTAACAACATAAAAACAAAATGAAACAGAAAGTAATAATAATATAAAGATAAAAATAAAGAGTAAGAAAGCAAAGACCAGCAACAACATTTCAAAAGTCAAAGAAGAAATTTCTTTCTTGGAACAATTGAGAAATCTTTGCACATAGAGAAAATTCAGGTTGGGTCAAGAGAGAGGTCAACTGACCAAGTATCATATTATACCATGGTTCAATCCACCATAATCAAGTCTACAATTATCTCTGTTTGACAGTAAAGCTGTTTAAATCCCTCACCGGTGACTAGAGGGGATATGGCAGAGGCTCCATCTGTCCAGACACTCTGCAAACGGATTTTGGGTTCTCGCTGTTCTCCATAGCTTTCTCCAAACAGGTGTTCACAATGTAAGCTCTGATACTTTCCCTTTCATCATATTTGGATTTTTTTATTGTCATCTTTGGATCACACAGGCTAGTGTGCTTTTTTGTGTGTGGACTTAATTGATGCTTCATTTAAATGGCTGCTCGTTTGAACACAAACAAGCCTTTAATAGCCTAGACTCTGTTCCCATTGATAGCCGGGCACCATCTGCTATCTCTTCATGAAGGCGAATACCAAGCAGGACCATGTTATAAGAACTAACTGCTTTTGGTTCAGGGCTAGAATTAAGTGGGAGCCCAGAAACCATTTGTTTCTCCCTGGGTTATAAATGACTCTGGTTTACTTTGGCACTCATATTACGAGAAAAATAAAATCAAAACCAGAACCAGCAAGAACAAAAACAAACAAAACATAAAAACCCAAATAACCAAAATACAAAAGAAACACAAAAGAAAAACATCAAACATCCCCTTAGTATATAAGGTGATCTATAACATCAATAATTTATCTAATGACATAGAACTTAAGGTACTGTTGATATGAAGATATTGATATGTAAGTATAATCCAACTGCAAACTGCAATACATGAGTGGTTGCTTTGTGCAGATTTATTTCTTAATTGATTGAGCTCTGTTTATATTGAGCTTGGGGATTGCTGTTAAGGGAAATTTTCCTGCACCATTTCTTATAAGGACAGACCCTTGCCTCTCAGACTAAAGCCTGTCATATTAATGCCAGGGGACCATTGAGGGACCACATATATGGTGGTTTTTGGTCTCCTTCCATTGTACATCCTCTCAGCCAGGGGCCCCACCCAAGGTCCAAGGACTGCCATTTCCACAGTCTTGGGGTGGCCATTCCTTGCTTTCTCTCCCATTACGGTATTTCAATCCTAAGTTCAGAGGTATAGGTATCTTTTAGGTAAAGCCCAGTTCATTCAGTTGGGCTTTCATGCCGAGTTCTTCTGGTGTTGCCATTGGGGGATGCTATGTTCCCTGTAAGGTCAGCATCTAAAGTCTTCAGAGTGCCCATGGTGCACTATGGTGCAATTCACCAAGGGTAGGGTAGAAGCTTATTTGAAGTGTCTACTCAGGGTGACAAACCTGGCCTTACTCTTCCCGCAGATTCCCTACAATTATATTGTTCTGTATCCTTTCCTGAAGTGAGGTTGTTCCTCCCCATTTATCCAAAATACTCACCAACAGTACCATCAGTGCCTCCTCTGAAATGTAGATGCTTCCCTCCCCTGGTCTCAACCTGACTTGCCAGTACAGTTCTCCTCTCATTCCCAAAGGAGGTGTCTCAGCCCTGACATTCAATTTACTACCTCTGCCATGAAGTCAATTTGGATTCACCACTCAAAATTCACTGCCACCGATCAATCCTGACTCACAGTGATCCTGTGGGTTTCTGAGGCCACAGATCTTCACAGGAGCTGATAGCCTCATCTTTCTCCATTGGAGCAGCTGGTGGGTTGGAAGGGTCAACCTTGCAGTTAGTAGCTCAAAACCTAACCCATAACTCCACCAGGGCTCGTTTGAAGGCCAACAGAGTGGTGAGAATCAAGATCCTACATTATCTCAGTTCTGAAGCTTCAGCAGTGGGCAGCAATGCTAGGGAGCTCAAAGAAACTGGAACTGACAGGGCATTGCTTCTTTTGCTACTTGGAAACGTAATGGTCAAAGTCTCCAGGGGCTGGGATTTTGCGATATGCATTAGTAGTTCTAACCTTAACAAGATAAACAGCTCATTTAGTAGGCAGGGAAAGTGTGGAGAGAGTAGAGAGTAGAATCCAAGGGTAAAGGGAGGCCTCTACAGTAAGAACTTCACAGACTAGTAGAGGAAATAGTAAAGTAACCAAATATCCTTAAAGTAAAATGTGATAGTGATGAAAATAAACATACAAGCAACACACATGATTTGGGAAAACATGTGAAGAGATCATCTATACTTCCTGAAGGGGGTTAAGGAATGTTACTGAAAGTCCTCTGTACATATATAAAAACACAAAACCAAATACACTGCCATCAAGTTGATTCCAACTCCCAGCGATGCTATAGGGTTTGTCTGCATACTAAGAAATGAAACTCAAGGCCGTAGAGTAGATTCTGACTTATAGCCACCTGATAATGGTAGGTTTTGCCTTCTTTGTGAAAGACAGCAAGGTGGATGTTCTTGGTATCCTTCCACAGTTCCTCAGGGCTTTGGTCATTAGTGTCCAATGTGTCAAATCTGCTCTTGAGATGCTCTTGAAATTCAGGTAGGATAGACTCAAGGTTGTATTTTGGCTCCTGTGAATTTGTTTAGATTTTCTTCAGTTTTAACCTGAACTTACATATGAGCAATGCTCATGTGGAACTTGTACATGGATCAAGAAGCAGTAGTGCAACCAGAACAAAGGAATACTGCACGGTGTGCATCATGAGTGTATCCTCTCACCATATTCATTCAATCTCTATGCTGAGCAAATCATAAGAGAAACTGGATGATATGAATAAGAATGCAGCATCAGCATTGGAGGAAGGTTTATGAATAACTGGTCCTATGCAGAGGACACCACCTTGTTTGCTGAAAGTGAGGCAGACCTGAAGCACTTGCTGATGAAAATCAGGTATTGCAGCCTTCAATATGGATTGCAACTTAATACAAATAATGCCAAAATCCTCACAACTGGATCAATAGGTAACACCATGATAAATGGAGAAAAGATTGAAATTGTTAAGAATTTTATCTTGTGTGGAGCCACAATCAATTTTCATGGAAGCAGGAGTCAAGAGACCAGAAGGCGTGTTGCATTCAGTAAATCTCTCTGCACAAGACCTCATTAGAGTACTGAAAAGTACGGATGTTACTTTGAGGACTAAAGTGTGTCTCATCCAAGTTGCTTATATTCATGTGAAGGTTGGACAGTGAGAGTTGGGCTGAAGAAGAGTCGATGCATTTGAATTGTGGTGCTGGAGAAGAATATCAAAAGTACCAGGGAAGCTAAAAGATAAACAGATCTGTCTTGGGGAAAGTATCCCCCAGTGCCTCTTAAAAGCAAGGAAGATGATGAGACTTCATTTTACATGTCGTCTGTAGACATGTTGTCAGGAGAGACCAGTCCCTGGAGCAGGACATCATTTGGTAACATAGGGGGCAGAGTAAAAGAGGAAGGTCCTTGAAGAGATGGCTGCCACAGTGGCTGCCACCATGCTCTGAGGTCTCTGGGAATGATTGTGAGGACGGCTCCGGACAAGGCATTGCTTCATTCTGCTGTGTGTAGGGTCACTATGGGTCAGACGGACTATGTGGTACATGTGACTGAAAGACGGATAGTTCCCAGCAGTCCTACTGTTGGTAGGGTGGCCCGCAGCCCCTTTGACACCAGATGAAAAGAAGCCTGGGGCACAGAGAAACAACATTGGCAAGAAGTGATTTGCATTTCCTTTGGGGGCTGGAAGGTTCCTTGGTGGTCTGGGGTGTTACTTACTACTTGAGTAAAAGAAAGGTGAACAGTTTGAAACCACCTCCGTAGGCAAAGAGGGGGCTGTCTGCTCCTATAAAGATCTACAGCCTTAGAAACCCAAAGTCTCAGTTCTAGTCTTTCCTGTTGGTTAGCTATGAGTCAGAATTGACTGATGGCAATGGGCTGGAGTTTTGTTTTTGTTTTGTGGGGAGGGCGTGGGCTTGGTGGAGAATTCATGAAGAGGGTGAGAAAATCACACTGCAGCTATGTAGAGAGCACATGTGTTTTGTCGTGGGCATCTGGAAGCAGTGACTTTCAGTACGGTGCAAGGGTTCACTTGGATCCTCTCCAACTCTTAATCCCAGCATTGAAATTCTTCAATACAGTGGGCAGTAGCAGATGGGGCTGAAAATAAGAAATGTAAGACGGAAACTGGTATTCATTGAACTTCTACTGTGATCAAACATTGTGCCAGATTCTTTATATATATGCATCCTTTCTAACACATTGCATACCACTATTGGCGGAATTCCAGGCAGCCTTGAATCTCTCCTCCCCATGTCCTCAACTCATGAATACTTCACATGCGCTTTCCATCGGTCCTTTCAGGAAAGAGTTTCTTTTTCTCTTTCTGAGCTAGAACCTTTTCCCTGCATCGACCTTCAGTCAGGACATTGGAAATGCTCTACATGTCTGTCAGTACAGAAATGGTTAAGAAAATTATAAAATACTCTAAGAATCAAACTCACAGCCACGGAGTCGATACCAAGTCATAGCCACCCTGTAGGACAGGGTAGAGCTGCTGCTGTAGTTTCCGATGCTGTAACTGCAGAAGTAGAAAGCCGGGTCTTTCTCCCACTGAGAGGCTGGTGGATTCAAACCGCTGACTTTGTAGTCAGCAGCCCAACATGTAACCACTACCCCCACCAGGTTCCTACAAAACACTAGAGGGTTGTTAAAAATAAGTGCATGCCTGCAAACGTATGATGTATTTTTAGTAATCTCAGTCCAATATGCATCACATGATCCCATAGTAAAACCACATAGGTATGTAAAAACCGGTCAAACCAGTTGAGTCAACTCTTTGTGAGCCCACGTGTGTCAGAGTGCTCCATAGGGTTTTCAGTGACTGTGATATTTTGCAAACTCACTATCATGGAGACAATGCTGACTGATAGCGACCCTATAGAACAGGATAGAAGTGCCCCGGGGAGTGTGTGAACAATAACTCTTTATGCACTAGAAGGCTCCTTCTTCTCCTGTGGAGCCCTGGTGGTAGAGTGGTTGTGCATTAGGTCATGATGCAAAAGGTCCATAGTTTGAAACCACCAGCTGCTCCGTGGGAGAAAGATGAGCTTGCTAAGTTACAGTCTTGGAAGGCCACAGGGCAGTTCTCCCTTGCCCTGTCAGGTCAGTCTGAGTTGGCACTGCCTCAGTGGCGGTGAGATTGAGTGACATGTTGGAAGCAGATAGACGCCCAGCCTTTTTTCTGAGGTGGCTTTGCACAGATACAAAACTCTTGGGTTCATATCCAAGCACTTAACTATTTGAATCACCCAAGGCCTCTCTCTATATACGTACACAAGGGCGTGTAAACACATAAAGAATTCCCTGAAGTTATATAAAAACCCAAACTCACTGCCACTGAGTCAGTACTGACTCATAGCAACCCTACAGCAAACTGTTCACTGTGGTTTCTCTGGGGGATGAGTTTCAGTGAAGTGGAAGAGCAGTACGTAAGAAGGGTGTAGAAGATGGGTGTGAATATTTACATAAGTAATATATATAAACACACACATATGCATGTATGTAGTTATATATAGTAGACATGTAGATATAATATTAGAAACCAGGGACAACCTTTTTCTCTGTTTATCATAACATTGTAGATCAATCGAGCTGGGAGGACTTTGTTGTGTCATCGACATATTTCAAGTTGTTAATAAGCCTTCTTCTAGTGATGGCTTTCAGCCAGTTCACACCGGTTCAGCAGAACACACACCTTTTTTTTTTAATGCTACTTTATTATTATTTTTTTTAATCATTTTATTAGGGGCTCATACAACTCTTATCACAATCCATACATACATCAATTGTGTCAAGCACATTTGTACATATGTTGCCATCATCATTCTCAACACATTTGCTCTCCACCTAAGCCCCTGGTATCAGCTCCTCATTTTTTTCCCCTTCCTCCCCACTCCCAGCCTCCCCCCTGAACCTTGATAATTTATAAATTATTATTATTATGTCATATCTTACACCATCCACCGTCTCCCTCACCCACTTCTCCGCTGTCCGTCCCCCAAGGAGGAGGTTATATGTAGACCTTGTAATCTGTTACCCCTTTCTCCCTCACCTTCCCTCCACCCTCTTAATAATGCCACTCTCACCACTGGTCTTGAGGAGTTCATCTGCCCTGGATTCCCTGTATTTCCAGTTCCTATCTGT
>NW_022111324.1:13116318-13121202 GCF_000313985.2 Echinops telfairi
GTCATCTCTTGCCCTGTCCGACGTCTTCCCTCACCCACTTTTCTGTTGTCCATCCCCCAGGAAGGAGGTCACATATAGTCCCTTGTAATCAGTTCTCTCCTTCCTACCCACTCTCCCTCCCTGTTTCGCCACTCACACCACTGGTCCTGTAGGGCTCATCTGCCCTGGCTTCCCTGTATTTTCTGTTCCTATCTGTACCAGTACAATGGCATATTCTAAACACTTGTGTTATGCTGTTATTGTTGAATTGGCTCTGACCCATAACATAACAGAACAACCCTGTGCTCAACACAACAAAACTCTGCACTGTCCTATGCCAGCCTCCCAGTTGTTCCTGTGATGTAGCCGCTCTGGCAGTCTATCTCCTCAAGGGTCTTCTTCTCCCACAATGCACCCCACTTTACCAAACGTGATGCCCTTCTCCAGGCACTGGTTTCTTCTGACAACATCTCCACAGTGTGTAAGAGGAAATGCTACCATCCTTGCCTCTAAGGAGCACTCTGGCCTTCCTTCTTTCAAGACGGATCAATTTGCCCTTTTAGCAGTCCATGGCACTTTCCATATTTCCCAGCACCACAATTCAAATACATTCGTTCTTGTTTGGTCTTCCTTAGCCAATGTCCAACTTTCACATGGATCTGAGGCAGTGGAGAATACCATGAAAACTTTCTGCATAACTTCGAAGCATTGCCAGATACAGAAAGCCTATACTAACCATCAGTATTAATGTTCATTCCATTCAGAGGTATACAAATTAGACAAAGCTATGCTGTAATATTTATTATTCATTTCATAAACTTGCTATACTTTGGATGAAACCCTACATTTTCACTCCGTTGAGTTTGTTACTTCAGAAAACAAAAATGCAACGTAAAGAGAAAAGGTGCCAAACAACCCAAGGGGGAGACACTGTCATTTGTTTGAGCTCTGTGTTACAGCCCAAGTTCGCAGGAGACATTATGAGTGAAGTATGACATTTCTGAAAGTGTTCAAAGAGCTAAAAATATTCTTGGAATGATTGCCGCAAGTGCAGCAGAAGTGGAAAGAGGTTTCTCAAAGATGAACATAAGCTGTTCAGAGAAGGGAAGTCGCCGGCTTCTAATACATCAAACACAATGACTAACGTTTAGTTGGCCCACTTCTGAAGGAATGGGGTCCTATTCCTACAGTGAAGAGATGGTTTAGGATAAACCACACAGCTGATGATGCTCAGATGGACATGAAAGATATTGCAAGTCAGGACACCAACCAAGAAGCAATATGGAAATACCTTAAATACTAGTTTTATGTCATATGTTATCTAATACTTTCCTTAATATTTTAAAAATATTTCTTATAATCAGTTTGGGGTACCTCTTTTATTGTGCTTATTTAAGTGTTAACTAAATAAGAACTACCTTTATTAACTTACTACCTAAATAAACTACCTTTCAATATAGCATTTGTTTCTACTTAAAATGGCCATTAGGGTAGTGTGGTAGTTACATCATCTGGTGTCAATTTGGGACTTGAGAGGATTAAGATTGAAGGGGTGGAGTTGAGCTTGTCAATCAGATCATAGTCAATGAGGCCTTTGTGTGGGCTTGGCTTTCTCCTGAGAATTCTGGGAAATCTGATTTTTTCCTCCTTGGAGGCAGGACAGACTCTCTGATCACACCCTGGGAGACATTGCAGCTGACAAGACACATGAAATCATGCTAGTACCCTGAGCTGGAGAAGCCACATGGATCTACTCTGATACAACCAGACCTCTGGAGTCGGAGAAGCCAAGTAGAGACCCCTACCATCACTAAGATGCTTACAAAGCCACTGGATCCAGAAGACTTCCAACCCATTGGCCTGTGATCTTCCTGCAGTCGGTGTCATTGCATGTGTTTCGCGAGTGTGAAGAGAACTTTATAGATTGGTATTGGATACATGGGCTAATATTGGATTTATGGACTTGATCTGGACTGGGCTGAGCTGTTTTCTCAATATGCAATTGTTCTTGTATATAAAGCTCTTTCTCATACACATATGAGTGTCTCTGGATTTGTTTCTCTAGTGTACCCAGACTAATACAGGCAGCAAACTGGTTGTTAAATTACTTGAATTCCACCACTGCCTTCATTCAATCCTAATGTTTGGTTCTTCTTCAGGTCGTCCATCGTTTGATATGATTTACTCAGCATACAGATTGAACAACCCTGATGCTCACTTTCCCTGACTTTAAACAAAATAGTCTTGCTCTCTTCGAATGACTGCATCTTGGTCCATATCCAGGCTCTACATGAGCACAATTTTCCTCTGTGGATGCCCCTGGCCCCCCTCCACTCTCTCCCAAGAATCAGTGGGTCAGTGACTCCAACTCAACATTGGGGTGTCCCACCTTGGGGTCTCGCACAAATGCAGCATTCCACCCAGCCATGCATTTATTCCAAGTGAAAGTACGTTCTAGACAAATCTCGCCCTGAGTGAGACCTTTAGCGGATCTTCAAGCATTCAGGCAAGATGAGTGATCAACTAGATTTGTCCCAAGGGAGATGTTTGACAAGTCAAAACTGAAGAAAACTCCGAAGGAAAAAAAATACTCTCCCCTTGAAGGAAATTATCCAACAGGATAAAGAATGTGCTCAAACGTAAAATGGGGATTCCCTGCCAGGAGCAAATTCCAACATTGCTTGAGTGTCATCTTAGTTTTATAGGGTTCATTTTGTAAACCTATGCGTTTGTAGAGAATTTAGGAATCTCCTGAGGTCTTCTGCTTCATACTCTAGCTCACAGGGCACAGGTAGCCAAAGGTCCATCATCTTTGTTTGAAAACTTCCCATTGGTGTGTAAATCTCACACGGTCTAGGCTATCACTGGTCCACCATGTAGGATCTTTGTGTGGTTCTTGCTTTCCCTGCAGGTAAAGCCACTTTTAACCTTCTCCAATGGGTACCTCCATCACTCGAAAATCGTCATGAAATTGCATGCTTTTCCCGCTTCTCACAGTTTAATTTCATTGTTAACGGAGCAATAAAATAAGAAATATAATCATAAAAAAAGAAGGAATGGGTGGTTCTCCACAGAATGGAGAAGCCTGAGGAGTGTTATAAAGCAAGGGTTTTGTTTCACGATAACACATGCATGATAATTAAGGGGAGGGGTATTTCATATTTTTCTGAGATTAGGAGGGATTTGTCAAAATTAGGAGACCTCCCCTTTTCAACCCTTATTCAGTTTTAATAAGATTTGTCATTGCTCTCGGAGGCGTGTTATTAGTATGTTAGTAGAGAAAAGGGTATCTCTAGATTATTTGTAAGTGCTGCTAGCATGTTCTAATTTGGGAAAGCCCCTTGCCTCAGAGTTGCCTGCTTTGTGGTTTTAACTCTTTTTTCTAATTGGTTAGACCCTATGGACTGCTATTTCTGGAAAGGGCATCAGGCCCTGGAACTTCCCTGCTCTGTCCCTAACACAATGAAGTGTTCTGGAATTCCCATTCTTAATGTTACCACACAGTTGAATGGCTTTGCATAGTCAATAAAACAAAAGTAAACATCTTTCTGGAATTCTCTGCTTTTAGCCAAGATTGGTCTGCATCAGCAATGACATCCCTCAGGCCACATCCTCTTCTGAATTCAGTTTGAATTTCTGGTGGTGCCCTGTCAATGTATTGCTGCAACCATTATTGAATGATCTTCGGCAAAATTTTACTTACATATGATATTAATGATACTGTTCAGCAATTTCCACATTATGTTAGATCATTTTTCTTTTGAATTGGCACAAATATGGATCTATTCTAATCAGTGGGCCAGGTCTTTCACATTTTTGACAGACAAGAGAGTGCATCTAGTGCTTCATCAGCTTGTTGAAACATTTTAATTGGTATTCCTGCAATCCCTGAAGACATGGGGTTTTTTTGCTAATGCCTTCAGTGCAGCTTGAACGTGTCCTCTAATACCATTGGCTCTTGATCCAGCGACCTTTGAAATAGTAGGCTGTTGACCACTTTTTAGTACAGTGCCTCTGTAAAATTCCTTCCATCCTCTTTTTATGTTTCCTGCATCATTTAATATCGCCCCCCCATGGAATCCTTCAATATTACAACTAGCTAGCAATTTTCTTTAATTCTTTCAGCTTGACTTTAAACCATGCAACAGGGTTATGAATTGGACTGTAAACCTCAAGGTCACCAGTTTGAAATTGACAGCCCCTCTGTGAGAGAAAGGTGAGGCTTTCTACTCTCTTAAGAGTTACAGTCTCGGAAACCTGTTCTACAGAGTTGCTATGAGTCAGAATTGACCGATGGCAGTGAATTTGGAGAGCTGGAATATTCCTATGCACCGTTTGGATGGCTGCCTCTTGGTCTATGTGCAGGTTCCTCAGGAGCACCAGAAAATGTTCTGGAATTCCCATTCTTCATAATATTTTCCATAGTTTTTTATAACATGGACAGTCAAATACCTTTGCATAATCAGTAAAACATGGGTAGACATCTTACTTTAGATACTTTCTCCAGTTCTTTTCTCTCCAGTCTTTCTCCCAAACGCTCTGGCTTACCCCCACACTCCTTGCTGGTGATTCAATTCTGATGCAGATTAACTGTGTAAGTCAGAGTGGAATGGCTGTGTGGGGTTTCCCAGGTGGTAACTCTGTATGGGAGCAGTCAGGCTCATCTTTCTCCTGCAGAATGACTGGTGGATTTGAACCACCAACCTCGTGGCTAGCAGTCCATCCAATGTTTAACCCTCTGTGCCAACAGGGCTCCTTCTCTGATTGTCAGCGTTCCTTTGCATGATCAGATGACTAGAAAGGCAAGTTTATCTTGATGTTTTTTTTAAAAATCAATTTATTGGGGCTCATACAATTCATCACAATACATAGATCAATTGTGTAAAGCACATCTATACATTTGTT
>NW_022111324.1:13126592-13156182 GCF_000313985.2 Echinops telfairi
CTCCCTTGTTAGAGTGGGAAAGTTTTCTTCCAGGAATTCCTTTGCTATCTTGATTGTTGGCTTGTATGTTGTGTTGAGTTCTGGGAGACCGATAATATGAAGATTATTCCTCTTCATAGCATCTGTCATTGGTCTCAAGCGATCTTCTGTTTCTTTAATTTTCCTATCTGACTGTCTATCTTGGCTGCTTAGTTCTCTTTGAGTGTCCTCGAGGTCGCTGATATGGTTCTCTGCCTCCTCAAGCCTAATCGTAAATTCTGTGACCTTGTGTGTGGCTTCTGCTACCTCCTCTGTTAGCTTCTTCAGTTCCCTTTGGTGGGTGTACTTCATCCCCTCTATCGTGGACTTCATCCCCTCTATTGTGGACTTCATCTCCTCTATTATTGTATCCTTGTTCTGGGTTGCTTCCTTCAGCTCCTTTATTGCTGCCAGTAGACTTCTGAAGATTTCCTTCTGTGGCAGATTTGTATCTGCTTTTTCTATGAGAGACGTTAGCTCTGCTACTGTTTTGTCTCTCTGATTTTTTTTGTTGGGAGTGATGTGGTCTGTTGATTTTTCCTCGATCCTTTCATAGGCCCCATGTTTCTGGGAGGCCAGGGGGCACTTATCTGTGTTACTGTTAGGGATTATCTCAGATGGTTGCCTTTGACCTACTCTAAGGATGTGTCAGATTGCTGTGTAGGCAGAGTTCCCCGTAGGCTTGATGACCAGCAGTGGTGGGATGTTTCAGTGACTGGAGTGGGGGATGTGGCCTTTGTGAGTGCCTCTTGGCTGCTTTGACCTGGTCTATCAGGTTACCCATAGCACCCCCCCTTTTCTTGTTATTTAGTATCACAAAGGAAAAAGTAAAAAATTTTAAAATATTAAAAAAAATTTTTTTAATTAAATTGGTGGGGGGGGGAGAAAAAGAATGGAGAAGGAGAAGCTATAAAAGAGGAGAGAAGTGATAATAGTGAGAGTGAGAAAAGAAAATAAAAAGAGATAGAGGGGATACCTATAGAAGAGGGGCAGAAGAGAAGTATTAGCAATAGTGAAAAAGGAGGAAGAAAGAAGGGAGTGAAGAAAAGTACAGAAAGTAGAAGAGAAAAAAGAGGAAATCAGCACGAGATAAAAGGTATATATTTATATTTATATGTATATATTTAGATTTGCCCCCTTCTTGTCCCTCCAAGTTCTAGCGATGCCTAATAGAAGGCGGTGGTGGGCGAGGCCTCCCTACCACGGGATGTGGTGCTGATCTGGGCTCTGGAGCAGGGCTATGTGAGGGGAGATTGCTCTTCTGATCAACAAGCTCTCCGAGGTCCCTGTAGGCCCATAGAGTGGGGTCTGCAGGCGGAGGCCACACTGAGGGAGGCTGTGGACAGCGCTAAGCCAGTGGGCGATGCCCCACGGGGCTAGCCCCCTGCACTGCCTGGGAGAGACTGGGGCCGCAAGGGGTGTGGGGAGGTGCAGGCCACAATGCCTGCCTCCTATGCCAGCTGCAGAGGGCTGGGGCAGGCTTGGAGCTGGCGCTGGGGATCCCCGGGGTACTGGAGAGATTGGCACTGGCGGAGCACGCAGACAGCTCCGGGAGAGCTGATTCACAGGTTCCCTAGCCAGCGAGCGGGCGTTTATCGCTAGAGTCGCGGGCCGGTGAGCGGTGCAGGCTCCTCAGCAATGTGTTCCACGCTGATCGGACAGTGGAGGCTCTGGCAGAGAGCAGCCAGCAATGGCGACCGTGCTCCGCCCTGCGGGGGACACACTGCGTGACAGGCTCGCTCCGGTCCACTGGGCGTGCGGAATCCCCCAGCGCCCCAGGGAAGGCAAGAACCCCGCTGGCAGTGCATTCAGTGTGCAGGAGCACCCACTGTTCCACAGCAGGTGGGTTCCGCGCTCCACCGGGCTCCTGCACAGACACAGCATCGCTGCAGAGAGAAGCGGGCTTGGCTCCAGTGGCGGTGGGAAGTGCGCGGCTCCGCCTCCCGGCCCAGGAATGGCGTGGGAGCTGGGACACTGGGGCGGGCGACCCCCAAATGTGGCACTGGTGGAGAGATCCCAGGCACAGTGGGGGTGGATTGTCTCCCGTGAGGGTCGCTCAGTTAGCACCTGGTAGCTTGGAAGTCAGTTACCCAGGGCTTGGATGAATGAAGGGAGGGATACGGGCTCAGGGGCCGATCGCTGCCACGTCGGGAGAGGGGACCTGCGGGGAGGAGAAGCTACTCTTCCAGTGGAGTCCCACGAGTGGGCAATTGCTGTCTTTGGGGGTCACACCACTTCTGTGTGTGTCTCCACAGAGCAGGCAAGCGACTCTGGGTGCAGGTTCCCGGTCTGGGGATGGAGTGGGGCTACAGCGAGCGAGTCTAGGTCATGGTCGCTGGGGCTTAGGGACCCGCGATGTCCCACGATTCGGGGCCTGGATCACCAAGGCCCCAGCTCAGGGCAAATGTGTGGGGCGGGGGCCGGCTCTTGGCCCCAGGGGAATGTCTCACTCACTTACCACTACCTGGACACCGAACCCGCCTTGTTCGAGAGAGCTCTCAGAGTAAGTGGGTCCCCTGGTCCGCCATCTTCCCGGAAGTCCCCTATCTTGATGTTTTAGTGACCCCCATTTCTCATAATTCTGATCAGGCCTGCCCCCATGGGAACGTGGCAAGATAAAAAAGAGAGGGAGGAAAAAATCAGTTATCTACTCTCTTTGTACCACAAGACTTCCATTTTTGGAGTTTCTTTGGTCAGAAATAGGGACTTTATCTCCGAGTCTCAGGTGCTGGAGTTAATGCTGCCAACACGGCATTAATTTAATGACCGAGGTTGCGGTTGGAGGAGCAGTAGAACTGGGGCGGGGTGGGGTGGGCCTATCAAAAGAGAGAGAGCCAACCAAACAAAAAATTACAATGAGAATTCTCCACAACCTCTATTTGCTGCTCCCCACACCCCATCCATCATCCCCAAAGACAGTATTACTCATACTAGCTGTTCAGGTCAACACTGGGGCCATCTTTGGGTCAAAAAAAAATTGAAAAAGAAAAGGAGGAAAAATACTAAAAAAATTCACCTTCTCAGATGTTTTTCTTCTCGACATTTTCCTCCCTTATATGTTTGCTGTTTTTAACTATTAAGAATGTAAGGGTAGTGCTTTTGAGCTTTGTTCCCAACTTTAAGGTGTAATAAGCGGGAGAGAGAGTCCTTTAAGGCAGTGCTCTGGTCTGACTGGGACGACAAGTCCTCTCTGTCTACTCACCTTGAATTGATTCCTACCTGCTCACAATGTTACTTAGAAGATGAGAGAAAGCAAACAAATCACACTTTGAATGAAAAAAATAACTACACTAAGGAAAAAAAGAGGAAAATGGAAGGGGTAAAAATGAAGAAGGAAAAGCTAAAATAAAAAAAAATTCCAGTGGATCTGGAATATTAGTAGTTTTTAAAACTTTAGGTCACTAGATGGCAGTAGAAGCCAAAGTCCACTTATTACATGCCGTGTTGAAAACTTTAGGTCACTAGATGGCAGTAGAAGCCAAAGTCCACTGATATTACGTGCCGTGTTGATTAAACTCAGGGACTCTATGACAGAATGAAATACTGCCTGGTCGTCAGGTCTTCACCACACTCAAAAGTGTCATGTTCAAGCCTAATCTAAGTGTCAGGGACTGGTCTCTCCTGATACCAGGAGAGTATGTGACATGAACTTATGCCACACTGTCTTCTGAGGAGTGTTCTGGTTGTACTTATTTTGGGACAGATTTGTTCGTTCTGGCAGATCATATTACTTTCAATATTCTTGACCAACAGTATTACCCAAATGCATCAATCAGTTCTTCTTTGATCTTCCTTATTCATTGTCCAAGTTTCACAAGCACAAGAAGTGACTAAAAATATCGCAGCTAGGGTCAGGCACACTTTAGTCCTCAAAGTGATCTCCTTGCTTTCCAAGCTTTGAAGCGCTCTCCTAAAGCAGGCTCACCCTGTGAAATCGGCTGCTTGGTCTCTTGACTGCTGCTTCCATGAGCACTGATTATGAATCCATGCAAAATGAAATCCTTGACTACTTCAGTCTGTTGCCTGTTTATCATGATATTATCTATTGGTCCAGCTGTGAGAATTCTGGTTTTCTGTACAATGAGCTGCAATCCATACTGAAGGCTACAATCTTTGATCTTCCTCAGAAAGTCCTTCCAGTCCTCCTAGCTTTCAGCCAGCAAGGTTGTGTCATACATATTTCAAAGGGCTTTAATGAGCTTTCCTCCAATCCGGATGCCATCTTTCTCCTCCTGTACCTTGTGAGTAATTGTTAACAATAAGCTCATCATAGCTTAACTAGTAAAAAAATGGCCGTGAACATTATGCTCTTTCCAGGACTATCTCTGGGATTAGAGACAACAGCAAATGGAAAGTTTAGATGGGAACCTTAATGAGTAGGGAGTTTTGATTCACATCCTTGGACAACTTAAAGAATATAACCAATGTCACTGAATTGTACTCGTAGAAATGGATGAAATAGTGTATGCTTTGCAGTATATATTATCGGTAAAAGCCAAATTTAAAAATATGCTTAACACTTATTGACTTTGCTATTAACAATGATACTTTATTAGTGTAGGGAGGAGTGGGTGGTGGCAAGTGTGTGCAAAGACCCATAAGAAACAATTTCTGTGTCTTGGGAATTGGTAAATTGACAAGGAAGGAGAGATTATAATATAAATCTGGCTGTGATCATTCTATGGTAGGTGTATACATGACCACTACAGAAGACACGAGGGGGAATTAATGGTACTGGCAGAGAAGATTGAAAGTACCATGGACTGCCAAAAGAATAGACAGATCTGTCTTGGAAGAAGTACAGCCAGAATGTTCCTTAGAGGCAAGGATGGCAAGACTTCATCTCTTATGCTTTAGACATATTGTCCACAGAGACCAGTCCCTGGAAAAGGACATCGTACTTAGTAAAGCAGAGGGACAGTGAAACGGAGGAAGGCCTTTGACACAATGAATTGACACAGTGACTGGAACGATAGGCGCAAACCTGGGAATACTTGTGAGGATGGCACAGGCTCGGGCAGGGTTTCATGCTGCTGTAAATAAGGTCTCTGTGGGCTGCGACCAACTCGGCAGCACCCAACAACAGCGTGGGGTTTGCAGAAGCCTTCATAGAAGTGGAATTTGAGCTGGACCTTGAAGGGTGGGTACAAGTTGGATGTATATAGCAAGCTGGGGGCTTCCTGGGGATAGCGGGGGTGGGGTGGGGTGGGGGTGGGGTGGAGATAGAAGGTATTCCAAACAGAGGGTACAAAGCAGGAAAGAACTTTTAAAAACATGTTGCGATTGAGTTTATTCCAACTCAACAATCCTACCTCAGTAAGCAGTTTCTCTTTGCCTTCAAAGTTTTCATCCTCAGGTGGGAGAGATCATCCAGCAATTTAAATCTAATAGACATCAGTGGTCCACTCTGCAGCCATTCCCAGAGCTATACTCTCTACGCAACCAGACTGCAACGTCTTTCTTCCACCTGGAGCCACAGCTGGGTTTCGGCCACTGACCTTTGATTAACAGCTGAGTGTTTAACCACCAGGGTTCCTGGGGGAACTATTAGAGAGAGCGCGACTATTGTGTGCGGCTGCAATGCAGGAGATAGGAAGGAAATAATGGGACACAATACCAGGAATCAAAATGAGTGTCAAATTATGAAGTTCTTAAATGGGGTGAGGGGCCATAGCTTTCCCAGTGTCTCTCCCGTACTGTTGTCATGCCTAGTCCATGGACTGAGTGCTAGGTGGACCGATCATTTTGAGGCGCAGTGCCCTTTCCTGGTGAAGCAGCCTGCCCCCACCCCCTGCGGTGTCACTACTGGATCAAAAGCCAAAAGCTCAAATAGTCCTAAGGTCCCAGAAGGAAGCTAAATGAATACCTTAGGCTGGGTAGGCACCATGACACATCTGAGAACAGACGTGGCCTCTCTGAAAAGCCTGGATGAACTCAATTAGTTGCCATGTGGGTCTCAATGCTGGCAATGCACAGTTTTGAAAGTGCCACGTGAACCAATCACAAGACATCTGTGAGCTGGAGTGGGTCCTTCAGCTAGTTAGTTCATGATCTCTGTTCTAGACAGGCGTCTGTGTGTTTCTTTCCTGCTGTTTGTCAGTGGCAGAGAGCCAGGCCTAAGGGTTCTTTGGGGGAGTTTCTCCTTTTCTTAAACTCCCCCTGACATAGTTAAAGTTTATTGTGCCAACCTGGCGACAAACACATGTGGGGTTAATTGAAGGACAGCGAGATAAATGGCTCAGTGAGCCTCACCTTTCTAGTTCTCGGGTCTCTTGCTTTCTGATGGTCAGACCAGGGTGCAGCTGCCTTAGCCAGTTCCCTGCTTCAGCCGGCAAGGCTCATGTCCTGCAAGACATCCCTGAGGAGAAGCCGCATGGACCTACCCCGATGCAACCCTGGGTGCTGGAGCAGCCATATGGAAACCCCTGCCAGCGCTGAGATGCTTGCACACTCACTGATTCGGCTTTTCTCCTGCAGTCGGTGTCATTGTGTGTGTTTTGTGAGATGGAGGAGGACTTTGTGGGATGGTGTCGGACATATGGGCTAATGTTGGACTTGTGGGCTTGAGCAGCACTGGCTTGGGATGTTTTCTTGATGTGCACTTACCCTTTATATAAAACCCTGTCTTATACATATGAGTTTCTGTGGATTTGTTTCTCTAATGTACCCAGACTAACACCCCCCCTCATGAGTAGTAAATCCACAGCTATTTGACAAATGAGAAGTCAGCCCAAGAGTGTGTCACAGAGCAACACTTACAGCCCTTGTCGATGAGTGAGCAACACTTCAGCCCCCACTACAATCTCTTTCCATGGAACAACCAGCAGGCAGGCTCACCAGTCGCACTATCGGTGATGCTTAGATCCTATTCGACTTTACATATCTAAACAATTTTGATAATTACTTTTCTTTTAAATCTTAGAGAAGGGAGATAATTTAGATGTTAGTTTTCTCTTCTTCCTTCTTTGTTATCGCTATTCACACCACAGAAGGAAAAGTTATTGGGATTCTGAGAACGACGAGGCCTTCTGTTTCCATGCAGCGTTTCAATCTCCTGAAACAACAGGGCAGTTCTCCTCCGCCCTGCAAGGTAGTCACGCAGCAGAGTCCATTCCAGGGCAGTGGGGGTTTGTGTGTTTGTTTTTAAAGCACACAGAAGCTGGGAATCTGTCCAAGGACATTAGAGCATCTGAGAAACGGAGAGCGGAGACACACAGGATGCAGGTTCTGCAAGGAAATAGGACATGTCTGCCCCTCTCTTGCTCTCTCCTCTCCGGAGAGGTCAGTGAATCCGAGAAGCACAGCAATTAAGAGAACAGATTCCGCAGCCAGGGCCTCTGAGCTGGAGCTCTGACTTCCCCTCGAAGTGGCCAGGAGACTTGGAGCAAGCCCTGAGCCGCTCGGAGTGAGCTTGCTAAGCCTGCCATCACAAAGCATCACATCCTGGCTGGTTGACAAAGGAAGTTTATTCTCCCACAGCCTTACAGGCCAGAAGTTTGAAGTCCAAGTGCCAGCACTCTCTCTCTGATGCCTGTTGAAGCTGTTCAGTGCTGTGGAGTCAGCTCGCTGACTCATAGGGGCCCAGTCGGGCAGGGTAAAACTGCTCCTGTGAGTCTCTGAGACGGCAAATCTTCATCATCTTTCCCCGGGAGAGCTGACTGGTGATTTTGAATTGCTGACCTGGCTGTTAGCAGCCCCATGTATAACCACTACATTAATGAGTGTATCATTAGTTTAGCCAATGGTATAGAATTTAAAACACTGTTGAGAAAAGGAAATTATACTACTAGAATCCAACTAGGAATTGTGCATGAATTGTTGACTTATTCAGATAAAACTCTTAAAAGATTGGACATTATTTACACACATGCGGGTTGGTGAGAAGGTAAATCTAATAATATTAACCACAACAGAGCCCAACCTAACAAATTAATACAAAGAGGGTATAAAAATAGGAAGTCTATGGAGGTCTGGGCCACCATTCACTGAGCATCCTTAAAGCAAGAGACTTGAACAAAAGGCCAACATCTGCTGGTTCTATGCCCTTGGGATAACAATCATGTTTTCAGCCTTCCGTTCCATGGGTCAGGTGAGTTCATGTCACTGACGCTCCACAGCTACAGGCAAAGCTCAGTTCACTTAGTGGCGTTTCCATATCGGAGTCCTTCTGGTGCGGCCTATGAAGGATGCTGTGTGCCTCGAAAGAACAGAGTCTAAAGTCCCAGTTGTCTATAGCACATGGACTAGGTCACCAAGGGCTACATAGACACTGAGTCAAAAGTGTCCAATTGGCAACTGAGTACCAGGCATAATATCCCCTTAGGTTCCACATAAATATTGTTAAGCATTTTTCCCCCCAATGAGAGGTTGCTCCTCCCCATTTTCCTATCAGCAGAGATATAATTGCCTTCTCTGAGACATATACCCCTGTTCCCACCTCTTGATTTGAATTTCCAGTAAGATTTCTTTATCATTTTGGTGGGCATGGCCATTGGATTGGAGTGACCTGTACACTTTTATATGGCAACAATGGAGTGATTTTCAACTTCTCCCACATTTTGCAAAACTGACCCCACTGAGGTGCGGTCTCCTCTCTCGTAGGGGTTTCTGAGATGAACATAGGGAGTGGTGAGATATGTTTTATGGACAGGAGGCAGTCTCTCTCTTTCGTTGCTTAGGAGACTGGATTAGAAGAATACATGCCTGGGCGCAACGGCCTGCTTCACCTTGGTGTTTTATCTTATAGTAGAGGACGCATACAATAGCTGTCCTGCGGTGATGGATTAATTCAGTCGGTGCAATTGCCAGTGGCTAGACTCCGATTCAGGTGACCCGATGTGCGCCCCGGGAGAAATGTGCTCCACTAGGCCTTCAACGGATGGGTTTTCAGAAGTAGATCACCAGGCCGTTCTCGGTGATGCAGAGGGGATTCAAACATTCGGTTTGGGGTTAGCATCTGTCTGTTTGAACTATTTACTCTGCTGAAGAGAGCCTGGAGGGCGGTTATGGATTGACCTCTCAGGTTGTGTATGTGCTCATGCCTCTGTGTGAGGGAGTGTAGAAGCTGAAAGTCAGCGTCAATGCCAGTGTGCTATTTAATGATGAATTTCCACCAGGTGGCAGCACAGTATCATGAAAAACAAAACAAAACAAAAAACAAAACAAAACAAGGCTTCTCAATATCATGTTCAGAACCTTCAGTCGTGAAAAGATAAGCTAAGGAGAGTGACTTGTTCAAGACAGTCATTTTGTTTCTTTATATTTTCAAATAATATTTTTATTGACATATTTTATTCATTCCAATATATCCCTTCCCTTCCCATATCGTTCTGTGGTTCAAACCCATTGGGTGGGTCTATATAATCATCAATGCTATCAACTCTCCCCTCACCCCCCCTTCACACCGTCAGGGAACCCTTACTCCTGTCAGTGTCTCTGAGGGGTCATCTATTTTGACTACCATGTACCGAGCAATCTTAAATGTCCAAATGAACAGACACAAGTCTAACATGACCAATGAGGTATATCACGTACAGACCATGAGAGTAAGGGGAGGAAGTCTTAAAGAACTATAGTCATGTGGTTAATCAGTGCCACACCATACCCTGGATTTATCCTCCATTCTGTGAGGCCCTTCGAAGAGGGACAAGACAATCATTTTAATTCTGAAAGAAAATCATTAGAGTTGGGAAATTGAGCTCTAATAGTAATTTAAAAGTAACATCTCTCTATAAAAAGTAGCACACCCAGCATAAGCAAATGTGGTGAAGAAGGCTGATGGTGTCTGGCTATTAAAAGATATAGCATCTGGGGTCTTAAAGGCTTGAAGTTAAATAAGCAGTCATCTAGCTGAGAAGCAACAAAGACCACATGGATGAAGCACACAAGCCTGGGTGATCACGAGGTGTCGAAGGGATCAGGTATCAGTATCAGAAGACCTACAACAAACATATATACTGATGCAAATGATGGGGGTTGGAGTGGAGACCCAAAAGCCCATCTGTAGACAATTGGACATTTCCCCTCATAGAAGGGTCACAAGGAAGGGACGAGCCAGCCAGGGTGCAGTATAGTACCTTATGGAGCACACAACATTCCTCTAGTTCTTTAATGCTTCCTCCCCCTGACTATCATGACTCTAGTTCTACCTTACAAATCTGGCTAGACCGGAGCATGTACAACAGATAAGAGCTCTCAACACGTGAAATTCAGGACAGATAAACCCCTGAGGAACAGTAATGGGAGTTGTGATACCATCAGGGTAGGGGGAAGGTGGGGTGAGAAGGGGGAGAAATGGGGATCCGACTACAATGACTGATGTATAACTCGCCCCCTCCCGCCCCCACCCAGGGGGACGAACAACAGAAATGTGGTAAAGGGAGACAGTGGATGGTGTAAGATATGAAAATAATAATAATTTATATTTATCAGGGTCCCCTAGGATAGGAGGGTAGGGGAGGGAGGGAAAAAAGAGGAGCTGATACCAAGTGCTCAAGCAGAAAGAAAATGTTGATGGCAACATATGTATGAATGTGTTTGGCATAATTGATGTATGAATTGTTATGAGCTGTAAAAGCCCCCAATAACATGATTTATTAATAAAATAAAAAAGTAGCAAACCCAGAAGAGACCAGCTGAGAGGAGATTTTGTATAAGGGGAGAATCCCCCAGAGCTGGGAATAAATAGTACATGAAGTCCAAACATAGAGAAATCAACAGTAGGGTGACATGAATGAAACTCATTCAGTTGCTTACATCAAAATTCAACTGTAGATGTGAGATGTAGTGTCGGCTCTGGATGGTGGCTCTATATTTTAACTAGAGAAATCTTGAATGTTCTTTCTTACACAATCAAATCTTAACAATTATGGTTTCTTTGGTCCAGTTTTTTCTTTATGTAAGTACTTTATGCAACTACAAGATTCCTTTCAATGCCTTAGGAACATATGCTAACTCTAAATTAAATGGGATTAAGTCTCATGATTAGCTTATGGTAGGGGTGTCAATCTGGTGGCCCATGGGGCACATGCAGCTCCCGAGGTAATTTTTTGTGACCTACGATGCTCTGAAATAAAATGTAACAAGGGAGTTGTGTGTACAGTATTGCCTTGATTTCCCCTAAGTGCTATTTTCTTCATAACATTTTTTTCTATTTTCATTTTATTTCAGAACATCGTGGGCCACATGCGGGAGCCACATGCGGCCCACCAGTTTGACACCCCTGGTTTATGGCATTTCAAAGAATGAGTGGTCCCAACGAGGGAATGAGTGGTCCCAATGAGGGAGAGGGAGACCTGATAAGGCAAGTGGCTCAAGCAAGCCAAAGACAAGCCAGAGAATAAGAATCTCTCCTGCAGGCCCTGGCAATTCCAGACTCAGTTGGGGCATGGTGTTGCTGCAGCTGGCCCAGCACTCTTGGCTGAGCCTTGGTATTCTTCTGTGAAACATAGACCATTTCAGAGAACACCACCACCTGACAAGAGCACCCTGCCACCATGATGGAACAAGATGGAAACACATCTGTTCCAGAGTCATGGCTGAGCACAGACAAAAACAAGGGTAATGGCCACAGAAGTGACCAACTATATTACTATCCTCACCCGTATGAGTAACTGCTGCTTCTTTACCAATTAAACCTTAGCCTTGCCTTGTTCCTCACATTTTCTAGGCAATAATTATTAAGATACCACACCACCATACTGTGGAGGCTCGTGTGTTGCTGATACTGAATAGCAGAGCTCCCAGACTAAGACAAGCTGGGAAGAAAGGGTTAGTGATCTAATTTCCCAAAGCGGCCAATGAAAGCTATGGGTCACAATGGTTTCAGCAGCATTTGGTTCTGGAGATGGCATGGGACTGGGCCACACGTTCTTCAGTTGTCTATGGGATGGCCGTGAGTTGGGTTACCTTGAGGACAGCTAACTCTACCAACAATCCTAAAGAATCCTTCCTACGAACAGTCGCCAATCCAGAGCAGAGCTTCGCTTCCTTGAAAATCGCCTAGCAAAGGTTTAGCAAGAGCACCAGATACCCCTTCACCACTGCCCCTCAAAAAACACTGCTTAGAGACCCCAACACCAAACTCTGCCATGGAGTTCCTTCCAATTTATACAGACCCTAAAATATAGAGTAGGGCTTTCCTAAATCAGTGGTTCTCAACTTTCCTAATGCCATGACCCTTTCATACCATTCCTCATGTGTGGTGACCCCAACCATAACATTATTTTTGTTGCTCCTTCATCACTGTAATTTTGCTACTGTTATGAATTAGGCAACCCTGGTGAAAGGGTCGTTCGACCCCCCAAAGGGGTCGCCACCCACAGGTTGAGAACTGCTGCCTTACATCTTTCTGGAAGAAGGCTGCTTCATCTTTTTCCAGAGGGAGTTGTTGGATTTGAACTTTTGAACCCCTGGTCCTGTGGGTAGCAGTCCAACAGTTAATTTGCAAGGCTACTCACTCTCCTCCCTGGCTGCTTAGGAAGAGTACTAGACAAGGAAGAGTGTCAAAGGAAAGGGAGGACGGGGGACCCGAATCGCACTGTCTCATGGGCATGCCAATGCCCTCCTGCACTGGCCTAACTTCTCCTCACCTGCAGCGCACTGCATTGCCAAGGAGTGGACGGGTCCTCCTGCAGGCTGCCCCTCTGGAGCCTGGGATGAACGCAGCGGGTTCCCTGACTCTGCTTCCTAAGTAGATGACTTATTCTGATGTGGTTTTGTGGTTATCCAGTAGGCAGCATTGCTCATGTGGACATGTTGTACTTTCAGTTTCTGAGCGTGAGTCATGTTGACTTTCCTTTGGGGAGCAATAGTGACCCTTGCTCACAAGGACTCGATGACTAGAAAGAAGAGCCACACAAGGCTACTAGGGCTAGAGTGTTTACTAATAGAAGCAGTCACTAGTTTCTGGGAGTGTGTCATTTGTCTAAACAAGGTAACCCAAGAATAGACGGCCGCCTTTTAATTTTAGCTGGGGTTTGCCAGTGTTTGAAGTCATTGTCAATTCTCACTTCTTATTTGGAGTGATGGTGAGGGCTGATGTGCTAAGGGTCTATCGATGGACTCAAGTCAAATGACATTTGGTCAGCAGGGTCTGGTGAAAAGGTTACAGTCTTAATTATCGAGTGCAGCTGCGATAGAAATACCACACGTGGGTGGTGTTAACAATCACAAATTAATTTTCTCACAGTTCAGGAGCCTAGAAGTCCAAATTCAGGGCAGGTGCTGTAGGAGAAAGCTTTCTATAATTGTATGGGCTCTGGGGAAAGGCTCTTGAATCTTTTCAGCTTCTGTTCTGGGTTTCTTGGCACGGCATCTATATTCCTCCGTCTTTGTTTAATTTGTTCTTTTGTAATCCAAACAGATTGTTTTATGACATACTCTACACTAATAGTGTCTCATTGACATCCCCAAAGCCCATTCCCAAATGGGAGTACAGCCAAAGTACGTGGTTGTTAGGTAGCCGTGTCAGTAAGTCCCAACTCAGCCATCTTTTGCAAAATAGAAAAAAATATTGCCTGGTCCTCAGAATTGTGATGTTTTTGCCCATTGTGGTAGCCACTGTGCCAGTTGATCTCACTGAGAATATTCTTCTTTGCTGTCTTTGTTATCAAGCATGATGATGTTTTCCAACTGCTCTCTCCTGGTAATATTTCCAAAGGAGCTGAGAAGTGTTGCCATTCTTGCGTCTAAGGAGTATTCCGGTTGTATTTCTTCCAAGACAGGTGCGTT
This sequence comes from Echinops telfairi, assembly GCF_000313985.2. Classification (NCBI taxonomy): domain Eukaryota; kingdom Metazoa; phylum Chordata; class Mammalia; order Afrosoricida; family Tenrecidae; genus Echinops; species Echinops telfairi. The sequence continues at coordinate 13,140,342 of NW_022111324.1, forward strand.
GGTTCTTCTGCCAGTTTACTGTGCCTTCAACAGTCCTCGCCAGCACCATACCTCACCGGCATCAAGTCTTCTGTTGTCTTCCTCAGTCACTGACCAGCTTTCACATGCGCATGCCCACCCCCGACATCAAGTCTGCTACCACTCATAGCTACCCAATATAGGGCGTCTGCAGCTTTAAATCATTGTGGGAGCAGACAGCCTAATTTGTCTCCCAGGGAGGGATCAGTGGGTCTAAACTGCCGCTCTTGTGGTTAGCAGTCCATTTCTTTCCATCGGCACCACCAGGTCTCTTTTCATCCTAGGCAATTGAAAAGACCATGGCCTATTTGAACACTGAAATAAGTCTTTAGCAGCAGATTAGTCCAGTGGCCTACATTGCTTGATTTCTTGGGCATTGGAATGGAATCCTTGACAATTCCAGCCTTTTCTTCATGTATCATCATGCTGTTTATAGTCCAGTTGCGAAGAATTTTGTTTTCTTTACAATGAGGTGTACATAATACTGAAGGCTAGAACCTTTTTGATCTAGCTAAGTGCTTCAAGTCCTTTTGGTTTTCAGCAAGCAAGGCCACATGCATATCACAAGCATTTTTTTTTATTATAGTGTGTTGTTTCATTTTTTAAAATCCTTTTCTTGGGGGTTTTTACAGCTCACATAACATTTCATACATCAATTGAATCAAGCATATTTGTACATACGTTGCCATCCTCATTTCCAAAACATTTTCTGCATGAGCCTTGGTATAAGTGCCTCTTTTTCCCCCTCCCTCCCCTTCCCTTCCACCCTCGTGTATCCTTGATCAATTATATATTATTATTGTTATTTTGGATTTTACACTGTCCATTGTGTGGTCCCCCTTCACCCACATTTCTGATATTCATCTCCTTCCACTGTCATCCACAGCCTTCTGTAAACTGAGTGCTCAGAGTCAAAGCTCTGATCATGTACAGTCTTCAGCTCACACAGGCTGGTGTGCTTCTTCCATGCGGACTTAGTTGACCCCTCACTTAGGTAGTCCATTTGAAAAATTCAGTTCAGTTTTTGTACATCAATGTTTCTTCCATTTGATTTAGCTACTCTATATTCAAGAGCAAGTTTAAGAGTCTCTTCTGACATCTATTTTGGTCTTTTATGTATTTTTAATTAAAATTTTCTTTCTTCACGTATGATGTTCTTGATGCTACCCCACAATTTCTCTGCTCTTTGGTAACTGGCGTTCACTGCCTCAGATCTGTGTTTGAGATGGTCTCTAAATTTAGGCGGGCCATCTTGTGGCTCTCATGGACTTGCTTTATTTTCCCTCAGCTTGAATGAGGGTTTTCCAATTGGCTCATCTTTTGGCACTATTTCAGAAAATATTTTGCTGCTATTCATACAGTTTTCCGTGACTACTTTTCAGGAAGTGGTCCACTTGTTACATCTTACTAGTCTGTTTTCATTTGGAAGTTCCAATGACAGCTGTCCACTGTGGGTGACCCTGCTGATATTTGAAATACTGCTGACATCACTTTCAACATTATGGCAATATGCAAGCCACCACAGCATGCATGGCCCACTGGCAGTTGAGTGGTGGAACACAGATGTAGGAGTTATAAGATACAATACATAGTCTTTGAATTCTTGAATTGTGGGGGCACAATTCGATCCATAACAGCTTCCAAAGGGATGGTTTAGTATCATTATGTCTTCTTTTTCATTTTATGTCTGTTGTTCCTAGTACATTTTTTCCATTTTAATAAATCATTTTATTGGGAGTTCCTACAGCTCTTACAACAATCCATATGTCAATTGTATCAAGCACATTTGTACATATATTGCCATCATCATTCTCAAAACATTTTATTTCTGTTTGAACTCTTGGTATCAGCTCCTCTTTTTTCCCTCTCTCTCCCACCCTCCCACCCTCATGGACCCCTGATAAATTATAAATTATTATTTTCATGTCTTTTTTTTCATTTTATTGGGGGCTCGTACAACTCTTATCACAATCCATCCATCCATCCATTGTGCCAAGCACATTTGTACATTTGTTGCCAACATCATTCTCAAAACATTTGCTTTCTACTTGAGCCCTTGGTATCAGTTCCTCATTTTCATATCTTACACTGCCCGCTGTCTCCCTTACCCCACATTACTGTTGTTCATCCCCCTGGGGAAGGGGGGTAATTAAACATCAGCCATTGTAGTCATTTCCCTGTTTCTCCCCCTTCTCCCCCCACCTTTCCCCTACCCTTATGGTGGTATCATTAATCCCATTGCTGTTCCTGAGGGGTTTATCGGTACTGAATTCCATGTGTTGAGAGCTCTTATCTGTACCAGTGTACATGCTCTGGTCTAGCCAGATTTGTAAGGTAGAGCTGGCATCATGATAGTGGTAGGGAAGAAGCCTTGAACAACTAGAGCAATGTCTTTTTCATTGTTGCTGTGCTGCATTCTGTCGGTCTCGTTCTTTTCTTGTGACCCTCTGGGAGAGAATGTCCAGTTATCTACAGATGGTTCTCCAATATGACCCTCATCATTTGCATTGATATATTTGTTTGTTTGTGGTCTTCTGATGCCTAATACCTGATCCTGTCAACACCTCGTGATCACGTAGGCTGGTGTACTTTTTCCATGTGGGCTTCCCTGCTAGATGACTGCTTGTTCAACTTCAAGCCTTTAAGAGTCCAGATGCTACATCTTTTAATAGCCAGGGATCCTCAGCTTTCTTCACCACATTTGCTTATGTACCCATTTTGATTTCATTATGTCGGGAAGATGAGCATCACAGAATGCCAGGTTATTAAAACAAAGTGATCTTGCATTAAGAGAGTACTTGCATAGAGACCCAATGCCTGTCTGCTACCTTACATTATGCCTTTAATCCTTCTATTAATGAGGTCATGGTATTGCCACTCTAAGACACTCAAACTTGAGCTTGTAGATAATCAGTGAATAGACACTCCTACAAATGGGAGTGTAGTGGATTTCCTGTATTCTAACTCTCTTGCAGGGTCAATTTGGCTAATTCTTCATGAAAATATGTAGTCAGGATGGAACATACATAGCAAGTATGTCATTGCACCTGTGCTCTTGAAAAGAATTGTCAAACATGCCATTCTTCCCTGCTGAGCTCAGAATACCACTGTGTTTGTAAGAGCAAGCCTATATGCTCTGTCTATTCTAGGATGTCAATTTAACATTGTCCTTGGATACTCAAGTCAGGGGGTTGCCATCTTGAAGATATAACCTTTTAAAAAAAAATAATTAAAACAAGAAAACAATAAATCACTACCTATTTGCTTGCTAAATTATTTTAGGGAAAGTCAGAGAACGATAAAGGAGCCCTGGTGGAACAATGGTTAAGTGCTAAGCTAATAACCAAAAGGTTAGTAGTTCAACTAGCTCTCTACTAGAGAAAAGACTTGCTGATCTCCTCTACCAGCGGTTATTGGGGTAGGGAATCCTGCCAGGGCCTTTCTACTTGTTATATAGGGTCATTATGAGTTGGAACTGATTCAAGAGCACACAACAGGTGACATTAATACTATCAATAAGTGGCACATTTATTTTCCCAGAGCTTTTGAAAACATCTGAAAGCTGGAGTAGGAGACCCTAGACATTGTGCAGACCACCATCAGTACTTACAATTCTTGGGTTAATTTTGGATGGAAAAACTCACTCACCTCCTTCTGTCATCATGATACTTTATTCTTCTTCCAGTCACACAAGTGAAGCCTCGTAGTGCAATTGTTCCCCCGTTTCCACCATGAGAACTTGCTGCTCTCCTGAATTGTGTGGATAGTGATTCTCTGAATAGTTCCCTCTGTTATAGAACACAGGATCTCGAACAGCAATTGTTTGCCCAATCCTGTGCGAACAAGGGGAATTCACTCTCTCCAGGAAGTCACAATGATTTTATAATCTCTCTGTCATTTTTCATGTCCCTTGACTTCATCAGCGAGTTACTTTTATTCTCCACTGGTCTTTTTCTAACTATTTAGCTTTCCAGCTGTCCCTTAGTTCTTGTTTTACAATAAGTTTGTGTTGAGCAACTTGTTCAATAAAAGTTATTTATGTTATTGAAGTTTTTTTCTTGGATGACTTATAGTGTTGACTGCTCCTTAAATAAATGCAATTACCTGTTATTTACCTGGACCCTTATATTTTCATTTGTGGTATTTTTATTCCAATATTCTGTTTTAGAATTTAGTGACATTATTTACTAGGAGAAGAAGAAAACTAGAGATTACTTGTCTGATTACTTATCAGACTGAACATAGAGAGAGAACAGAGGTGCTCACACTTAGAGCAGAGGTGCTCACACTTTTTCAGCATGCGAGCTACTTATAAAAGGATCAAGTCAAAATGATTTACCAACTACAAAAATGCAAATCATATGTTCATTTTTATTTATTACATTTATGCATAAATGCATTGAGAATTCTTTATATGTGCAATGTATGTTTATGTACCTTGCATAACCGCATGAGTCCATATTGCACAACACAATTAACTATGTACATTTTTTGTCATGACCTTAGTTTACTCTGATGACTTGCACTGAATGGAATGAGCCAGGGATGCATAGTCTGGACAGTAGCTGCTGACCTACAGCCTCAAGCACACTTCCAAATGATCATCGGTCATGGTGGAATGGTGCTTGGACTTAATGATCTTTATGTGGTAAAAGGCTGACTCACATAAATAAGGAGAGCCAAATAATGCAGTCAAGGAGGTAGCACATTTTCTTATGTTTGGGTACTTTCCCTCTGGGAGTAAGTTCCAGAATTGTTCATGCACTCTGAACTCCAGCTGAATGTCGGCTTGTAATGTCAAAATCTCCCATTCTGTATGAAAGTGATGCGTTTTTGTCTTCTTACTTGGTCCAGCTCCCCCACTCATTTTAATACCCTTTCTTACATTTAAGAGGAAAAACACCAAGGTCTAAAAATTGGCGATAACTTAGCTTGTCAGTTTTGCTGCACTTGGCACAGTTGTTTGCGCATCTGTTTGACACCTAAGGTTGCATCTGATTGGCTGCGCTGTATATCAATTAAGTGACAGGATTGGTGATAGGCTTACGTCTATTTTTTAATGCCATGCAATCTACCCGCACTACATTTGCAATGGACTAGTAGATCGCAATCAACATATTGAATTTCTGCCTTAGAGTATCTCATTGATAAAAACAGTACAAACAATAACAGTTATGCCAAAGCACTTAACTGTGTGCATGGTAACAAACTATGGATAACCTTGAGAAGAATGAAAATTCCAGAACACCTCATTGTGCTCCTGTGGAACGTGTACCTGAATGAAGAGTCAGTCGTGGGAATGCTGCATGTGCAACAGAGTTGATCCTTTCACCGTAATTATACCATGTGTCTGCGAGTCATCAGAGAAGCTGCCATAGATGAAGAAGAGCGTGGTGTCAGGATTGTAGGGAGGTTTATTAACAACCTACAATACGCAGCAGACACAAGTTTGTTTGCTGAAAGTGAGGAGGACTTGAAGCACTTAATGAAGATAAAGAGTGCAGCCTTCAGTATGGATTGAAACTCAATGTAAAGACCAAAATCCTCACAACTGGACCAATAGATAACATCATGATAAACAGAGAAAAGGTTGAAGTTGTCAACGATTTTGTCTTGCTTTGATCCAAAATCAATGCTCATGGAAGCGGCAGTCAAGAAACCAAAAGGCAAATTGCATTAGGTAAATCCGTTGCACAAGACTTATTTAGAGTATTGAAAAGCAAGGATATAGCTTTGAGGACTAAGGTGCACCTCACCCCAGTCATGGTATTTCCAATTGCCTCCTATGCCCATGAAAAGTAGACATTAAACAAAGAAGACTGAAGACGAATGGATGCATCTGGATTGTGGCACTGGAGAAAAAAATTGAGAGTGTCAGGGCCTGCTGAAAGAACAAACTCGCCTGTTTTAGAAGAAGTATGGTCAGAGTGCTGGTTAGAGCAAAGATGGCAAGCCTTCATCTTACATATTTTGGGCATATTGTCAGGAGAGACCAGTCCCTGGAGAAAGACATATGCTTATAAAGTGGAGGGGCAGTGAAGGGGAGGGAAGCCTCAAGGAGATGGATTGATATCATGGCTGAAATAATGGGCTCAGGCACAGGAACAATTGTGAGGATGGTGCAGGACCATGCAGTGTTTTGTTCTGTTGTGCATGAGGTCTCTATGGCTTGGAACCAACTTGGCAGCACCCAGCAACAACAGCAATAAGCTTTCACAATGACCTGTGACTTCTCATCACATTGGTCAAATCATTTCCCTGACTTTAGTTGCTTCAAATTAGAAGATTACAACAGGAAATTACTTCTGTCCCATGTTAGTCCACTTACTCTACACAATTTTCTAATTTTGATTGCTTTATTGCCAAGAATAGTAAAGCTCAGAGCACGTATTTGTTGGAGTATTACAGTTCTGCTATGTATCACTAATTCAGGAGAAAGATGAGGCTTTCCACTCCTGTGAAGACTTATACTTGTGGAAACCCACAGGCAGTTCTATCCTGTCTTATAGATGTGAAATGAGTTGGAATAGATTCAATGGCAATGAATTATATATCAGGGATTTTCCTCCTCCTCCTCCTACTTCTTCCCCCCCACACACCAAATTTAAGCCCTTTAATTAGCATCTTAACTCTTCCTCTTCTTCCTTGCTTTCTTTCTTTTTCCAACAGTTTTATTGGCACCCGATTTACATATCATACAATTGAGTGTTTCAATCATTCAATCATATCAAGGGGAATTGTAAAATTAGCACCACATCCTTCTGGCAGGGATTCAGATGTTGAAACACTTAGATGACCTGGCTAAAGTCACTCAGCTGTTTATGTTCAACAAAAGAGCAAGAATCTAAGTTCTTGAAATTCTAGTCTCTCACAGGGAAAGCACTGGCCCCTAATCACAAGAAAGTAACTTGAAGACCATTCCTCTGCGGCCCTACTTTAAAAGCAAAACAAACAAACAAAAACACCTGAAAACCCAGCTGTTTATTCACTCAGAATTCATTTTTTCTAGGAAGTCTGTAAGTGAGCCGTTCTAAATCAGGGAGCTGTGACTTAGCTTGTTCTCTTTGGTCGTTCTTGAGCAATTGGTGTGATCCCGCTCCCTGTCCCCTCGCAGAGTGGAATTGGCTATTCATTTGGCCTACTTATTTCTTTTTCCCATGGGGTGAAGCACAATGCGAGCGCAACAGAGCAGCAAGGGAGCAAAGCAATGAAGTCCCTGAGGGATTCCAAAAATAGATTTTGGGGCAGGGTTTGGCACCTCATCAGACTTGATCAGAAAACATTCACAAGGATCAACAGACAGACCTGGAACTATTTATAGGCTCCCCCCACCCCCTCTATGTCTAGCTATGGAAGATAGGAAGGATAAATTGTCCTAAGGAGGAAACAATGGGACCAACGGTTCTGGAGGACATGGGAGAGGAGGAAGTGGGGGAAGGGAAGGGGGGAGCCAACAAACCCAGGGACAAGGGAACAAGTGATCTAAACTCAATGGCGAGGAGGGTGTAGAATGCCTGGTAAGGCTTGATCAAGTGCAATGTTGCGGAGAGGAATTACTGAGAGCTGCATGAAGGTCAAATATTGATAGTGGGACAGGAAAAAGGAAATAGAGGAAAGAACTAGGAGGCAAAGGACATTTATAGAGGTATAAATACAGGCATATGTAGGTATGTAAATATATTTGTATTTAATGATAGGGAGATAGGTCTATGTTCATATATTTATAGGTTATATATCAAGGTAACTGATGGATATTGGGTCTCTACTTAAGTACTCCCTCAATGCAAGAACACTTTGTTATAATAACCTGGCATTCTGTGATGCTCACCTTCCTAACTCGATCACTGAAGATAAAATGTGTGCATAAGCAAATGTGGTGAAGAAAGCTGGTGGTGCCTGCTATTAAAAGATATAGCATTTGGGGTCTCAGAGACTTGAAGATAAACAAACGGCCATCTAGCAGGGAAGCAATAAAGCCCACATGGAAGAAACACACGAGTCTGTGTGATCATGAGATGTTCACAAGATCAGGTACCAGGCATTCGAAGACCCCAAACAAACACTCATGTCAATGTGAACGAGGGTTGGGGGGTGGAGTCGAGACCGAAAGCCCATCTGTAGACAATTGAACATCCCCTCACAGAAGGGTCACAAGGAAGAAACGAGTCAGCCAGGGTGCTGATAAAACATACAACATTCCTCTAGTTCTTTAATGTTTCCTCACTCCACTATCAGGACCCCAGTTCTACCTTACAAATCTGACTAGACCAGAGCATGTACACTAGTACAGATAAGAGTTCTTGATACACAAGATGCAGGACAGATAAACCCCTCAGGACCAATAATGGAAGTAGCAACACCATGAGGGTAGGGGAAGGTGGAGGGAGAAATGGGGAACTGATCGCTATGATCGACTTATAACCAACGGAACAACAGAAACATGGGTGAAGGTAGACAGCGATGGTGTAAGAAATGAAAATAGCAATAATTTATGATTTATCTAGGCTTCACGAGGGTGGGAGAGTGGGGGAGGGAGGGAAAAATGAGGAGCTGATACCAAGGGCTCAAGTAGAAAGAAAATGTTTTGAAAAGGATGAAGGCAACATGCATATAAATGTGTTGGACACAATGGATGTATGGGTTGTTATAAGCGCTGTAAGAGCCCCCAATAAAATGATTTATTAAAATTAAAAAACGAAACAAGGGTGTTTTTTTTCCAAAGCATTCCTATGAGTTGTTGATAAATATTTTATTGAGCAAGTGCTATATATAAGGGCTTATAGGAGGAAGTCTTCAAAAAGCTAGTGGAAAAATTCTATTATCTTTCAGCTCTATTGTTTTGTGTCTGAAGGTTTTGAAGTCTCCTCATATAGCTATCTACCTGGAGGGCTGGAACACATACATTGAACTATTCCTAAACCTTTTAGGTTAGACATTCAATGGGATCATCATCCTGAGGCAGGAGTTTCATAATTCTTACATATGGTGGTCTGAGATATTTCCAAGACATGAACTACTTCTGAGGATATAGTCTCATAAACAGAAATGTTGACCGAATCTTTCTCATACATTACATGAACGTGTATTTTGGTTCATTATAACGACTTAGTGAGCATAGATTAACTGACTTCTTATGCCCTAGGAATAAACATTTGAATATAAAAAGAAGAAGTAATTTCTGTTCCTTCTCTCTTTTTTCTTTACTCCTTTTATATCTTGGGAATTAATTTTTCTCAAGGACTAGGTGTTGAGTTTAAGGCCATTCACGGAACAGAGATGCCATCATGCATAAGTAAACTATGGCTCTGCTTCAAGGAAGTAGACATAAATCCAAACCAAGCCAACTCACCGCTACCAGCTCTTTTCCTGCTCATCACAGCCCAGGAGGTCTGAGCAGCACTGGCGCCCTTGGTCTCTGAGGCTGTTAACTTTTTAAGGGATAGAAAGCATCATCTTTCCCCTTAGACTGGCTTGTAGATTTCAACTGCCGACCTTGCAGTTAGCAGCTCAACTTGTAACCCACTGAGCCACCAGGACTCTTTCCCATAAATTACAGTGTAAAGTATCTTTATGTGGCAAAGCTATCCATTCAATGCAAGGGGCACAAATGAGCAAGACTAATAACAGAGGGCAGCTAAGGGAAGTTTTATGCTACAGGTGCAACCTGCACAGGCCTCAGACATATACACCTAGCAGGTGGATCATTTATATGTGTTTGTGCCAAGAAATAAATGACAGAAGACATATAGACTACACTATCTTTTCTTTATTGGCATATAATTCACATATCACCTAATTCAATAGTTTAATCATATTAAATTATTGTGCAATCAGCATCATAATCAGTTCAAAACATTTTATCCTTTCTTGTAGCTATGTTGTTAGCTCTCTACCACTTTACCATGTCTCTAAGTAATTATTAATCCACTTACTGACTCTAAGGATTTATTTACCTATTCTAGATTCCATTTACAGAAAAACATAAAAAACAAAAACAAGAAACAACCCCCCCAAAATAAAAAAATTTAAATAAAGATTTACGGTTAGAAATCCCCCCAAAAAGAGAAAGAAAGAAACAAACAAAAAACCCCCCACAACAATGACAAAATAAAATAGAGAAAAGAAAGCAGAAAATATTAAAAACCGCAACAAATTTTAAGCAAGTGAGAAGGGAGATCTGAGGGTATGGCGTTACACTTTAACCTGACTACATTGGGCTGTGATCTACAAAGGCAGCAGCTAGAAAGGGAAGAGATGCTCGTAGGGAAGAGATGGGTCTTTCTACTGTAAAAGTTAGTCCAGAAACTCACGTGGCTGTTGTGATCGTCATTGACTCGATGGCAGTGAGTTGTCTCTTTGGTTTGATATCTGTCGGATAGCAAGGCCATTCACATCCCTGGACCATGGTCAGAGGGGATTCACCAGGGCTTAATCCATGTGAGGACCCTGCAAATGGATTTTGGGCTTCCACAATCATCCATGGCCTTCTGCAAACTGAGTGCTCACAAGTTACCATCCCCTCTTGGAAGCTATTATTTATAATGTTGGCTCCCACAGACTGGTGTGCTTTTTGCATGGCAATGTAGTTGACATATCACTTAGAGGGCTGTTTGTTTGAAGGCAAGCATTTTATACCCCAGACATTATTCTTTATGACAGCTGGCTATGATGTGATTTCTTCACTACATTTTGCTATAGCACCCATCTCTTTAGCAAGCTTCTCATGAGGGTGAGTGTCCAGTAGGGCTATCTCATAAGCACTAATTGTTCTTAGATTAGGGCTTCAGTTAACTGTAACCCCAAGTCCATTCATTTGCCTATGGTTTATGGATGTTCCTGGTTCATTTTAGAGACATCATTATTATTTGTTTTTCTCTTTTGGAGAACAGCATAAATCATGCCCATGGGGCACAAAGCAGTTCTGTTGACAGTATCATTAGTTTAGCCAGTGGTATTAGACTCTTTTTCTGATCACCTTAATTAGAATTTAGAAAAGAAAATTTAGGGTGAAAACTAGAAAACTGTAGAGAAGCCTGCCTTCCACTGTAAAATGTGGCCTTTAAGAAAATGACATTGAACTTTGGAGTTCTCATTGTTCTATGAGTGCATTTCCTGCTTTTCTGAGATTTGATGGTTTGGTGGGAGGTCCTTAGGGCTATTGCCTGGCAGAGTGTTTCCAAAATACCACCTTTCTAGCTCTCAGGGGCCCCAGCAACTCAAAACTGAAAGTGCCAACTAAACCACAGCAGTGACTACTGCGCTCCCCAGCCCACCAACCGTACATGTCAACTAGCCCACATGCCCACACGAGCCTGCCCACTTTGCTGGGTGGTGCCAGTGAACTCAGCCCTGACTAGGACCAGGTGTAATGGGAAGTTCAATGCCTTATTGCATTTTCAGAATGTTTAATGGCATGTCAAAGCCTATGGTACACCAAGGTGATGGGCACTCTGACCACCCAGTTATTTATGAGGCTAAGTCAAGAAGCAGCGTCATAAAATCACAGAAAGTTTTATTAAACAAGAATATCAAACAGTGATGTTACTGTTTCTCAACACATCCTCCACCTAGGTCTATACACTTCTGACGACAGTGTGAATCCATCACTCTAACCCTTCCATGAAGAACTCTGGGCTTTTTTATTTTTACCACGTTAAAACACAGGTTTTGGTATCTCTGAGGGACTCAACTCATGTTCCCCTCCATATCCCTGGAGTTCGGGAAACAAAAATTAAATTAGGAAGAGGAAGATTGGGGCTCTGGTGTGAATGGGGTGAGGTTTCCCAATGAAATTCTCCTAGGAGAGTCCTTGGTACTCTTGAATGAAGATAGATATTATGATGGGAAAATTTCTTTGACACAACTTTCCTGATCTTTTTCTCACCAATGCATTTTTCAGTTTTCTTAAAATATCTTTATAATAAGCCCCGCAAGATTTTCGTGTCCTTAGGAAAATATATGAAGATAACCCCTTTGAAAATCTCCTGAAGCAGTTGCTACTACTGTAGGAACTGGTGTCTTCCTTGAATTTTGGGGCCAAGAAGATTCCCTCAGAAGCCATTATTTTGATTGGAACTCTTTTTGAAGTCACTCAAATGAGACGAAGATACATGTTTCACGAAAAGAACTTGTCTGCCCGAGACAGCGATCTGCTGCCCCAGAGACACGTTTCACCATATTTTGTTGAGAATAAACCCATGCATGTGCCAACGGGAAGCCTATAAGCATTCTGACTTTCTCTCAGATTAGTTGTTTTCTCCTAAAGTTCACTTGCAATAAATGCTTATAAATGAGCAAACAACTAAGCAGAATTCCCATTCCATTTTTGGTAGTGTGTTAGTCTGGGTACTTTGGAGAAACAAATCCACAGCAACTCATATACAAGAGAGTTTTATGTAAAGAAAGTGTGCATCATGAAAACATCCCAACCCAATGCTGCCCAAGCCCACAAGTCCAGCATTAACCCATTAACCCAGCACCAGTCCACAAAGTCCTCCACCTCACAAAACAGAGGCAATGATGCCGACTGCAGGAGGAAAGCTGAGTCAGTAAATGAATAAACATCTCAGCATGCACAGGGGTACGGCTGCTCTAGCACCCAGGGCTGCATCAGGATAGGTCCATGCGGCTTCTTCTTGGGGATGTCTTGTAGGAAGTCAATCTTGCAAGCTGAAGCAGGGAGCTGCTAAGGCAGCTGCACCCTGGTGCGACCATCACAAAGCAAGAGACCTGAGAAATAGAAAGGAGAGGCTCACCACCCATTTATCCCTCCGTCTTTCAACCAGCCCCACATGTGATTATCGGCCAGGCTGGCACAATTAACTAACTCAGGTAGCATTTCACTTTATGGAGAAAGAGCCACATAGCAAAATCAAACTTCCAGAATCAACTTGGATGCTGTGTAGTCATCTAAACCTTTCTTCCTCAATCTATGTTCCATGTATGTGACTGTGCATGATCAGACAGATATCCTGAAGAGAAAAAACAAAACAAAAAACAAGATTCCTGGTTGCTTTGTACATCTCATGACAGAAATATCACAGCAACACAAGTGGAAGCAAAAGAAGGAGAAACTTGTCAGCTAATCATGAAATTAATTTGGATTTTATCTTTCCCATGTGTTTTGGTCAGTTGATTGTTCATTATCCAATTTCATGTATTCTCATTTCTTCTTTCATTTGAAAAGAACGTTTATATATATACAAAGAAAATATATTCAATAGAAAAAATACAAAGAAATTATATTTTAGTTAACTACTTCATTGTCATTGAATATCATGTATTCATATTCCCTGTACTTGATTACCTCACATATTTCAAAATGAACATACATAATTCAAAGACATAATGCCTGCAGTACCTAGGGGTATAGTAGACCCCAGCCAGCTGGCTAGCATTCGGGGCAGTGTCCACTGCAGATTGGCAGAAGTCAGAGGTTGAAAAAGACAATAGAGAATACGTATTTGAGCAGGTTGGTGATTGACTGAGTATCTCCGGGGGGATTCGGGAGCAGCATGAAGACCATTACCCAAAATACCCACCAACAAATGAATGGACAAATGAAATGTATTACTCCATACAGGGGACTATTGCTTTTCCAGAAAGAGAAATGAGGGCCTGCTGCATGAAACAACATGGGGACACCTTGAAAACAATGATTTTTGAAGCCAGTTAATCACAAAAGGCAAATATTATATAGTCATAATTATACAAAATATCTAGACTAGTCAAGTGTACAGAGATAGTTATTCGTAGCGTTCAGGGATGAAAAGGGAAAAGAGGAGTCATATGTTAGTAAGAACCGAGTCTCTGTCTCTTGTTAGTGATTAAAAGTTGTCACTGGGTCTTGGTACTGGTTACACAGCATGATTAATGCCAATGGGATAGCTGAAGTGCACATTGTAAAAGTAAGAATGTTAACTGACAAATGCTGTACTACATATTTTCTACCACAATCTTTATTAAAACAGGAGGATTATTGAAAGACTGAGAGAGGCCAGTGCTATTTAGCTATCCCTAAAATAAAGCAGAGGCTATGAGTTCGTAGTGTGAGAGATCCTGATATTTTGAACAGTTGACCTCTTACTTCCAGGGATTGATGGCTTCTCTTGAGCTTGTGTGTTAGATAAGCAAGAGAATTCTCTAGAGAAGCAAGTGATGCTTCTACGAGTATTTCTATAGAAAGAAATTGAGATCAAGAAATGACTACATCATTGTTGGAGTGGGTAAGTCCAGTCCAATTGAAGTCTGTGGGTCACATGTAAGCAGGAGGCTTCTCCTGATTCCTGTAGTTACAGGGGCTGATGAGCAGGAAGCAGGAAGATGAAGCAGGATGATCACAGGCTGGTGGATGCAGAGCTGAATGAATCTGAGGTTGGCAGTCGCTGAGGACTCCTGGAATCTGCTGGTGATATAACAGGAGGTTGGCAAACCGGTGCAGATCTAGGATCAGGCAGCAAAAGCATACTGCCAGTCCATATTAAGAGTAGGCCACACTCAAGTGAAATATCTCTCAATTGTATGAAGACTGTGACCAGATTAAGGAGGTTTTACTTGACCACCACGTGGCTATCAGCTTGTCGTACTGTGGTGGCTTGTGTGTTGCTGTGATGCTGGAAGCGATGTCACTGGAATTTCAAACACCAGCAGGGTCACCCAAACAGGTTTCAGCCGCGCCTCCAAACTAAAAACAGACTACGAAGAAGGAATAGGCTTTCTACCTCAGAGGAACTAGCCTCTGACAATTGTATGGAGAGCATCAAAACACTGTCAGTTTTGAAAACCTACTGGACAGAAGCAGAACATTGTTGTAGTATATAATTTTATAAAATGTATATTTTACTTCTCGGCAGCATTGTTCAAAACTTTGATATTTAGGGATACGTACATAATTGATGTAACAATATCACCACTTCTGGATGAGAAAGATTATTTTGTAAATCATAACACTTATCAATAAATTTATTTATTTATTTATTTATTTGTTTATTTATTTATTTTTATCAATAAATTTCTTAAGAGAAAAAACAGTCTAAGGGGTAATGGAAAACATTTATACAATTTTTCTTATCTAAAGATTCATTTAATTATTTCTATAAGGAATTAATTTCACCAAGGAAATGTTCAAAATTTTTTCCCATAGCGATAAATATTCACATAAAATATAAATGTAATATTCTGCTAGTTGACCCTTGTTGCTTTCCTGGAAGGAGAATTTGGAAATGCACTTGTTGCACAACAGAAAACTATTTTTCAAGATAAATAGTGAATTTTGTATTCTTAGTGTGACTAATACTTAGTGTGACTAACTTGTATAAAGCACAGTGTCCCCCCTAAGTCCCACCCCCAAAACCAAATCGACTGCCACTGAGTCTATCCTAACTTATAGCAACCCTACAGAGAGCTTCTGAGGTGGTAAATTTTTATCAGAGAAGATAGCCTCATGTTTCACCAAAGGAGGGGCTGCTCGGTTTGAACTGCTGACTTTGTGATGAGCAATCTACTGCTTACCAGATAATGCCACCAGGGCTCTTTGATCCACATAATAGATAATAATAATAACAAAAGAAATTCAGATGATACATACACTAAAACTGTTTGTGTTAGGTAAATATTCCTTTTAGTGTTTTGGGATGTTTGTTATGTTAATAGCATATTGAATGATTATCCATGTTCACATTATATTAATTATAGTCTAGATGGTGTCTGCATGAATGCCAAACACATTTTATTTTATTATTATTATTTTTAATCATTTTATTAGGGGCTCATACAACTCTTATCACAATCCATACATACATCAATTATGTAAAGCACATTTGTA